>NC_069499.1:1317430521-1317797594 GCF_027579735.1 Bombina bombina
TTCAAGACCCTTGCAGTGCGGTATGGCTGAGTAGAGCGACACAACATCTATAGTTAGCCACACAAAACCAGGCTGCCATTTCAAATCCTCTGTCAATCTCAAAACATGAGAGGTATCCCTGATATAGCTGGGAAGTTTGTTGACAAGCGGCTGCAAATACATATCAAGCCATTCAGAGATTGGCTCAAGTAACTAGCCGATACCGCCACAAAAAAAAAAATATATATATATATATATATATATATATATACACACGCACGATATATATATCAATGAAATATAGTGCTGTTTTTTTCCAGGGCTGCTTTTTATTCCCAGTCCGGCCCTGATGTGTAGTACTGTAGAGGGGAACATATAGAAACTCATGTGTAGTACTCTAGAGGGGAAGATATAGAAACTCATGTGTAGTACTCTAGAGGGGAAGATATAGAAGCTAATGTGTAGTACTGTAGAGGGGAAGATATAGAAACTCATGTGTAGTACTGTAGAGGGGAAGATATAGAAACTCATGTGTAGTACTCTAGAGGGGAAGATATAGAAGCTAATGTGTAGTACTGTAGAGGGGAAGATATAGAAACTCATGTGTAGTACTGTAGAGGGGAAGATATAGAAACTCATGTGTAGTACTGTAGAGGGGAAGATATAGAAACTCATGTGTAGTACTGTAGAGGGGAAGATATAAAAACTCATGTTTAGTACTGTAGAGGGGATCATATAGAAGCTCATATTTAGTACTGTAGAGGGGATCATATAGAAGCTCATGTTTAGTACTGTAGAGGGGAGCATATAGAAGCTCATGTTTAGTACTGTAGAGGGGAGCATATAGAATCTCATGTTTAGTACTGTAGAGGGGAGCATATAGAAGCTCATGTTTAGTACTGTAGAGAGGAGCATATAGAAGCTCATGTTTAGTACTGTAGAGGGGAGCATATAGAATCTCATGTTTAGTACTGTAGAGGGGAGCATATAGAAGCTCATGTTTAGTACTGTAGAGGGGAGGATATATAACCTCATTTGTAGCAGTGCAGGATTGGCTTGCCGGAAAGTCTGAATTTTTTCCAGTGGGCCACATCAGCTGGGACCGGCATGACACACTTCAAGGCCTCAGTGTTCCTTCACACTATTTATTGAAGCCAGTCAGATAGTCATGCTTACATGTCTGCTGCACAGTGAGGCCAGTACAGGCACAGAGAAGTAGGTGATTTTGTAATTATCAGCCTACACAATTTATGTTTTCTATTGCAATACAGAGCAGCAGTAGAAATGTTTAGCTTCTCTGCTATTCCGTATGGGAAGTGGGAGGGAGGATTAAAGGTTAATAAGTGCCTGCACATGGTAGGCAGGGAAACTGAAGACAGAGCACAGTAATAGATAACGATAAGGATATTCCCCTTCAGAGTGACTTTTGACAATCTATTTTAGTGCTGGACTTCTAAAAATAAGGTAACCCTTTGCTGTGCTTATTATACAGGCTGTGGCTGTGTAGTGTTTAAATATGTTATTTGTAATTTTATAGCAGAGTTTTAACCAATCTGCACACTTATTCTGAAGGAAATTAAATTACTCCTTTCAACACAATGATGTCATAATTTATATTTACTTTATTTCTTAAGCTTCTTCTAGGCCATGTCCATTGAAAGGAAAAATTTCACTGCCCAAGGGGGTCCTGGCATTTCTTTAGAGTCTGGTATATGAATATATATATATATATATATATATATATATATATATATATATATATATACATATATATATATATATAAATGTGTGTGTGTGTGCTGTTTGTATGTATGTATATATTTATATATATATATATATATATATATATATATATATATATATATTCCAGTCCCACCCATATGGGGCTTATCAATCCAGTGTTAATCATAAAACATCCAGTGTGAAAAATCGCAAGATTCCCAAAACATAAAAGTGTCTTACCCATGATAAACATACAGCATGTCAACCATATGTCTCAATACGAAGTGTCCTGTGTAAGCAAATCATCAACGAGCCCGAGTGGGTGTGTCCTGATCGCTGATGTGAGTGCAATGTTATCATCTGCCAATCATTTAGCATCTGCTCATAAGGGGGTGAAGAACAATAACATCCGTAAAACTGCACAAAACAGCATCATGTAGCATAATGTATAACACGCTCTCGATTATGGTGATCACATATTGAATAGGTCATATGTCACAATGAATAAAATCATAAGAGCTAATGTATCACCCACATCCCAACTGGTATGTTCTAAATCTTCACTGAACTGTTGTGCTTGTAAACACGCCCACATTGTGCACAGAGTTTAACCCCACCTATCCAGAGTCAACTTAAAGAATGTAACATATTAGTATCAGACCCATAATGAAAAGAAACAATAATTCTACCACTGTGTATCAGTCATAAGTTAAGTCACCTACGGTGCTGAGGGTATGTGTAATAACCATCATTCACAAGAACTGTCAACAATGACGCCCATGTTGGCAACGTCAGAGTGGCTCTCTCTGCATCGGAGTCTTCTAAAAAGGTATTGCAGGATGCCTCCATATGGAGGCATCACTGCAATACCCTGAGAGCTTCTGGAAGCGATTGCGATCGCTTCCAGCACTCTGTTAGACAACTGACTCTATTGTCATTAACTGGTTGTTTTTGCATGACGTACCTGGTACGTCAGTTGTCATTAAGGGGTTAAGTTTTGAAAATGCACAGTATTTGTTTGTCTGAAGAAGGGATAGGTTATATCCTGAAATGTCACTAAAAAAAAGAAAGATTGCTTTAACTAAGCTGACTGCAGACCAGTGAGTGCTTATTGTGAACTCCTATATATATATATATATATATATATATATATATATATATATATATATATATATACACATACACACACACACATATATATACTGTATATATATATATATATATATATATATATATATATATATATATATATATATATATATATATATAGATGAAATAGAAGGCTGGTCTTTTTTCTAGGGATGCTTTTTATTTCCAGTCCAGCCCTGATGTGTAGTACTGTAGAGGGGAACATATAGAAACTCATGTGTAGTACTCTTGAGGAGAGGATAAAGAAGCTCATGTGTAGTATTGTAGAGGGGAGTGTATAGAAGCTCATATGTAGTACTATAGAGGGGAGCATATAGAAGCTCATGTGTAGTACTTTAGAGGGGGGATATAGAAGCTCATGTGTAGTACTGTTGAGGGGAGGATATAGAAGCTCATGTGTAGTATTGTAGAGGGGAGGATATAAAAGCTCATGTGTAGTACTGTCTCAGCCAAGGTGTCCATCTGTATCCTGTCTCAGCCATGTGCCTGCCTGCCTGCCTGCCTGTCTGTATCCTGTCTCAGCCAATGTGCCCGTTTAAATCATGTCTCAGCCAAGGTGCCTGCCTGTGTCCTGTCTCAGTTAAGGTTCCTGTCTGTATTCTGTCTCAGTTAAGGTTACTGCCTGTATCCTGCCAGAGTCAAGGTATCAGGCTGCTTCAAGCCTCTGTGCAGCCTCTTCCGCATCCAGTCTTTACCCAGAAAATTTAGTTCCTGTCATTGTCAAGTGTCTGCTTTGTCCATCATTGCCTTCTTTGATATAACCACTGAAAAGTAATGAATAAACTCAGCCCAATACCTAAGTAGTTATTATGCCTAAAAGGAGAGAAGTTCTATTAGCACCTTTTAGTAAATATAACTTGAAGTTAGAATATACTTCATAAAACAAGCTTCTTACACCTGATATCAGCACAAATGTGGCACCAAAACACACATGCCCACTATACCAATAATGCCCCTACACACATCACATATTTGTATCACTACACATTATTTAAAGGGATCGGTCGACATATAAGATCTTCAACCTGTGATGTAGTTGATAAACTAATACAATCATTATTTGCTTGTCCTGCACATTTTGGTTTTTATTTTATAAAATCAGGGGATTTACAACCATTTTGTGTTATTTTCAGGAGGTTTTGATGTTATGCTTCAGCTGTATTTAATGGCAGAACCATTTTAGGATTGTGATCACTGCAAAACCACAATCAAACTCATTTAGAAGCAGCCCAGATACTTTATAAAAGTAAACTGGGCCATCCCTCTGATATGTTCTTCAACTGAATGAAAGCTTCCAGATGCTGGAAAATGAGTGTATATCAACATGTTTGCCAGCAAAGGTACAAGTACAACACAGACATCAATCTCTCCCACACCTGGATCCACCAGACTGGCAAGCAAATCCCCTCTATCCCATTCCAGTCTCCTCTCCAGCTCAGCCTTTGCCACTAGCAGACCTCTTTTATTTTCAAAACCCTAGAGTGAAGCTCCATCACCCTTACTTCCCTAATTTACTAAACCACAGTTCCTTCCATGCCTGTAGCCTTTCATGGGCCCTGCCACTCTTTCAGGCTTTACCCCTTTACACATTTTCAACCAAGCCCTGCCCCTTTTACAGATTCAGGCTTTGACATTCTGCACACCATCATAAAATGATCAAGCATACCATGATCCATCTTTGACTGCTTTGGCCTTTTAATTATTGGATTATATAGTGTCCTAAGTATAGGGCTGGTGACAGCTGTATAATTAATCCATTTGATAAGTAAATGTGTCATACTCAATAGGTCTTCTAGCAACAGGGCTTGATTTCACAATTACATTGAATTTAGACGTGAAGCTTTCTCACATTTGTGGCTATTTAATGACACATATGGTGACTATCTTTGCACATAGAGTGAGATATGTTTATGAGTGTGTTGTTTATTGTGTTCTTACCTGGTTTTGTTCCTGACTATTCTTCTGCCTGATAGCTGTTAGAGACTGATCTTCTCCTTCTGGTGATGACATTGCCTGTTTCTACTTTTCTTCTACTTCTGAGTTGGTGCTTTGTGGCTTGTCTATTGCTGAATTCTGCTTGCCTTTGGCAACTCTGGATCCTCACCTGGAAAGACATTTGCCACATTTCAGAGTTAATAGTAACTGACAATATTGTGGAAAGGTTTACATTACTAATGCTAATTTTGAACTGGAAAGCAAACCATTTGAATGGTATACAGTTTGCTTGCCTTCCATTTTTCATCATTTTTACAGACTTCATCATTCCATTTTACAATTGCTAAACAAACTTGTGAGGAAAGTTTATATAATCCTCCTGGCCATCCTATTGTGGTGGGCATAGGTTCTTTAAATGAACCACTTTATAACCTTGTAGATACATTTATCCAACCTTTGTTGCCAAGCTATATTAGGGATACTACATCCCTAATGCAGGATTTATAGCATATTACATGGCAGTATGATTATTTATTGGTGTCAATAGATGTTACATCCCTTTATACTTCTATACCACACCTTGGAGTGCTTGGAGGCACTGGAATGGAATCTTTTCTACTGAATTGCTTTAATTAGAATGAGAACACTGTACATTTTGTATTATTTGCTGTAGAATATTTACTTACACATAATTATTTTTTATTTGAGGGCGAGTACTATCCCCAAAGATGTGGAACAGCTATGGGTGCAAAGTTTGCGCCCTCTTACGCCAACCTATATTTATACATTGTATATTATGAACGGTATTGATGATTTAGGCCTCTATTTATCAAATTATCAACCGCAAATACGCTGGAATTCCACAGTGTATTTGTGGCGAGCCTGATTCGCCATAGTTATCAAACCCTACAGACCGGCAAAAGTAGAATATAGTGACGTAACATACGATCCGCCGGACTCAGTCCGACACAGATTGATGCTTATGTCACTACAGATGTTCCGAATGCAAGTTCGGCACAATCTGACTACTTTTGCTAGTTATCAAAAAACTAGCAGGTACGCTTGGCCCTTTTCCAGCCCAGCGTACCTGGTTTTCAATCCACCGCCCTGGAGGCGGCACATGCCATAGGAATCAATTGGAGTCTGACAGCAGCGAAAGTTCATGTTCACTGCTGCCCGATATCCCATTGATTCCTATGGGAACGTCTACACCTAACACCCTAACATGTACCCAAGTCTAAACACCCCTAATCTGCCCCCCCTACACCGCCGCCACCTACATTATACTTTTTAACCCCTAAACCGCCACTCCTGGAGCCCACCGCCACTATAATAAACGTATTAACCCCTAAACAGCCACTCATGGAGCCCACCGCCACTCTAAAAAACGTATTAACCCCTAAACCACCGCTCACGGACCCCGCCGCAACTAAATAAATTGTTTAACCCCTAACCCACCGCCACCTACATTATATATATTAACCCCTAATCTGCCCGCCCCTACACCGCCGCCACCTACATTATATTTATTAACACCTAAACCTAAGTCTAACCCTAACCCTAACACCCACTAACTTAAATATAATTTAAATTAATCTAAATAAATATTCCTAGCATTAAATAAATTATTCCTATTTAAAACTAAATACCTATAAAATAAACCCTAAGATAGCTACAATATAACTAATAGTTACATTGTATCTAGCTTAAGGTTTATTTTTATTTTACAGGCAACTTTGTATTTATTTTAACTATGTACAATAGTTATTAAATAGTTATTAACTATTTAATAGCAACCTAGCTAAAATAAATACAAAAGTACCTGTAAAATAAAACCTAACCTATGTTACAATTACACCTAACACTACACTATAATTAAATTAATTAAATAAATTAACTACAATGAAATACAATTAAATTAAATTAAATAAAATTAACTAAAGTACAAAAAAACACTAAATTACAGAAAATAATAAAATAATTACAAGTTTTTTAAACTAATTACACCTAATCTAATCCCCCTAATAAAATAAAAAGCCCCCCAAAATAAAAAAAATCCCTACCCTATACTTAATTACAAATAGCCCTTAAAAGGGCTTTTTGCGGGGAATTGCCCCAAAGTAATCAGCTCTTTTACCAGTAAAAAAAAAAATACAATTACAACCCACCACCCACACACCCCACCCTACTCTAAAACCCACCCATTCCCCCCTTAATAAAACCTAACATTAACCCCCTGAAGATCACCCTACCTTGAGACGTCTTCACCCATTGGAACAGCCAATAGAATGCAAGCTCAATCCTATTGGCTGATTGGCCAATAGGATTTTTCCTACCTTAATTCCGATTGGCTGATAGAATTCTATCAGCCAATCAGAATTCAAGGGACGCCATCTTGGATGACGTCATTTTAAGGAACCGTCATTCGTCGGGTAGTCGTCGGTCTGGATGGATGTTCCGCGTCGGATGTCTTCAAGATGGAGCCGCTCCTAGTCGGATAGATGAAGATAGAAGATGCCATCTGGATGAAGACTTCTGCCCATCTGGAGGACCTCTTCTGCCCGGTTGGATGAAGACTTCGCCCAGCTTCGTTGAGGACTTAGGCCCGGTTGGGTGAAGACGTCTCAAGGTAGGGTAATCTTCAAGGGGGTAATGTTAGGTTTTATTAAGGGGGGATTGGGTGGGTTTTAGAGTAGTTGGTGCGCAGCTTTTGGACAGCTTTTTTGATAATTTTGGAGAACATATTCAGGTCCGCAGCGGCGATGTTAGGCGAACTCAGGTGAGCGTATTATTGCCATTGAATGCAATAGGGGCCTTAATATTTATCTGTCATGGTAATGAGAAATCAGTACAACAGTTTTATGAATATGTACAACAAAACAATTTGAATTCGCATTTTACAGTTGAGCAAAGTAATAGTGAGTGGAATTCTAGATGTAACCTTAAAGTGACAGTAAACATAGAAAATAATGTTATATAATTCTGCACATAGTGCAGAATTATATAACATTATATTAGTGCTAGCTTTATAGAACCTAATATTGGCGGTGAACTTTTATTAAAAAGAGTGTTTTTCAGACCCACTCTCTGTGCTCTACTGAGCGGGTCTGTTTTTTTCACTGAGTGCATCAACACTCTTTTTTAATAAAAGTTCACCGGCAATATTACGGCTAGATTTGGAGTTTTGTCGGTAACGACCCGAAAAACTAACGCCGGCTTTTTTCTGGCCGCACCATAAAAATAACTCTGGTATTGAGAGTCCACAGAATGGCTGCGTTAGGCTCCAAAAAAGGAGCGTAGAGCATTTTTAACGCAGCTTCAACTCTCTATACCAGAATTGCTTACGCAAGCGGCCAGCCTCAAAAACGTGCTCGTGCACGATTCCCCCATAGGAAACAATAGGGCTGTTTGAGCTGAAAAAAAACCAAACACCTGCAAAAAAAGCCGCGTTCAGCTCCTAACGCAGCCCCATTGTTTTCTATGCGGTAACCCTTCCTACGTCTGCACTTAACACTCTAACATGTACCCCGAGTCCAAACACCCCTAACCTTACACTTATTAACCCCTAATCTGCCGCCCCCGCTATCGCTGACCCCTGCATATTATTATTAACCCCTAATCTGCCGCTCCGTAAACCGCCGCTACTTACATTATCCCTATGTACCCTTAATCTGCTGCCCTAACATCGCCGACCCTTATATTATATTTATTAACCCCTAATCTGCCCCCCACAACGTCGCCGCCAGCTACCTACAATAATTAACCCCTAATCTGCCGACTGGACCTCACCGCTACTATAATAAAGTTATTAACCCCTAATCCGCCTCACTAACCCTATAATAAATAGTATTAACCCCTAATCTGCCCTCCCTAACATCGCCGACACCTAACTTCAATTATTAACCCCTAATCTGCCGACTGGAGCTCACCGCTATTCTAATAAATGTATTAACCCCTAAAGCTAAGTCTAACCCTAACACTAACACCCCCCTAAGTTAAATATAATTTACATCTAACGAAATTAATTAACTCTTATTAAATAAATTATTCCTATTTAAAGATAAATACTTACCTGTAAAATAAATCCTAATATAGCTACAATATAAATTATAATTATATTATAGCTATTTTAGGATTTATATTTATTTTACAGGTAACTTTGTATTTATTTTAACTAGGTACAATAGCTATTAAATAGTTAAGAACTATTTAATAGCTAAAATAGTTAAAATAATTACAAAATTACCTGTAAAATAAATACTAACCTAAGTTACAATTAAACCTAACACTACACTATCAATAAATTAATTAAATAAACTACCTACAATTACCTACAATTAACCTAACACTACACTATCAATAAATTAATTAAATACAATTCCTACAAATAAATACAATTAAATAAACTAGCTAAAGTACAAAAAATAAAAAAGAACTAAGTTACAAAAAATAAAAAAATATTTACAAACATAAGAAAAATATTACAACAATTTTAAACTAATTACACCTACTCTAAGCCCCCTAATAAAATAACAAAGCCCCCCAAAATAAAAAAATGCCCTACCCTATTCTAAATTACTAAAGTTCAAAGCTCTTTAACCTTACCAGCCCTGAACAGGGCCCTTTGCGGGGCATGCCCCAAAGAATTCAGCTCTTTTGCCTGTAAAAAAAAACATACAATCCCCCCCCCAACATTACAACCCACCACCCACATACCCCTAATCTAACCCAAACCCCCCTTAAATAAACTTAACACTAAGCCCCTGAAGATCTTCCTACCTTATCTTCACCCTGCCAGGTTCACCGATCCGTCCTGAAGAGCTCCTCCGATGTCCTGATCCAAGCCCAAGCGGGAGGCTGAAGAGGTCCATGATCCGGCTGAAGTCTTCATCCAAGCGGGAGCTGAAGAGGTCCATGATCCGGATGAAGTCTTCATCCAAACGGGAGCTGAAGAGGTCCATGATCCGGATGAAGTCTTCTATCAACTGCATCTTCAATCTTCTTTCTTCCGGATCCATCTTGCAGACCTCCGACGCGGAACATCCTCTTCTCCCAAAAGAGCTGAATTCTTTGGGGCATGCCCCGCAAAGGGCCCTGTTCAGGGCTGGTAAGGTTAAAGAGCTTTGAACTTTAGTAATTTAGAATAGGGTAGGGCATTTTTTTATTTTGGGGGGCTTTGTTATTTTATTAGGGGGCTTAGAGTAGGTGTAATTATTTTAAAATTGTTGTAATATTTTTCTTATATTTGTAAATATTTTTTTATTTTTTGTAGCTTAGTTCTTTTTTATTTTTTGTACTTTAGCTAGTTTATTTAATTGTATTTATTTGTAGGAATTGTATTTAATTAATTTATTGATAGTGTAGTGTTAGGTTAATTGTAGGTAATTGTAGGTAGTTTATTTAATTAATTAATTTATTGATAGTGTAGTGTTAGGTTTAATTGTAACTTAGGTTAGGATTTATTTTACAGGTAATTTTGTAATTATTTTAACTATTTTAGCTATTAAATAGTTCTTAACTATTTAATAGCTATTGTACCTGGTTAAAATAAATACAAAGTTACCTGTAAAATAAATATAAATCCTAAAATAGCTATAATATAATTATATATTAGGATTTATTTTACAGGTAAGTATTTAGCTTTAAATAGGAATAATTTATTTAATAAGAGTTAATTAATTTCGTTAGATGTAAATTATATTTAACTTAGGGGGGTGTTAGTGTTAGGGTTAGACTTAGCTTTAGGGGTTAATACATTTATTAGAGTAGCGGTGAGCTCCAGTCGGCAGATTAGGGGTTAATAATTGAAGTTAGGTGTCGGCGATGTTAGGGAGGGCAGATTAGGGGTTAATACTATTTATTATAGGGTTAGTGAGGCGGATTAGGGGTTAATAACTTTATTATAGTAGCGCTCAGGTCCGGTCGGCAGATTAGGGGTTAATAAGTGTAGGCAGGTGGAGGCGACATTGAGGGGGGCAGATTAGGGGTTAATAAATATAATATAGGGGTCGGCAGTGTTAGGGGCAGCAGATTAGGGGTACATAAGGATAACGTAGGTGGCGGCGCTTTGCGGTCGGCAGATTAGGGGTTAATAAGTGTAGGCAGGTAGAGGCGACGTTGAGGGGGGCAGATTAGGGGTTAATAAATATAATACAGGGGTCAGCGGTGTTAGGGGGAGCAGATTAGGGGTACATAAGGATAAAGTAGGTGGCGGTCGGCAGATTAGGGGTTAAAAAAATTTATTCGAGTGTCGGCGATGTGGGGGGACCTCGGTTTAGGGGTACATAGGTAGTTTATGGGTGTTAGTGTACTTTAGAGTACAGTAGTTAAGAGCTTTAGAAACCGGCGTTAGCCCAGAAAGCTCTTAACTACTGACTTTTTTCCTGCGGCTGGAGTTTTGTCGTTAGATGTCTAACGCTCACTTCAGAAACGACTCTAAATACCGGAGTTAGAAAGATCCCATTGAAAAGATAGGATACGCAATTGACGTAAGGGGATCTGCGGTATGGAAAAGTCGCGGCTGAAAAGTGAGCGTTAGACCCTATTTTGAGTGACTCCAAATACCGGCGGTAGCCTAAAACCAGCGTTAGGAGCCTCTAACGCTGGTTTTCACGGCTAACGCCAAACTCCAAATCTAGGTCTTAGTTTCTATAAAACTAGCACTAATATAATGTTATATGATTCTGCACTATGTGCAGAAATATATAACATTATTTTCTAGGTTTACTGTCCCTTTAACTCATATTGCCACCACTGGTGAAATTGTGACAGTTATATTGTAAATCGACGACAGGCTACACTATTCTGAATTTCCAGTCCTGTTATTCACCCCATCTCATTTAATCTATACCCAAAAGTCAACTCATTAGGGTTTAGAGGAATTGTACTGACCCAGATACTTCTCATAAGCATGCACAAGCAATTTTGGATAGACTTATTGAAAAGGGTTTTTACAAAAAACTATTAGAACAGACTATGTGTATTTAATTCCACGTCAACAATTGCTGCTGTACAAACATGATAGTTACTCTAAATCCATATATAATATAGGTTTGTTCTCTGAATTCCCCACTTTTGTAACAACATATAGTACTGAATTTAATCAAATATGTAACATTATTAGGCAACATTTACCAATTCTGTATAGTGATCCTATATTACATAATATTACATAATATTGTACAAAAAGGCTGTAGGTTTTGCTCTAGAAAAGCAAGAACACTTACGCCTAGATAAATACTTACCTGTAAAATAAACCCTAATGTAGATACAATATAAATTATAATTATATTGTAGCTATTTTAGGATTTATATTTATTTTACAGGCAACTTTGTATTTATTTTAACCAGGTACAATAGCTATTAAATAGTTAAGAACTATTTAATAGCTACCTAGTTAAAATAATTACAAAAGTACCTGTAAAATAAATCCTAACCTAAGTTACAATTAAACCTAACACTACACTAGCAATAAATTATTTAAATAAAATACCTACAATTATCTACAATTAAACCTAACACTACACTATCAATAAATAAATTAAATTAAATACCTACAAATAAATACATTTAAATAAACTAACTAAAGTACAAAAAATAATAAAAGCTAAATTACAAAAAATGCCAGGTATCACCGATTGCTCCAGGCTCCGAAGTCTTCATCCAAGCCCAAGCGGGGGCTGGCGATCCATCATCCGGCCAATTCAAGTTCAATCCGATTGGCTGATCCAATCAGCCAATCAGATTGAGCTCGCATTCTATTGGCTGATCGGAACAGCCAATAGAATGCGAGCTCAATCTGATTAGCTGATTCAATCAGCCAATCAGATTTTCCCTACCTTAATTCCGATTGGCTGATAGAATCCTATCAGCCAATCGGAATTCGAGGGACGCCATCTTGGATGACGTCATTTAAAGGAACCTTCATTCGGACTTAGGACGTCGCAAGAAGAGGATGGATCCGCGCCGGAGGTCTTCAACATGGAGCCGCTTGTCACCGCTTGGAAGAAGATGGTTGCCGGTCCGGATCTACTCTTCTGCCCAGATAGGATGAAGACTTTGGAGCCTCTTCTGGACCTCTTCAGCCGCCGCTTGATAGAAGACTTCAGCCGGATAATGGATCGCCAGCCCCCGCTTGGGCTTGGATGAAGACTTCGGAGCCTGGAGCAATCGGTTATACCTGGCATGGTGAAGACAAGGTAGGAAGATCTTCAGGGGCTTAGTGTTAGGTTTATTTAAGGGGGGTTTGGGTTAGATTAGGGGTATGTGGGTGGTGGGTTGTAATGTTGGGGGGGGTATTGTATGTTTTTTTTTTACAGGCAAAAGAGCTGAATTCTTTGGGGTATGCCCCGCAAAAGGCCCTTTTAAGGGCTGGTAAGGTAAAAGAGCTTTTCTATTTTAATTTTAGAATAGGGTAGGGCATTTTTTTATTTTGGGGGGCTTTGTTATTTTATTAGGGGGCTTAGAGTAGGTGTAATTAGCTTAAAATTGTTGTAATATTTTTATTATGTTTGTAATTATTTTTTTTATTTTTTGTACTTTAGTTAGTTTATTTAATTGTATTTATTTGTAGGTATTTTATTTAATTTATTTATTGATAGTGTAGTGTTAGGTTTAATTGTAGATAATTGTAGGTATTTTATTTAATTAATTTATTGATAGTGTAGTGTTAGGTTTAATTGTAACTTAGGTTAGGATTTGTTTTACAGGTAATTTTGTAATTATTTTAACTAGGTAGCTATTAAATAGTTATTAACAATTTAATAGCTATTGTACCTGGTTAAAATAAATACAAAGTTGCCTGTAAAATAAATATTAATCCTAAAATAGCTACAATGTAATTATAATTTATATTGTAGCTATATTAGGGTTTATTTTACAGGTAAATATTTAGCTTTAAATAGGAATAATTTTTTTAATAAGAGTTAATTTATTTCATTAGATTTAAATTATATTTAACTTAGGGGGTGTTAGTGTTAGGGTTAGACTTAGCTTTAGGGGTTAATCCATTTATTAGAGTAGCGTCGAGGTCTGGTCGGCAGATTAGGGTTAATAATTGAAGTTAGGTGTCGGCGATGTTAGGGAGGGCAGATTAGGGGTTAATACTATTTATTATAGGGTTATTGAGGCGGGAGTGAGACGGATTAGGCTTTAATACATTTATTATAGTGGCGGTGAGGTCCGGTCGGCAGATTAGGGGTTAAAAATTTTTTATAGAGTGGTGGCGATGTGGGGGGGCCTTGGTTTAGGGGTACATAGGTAGTTTATGGGTGTTAGTGTACTTTAGAGCACAGTAGTTAAGAGCTTTATGAACCGGCGTTAGCCCAGAAAGCTCCTAACTACTGGAGTTTTGTCGTTAGATTTCTAATGCACACTTCAGCCACGACTCTAAATACCAGCGTTAGAAAGATCCCATTGAAAAGATAGGATACGCAAATGGCGTAGGGGGATCTGCGGTATGGAAAAGTCGCGGCTGGAAAGTGAGACCCTTACCTACACGACTCTAAATACCAGCAGTAGCCCAAAACCAGCGTTAGGAGCCTCTAACGCTGGTTTTGACGGCTAACGCCAAACTCTAAATCTAGCCGTTAGAGATTTGTTTTCCCCTTCTTTGTTGCCTAAATTAACTAATACAAGTGGGCTCATAAGAAGAAAGGGCTGTTATTAATGTTGTGCGTCTTGCTGCAAAACCTGTGATTTTGTCATACAAGGTAATAGTTTTCGATCACCGGTCCTGGATAAGGAATTTGATATCAGATATTTTATCAATTGCAATACTAGCCGTGTTATTTATTTGCTAACATGCATGGGTTGTAAAAAAACAGTATGCAGGTCGCACTAAAAGAGCTCGGAAAGACATATTTCTTGAACACATTGGAGCCATAGAGGACCCTGATTCTAGAACAACTATTGCCAAGCATTTTCATACTTTACACAATTCAGATAGTTCATTATTCAAAGTACAAGGAATAGATTTAATTCCACCTAATATAAGATGGGGGGAATAAGGAAACTCAGCTAGATGAAAGGGAAGTCTTTTGAATTTTTCACCTTAAAACACGTTATCCAGATGGCCTGAATTCACAAATGGATGTTAATGTATTATTAAGCAATGAAATTACATATCAATGAATATAATCTGCAGATATTTTACACATATATTACATATGCTATGTGAATTTTTTCTTGTCCATTAGGAGAATTGGTAATTGACTGTGCACATTTTGTAACTGTTTCCATGTTTACTAACTAGTGGGGTTGACAGGGGTTAATTTAGGTCATAGGTGTTTTACTGTTTGATTGGGTAATATTGCTTTAAATTGCCTGCACTTTAGCCGTTCCCCACTATCTGTGAGCAAGTGCCTGGGAGGCATGAAACGCATATTATGTGGTAGAGGTAGGGCTATGGTCCTCCTATCCCCTTATCTTTTCTTCACTGGATACCTGCTGTATCCTTCTGATTTTAATTTGTGAATAAAAATGAACATTTTATACTTTTATTGTTGGTCGGATCCTTCCTAGTGCTGGGACTTTGTGATGCATTAATGTTAATTGTAAACTAGAAAACAAACCATTTGAATGCTATACAGTTTTTGGCTTCCATTTTTCATCATTTTTACAGACATTCTCAATGCATTTTAGAAGAGTACAACTATTACATCTATGTCACATTACTATGTTTAGTTATATATATATTATGGTTTTTAACAATAATATTACAACTGCTTTATCTGACCCCCAGATGTTAGTGCGCCTCAGACTTTTGCTACCATTTTACTTTTAACTTGTAATATAAGCGAAAGAATAAGAGCACTATTGATGTAGCTTGAGTGGTGTTAGCACTCAATAGCGCTAATATTTTTGTGCTTCATTTGTAATATATTTATATATTTGTGAATTCTTTATTACTTTAATGTATAATGCTCAGGATGTACCATATAGCCAAAAACTAAGTCCATTAACAAAAGCATTTGACAGATTGAAAGTGTATCTGGGCTCAACAAAACCCAATTTTTTTATTTCATGATTCAGATAGAGCATGCAATTTTAAGCAAGTTTTTAATTTACTCCTATTATCAATTTTTCTTCATTCTCTCGTTATCTTTATTTGATAAAGCAGGAATGTAAGCATAGACGTCTGCCCATTTTCGGTTCAGCACCTGGGTAACACCTGCTGATTGGTGAGCCACCAATCAGCAAGCGCTACCCAGGTGCTGAACTAAAAATGGGCTGGCTCCTATGCTTACATTCCTGCTTTTTTAAATAAAGATATCAAGAGAACGAAGACAAATTGATAATAGGAGTAAATTAGAAAGTTGCTTAAAATTGTATTCTCTATCTGAATCATGAAATAAAAAATTGGGTTTTGTGCCCCTTTAATGAGCATATTGCATAAGTTAATTCAGTGCAAAAAGCCATTTTCATATTTAGAACCACCTCCATCAAACATAACAAGTGCTATTCAATTTTTCTGACTTTATATGTTGCATTAAAACTTCTCACAACCCCAGTTCAGATTCTGAAGAACTGTTGACAAACAAATTAGTGTACAATGACCCTACTTATATGAATAAATGAATGAGAAGTTAAAGGGATATGAAACCCAAAAACGTTCTTTTGTTTTTCAGATAGAGGATACCATTTAAAAAAAGTTTCTAATTTACTTCTATTATCAAATTTGCTTTATTTCCCATAATATTCTGTGTTAAAGAGATACCTAGGTAGGCATCTGGAGAACTACATGACAGGAAATAGTGCTGCCATCTAGTGTTCTTGCAAATGGATAACATTCTTGCAAAGCTGCTGCCATATAGTGCTGCAGAAATGGGCCGGCACATAAGGGTAAGTATGCTTTACAACAAAATATACAAAGAGAACGAAGAAAAAATGATAATAGACGTAAATTAGAAAGCTGTTTAAAATTGAATGCTCTATTTGAATCATAAAAGAAAAAAAATTGGGATTCATATCCCTTTAAAGAGTTTTACATTTCAAGAAATGCTCAAGACATGCTCAAATTTAGCATAAATATCACTGCATATAAACTTGAGGCACTGACATTATACCCCGCCTTCCTTTAGTCTGTGCAGCCATGTTGTAATCTTGCACTGCATTTCATGTGTGTTTGCATATGTGGAACAACTCTTCTTCAGATACCTGAAGTGAAACCTAAATTACAAACGTTTTTAGTGTCCCCAGGGCCGCCACTAGATATTTTGGGGCCCCTGACTTAACCATTGATCAGGGCCCCCCTCCCTCCTTTGACATGTGCAATTTTTGACCAAGTGACTAAAAGGTATATGCACTTTATTCTTAAGTGTCTATTTAAACTTGGAAATGTTGTAAAGGTAGTAACATACACTGAAACACACACACACTCACACATAAGGATTCACATATAGACACTATAGCAAATAAACTCAGACACAGACACCCAAACAGACACTTAGCACTTGTTTACATTGACCTGACAAGTAATGAGGTAAACTACAGTTTTGTAAAAAAAGGAGATTTAGAAAACAAAATATAGAGTTCTGATTATCTTTTTGTAAAGGAAGATGCCAACTAAATGATGACAACAGCTTTACAGTGGCTGAAAGGAAGGGCCCTGAACTGCCTAAACAATAATTTAAAGGTTAAATGGTAGATTGGTGATTTCCGGAAAGGTCTCATTAGTCTCAAAGGCCTAGATTTGGAGTTCGGCGGTAAAAGGGCTGTTAACGCTCCGCAGGCTTTTTTCTGGCCGCACCATAAATTTAACTCTGGTATCGAGAGTTTAAACAAATGCTGCGTTAGGCTCCAAAAAAGGAGCGTAGAGCATTTTTACCGCAAATGCAACTCTCGATACCAGAGTTGCTTACGGACGCGGCCTGCCTCAAAAACGTGCTTGTGCACGATTCTCCCATAGGAAACAATGGGGCTGTTTGAGCTGAAAAAAAACCTAACACCTGCAAAAAAGCAGCGTTCAGCTCCTAACGCAGCCCCATTGTTTCCTATGGGGAAACACTTCCTACGTCTGCACCTAACACTCTAACATGTACCCCGAGTCTAAACACCCCTAACCTTACACTTATTAACCCCTAATCTGCCGCCCCCGCTATCGCTGACACCTGCATATTTTTTTTAACCCCTAATCTGCCGCTCCGTAAACCGCCGCAACCTACGTTATCCCTATGTACCCCTAATCTGCTGCCCCTAACACCGCCGACCCCTATATTATATTTATTAACCCCTAATCTGCCCCCCTCAACGTCGCCGACACCTGCCTACACTTATTAACTCCTAATCTGCCGAGCGGACCTGAGCGCTACTATAATAAAGTTATTAACCCCTAATCCGCCTCACTAACCCTATCATAAATAGTATTAACCCCTAATCTGCCCTCCCTAACATCGCCGACACCTACCTTCAATTATTAACCCCTAATCTGCCGAGCGGACCTCACCGCTACTATAATAAATGTATTAACCCCTAAAGCTAAGTCTAACCCTAACACTAACACCCCCCCTAAATTAAATATAATTTTAATCTAACGAAATAAATTAACTCTTATTAAATAACTTATTCCTATTTAAAGCTAAATACTTACCTGTAAAATAAACCCTAATATAGCTACAATATAAATTATAATTATATTATAGCTATTTTAGGATTAATATTTATTTTACAGGCAACTTTGTAATTATTTTAACCAGGTACAATAGCTATTAAATAGTTAAGAACTATTTAATAGTTACCTAGTTAAAATAATAACTAATTTACCTGTAAAATAAATCCTAACCTAAGATATAATTAAACCTAACACTACCCTATCAATAAATTAATTAAATAAACTACCTACAATTACCTACAATTAACCTAACACTACACTATCAATAAATTAATTAAACACAATTGCTACAAATAAATACAATTAAATAAACTAGCTAAAGTACAAAAAATAAAAAAGAACTAAGTTACAAAAAATAATAAAATATTTACAAACATAAGAAAAATATTACAACAATTTTAAACTAATTACACCTACTCTAAGCCCCCTAATAAAATAACAAAGCCCCCCAAAATAAAAAATTCCCTACCCTATTCTAAATTAAAAAAGTTACAAGCTCTTTTACCTTACCAGCCCTGAACAGGGCCCTTTGCGGGGCATGCCCCAAGGATTTCAGCTCTTTTGCCTGTAAAAAAAAACATACCATACCCCCCCCCAACATTACAACCCACCATCCACATACCCCTAATCTAACCCAAACCCCCCTTAAATAAACCTAACACTAAGCCCCTGAAGATCTTCCTACCTTGTCTTCACCATACCAGGTTCACCGATCCGTCCTGGCTCCAACATCTTCATCCAACCCAAGCGGGGGTTGGCGATCCATCATCCGGTGCTGAAGAGGTCCAGAAGAGGCTCCAAAGTCTTCCTCCTATCCGGCAAGAAGAGGACATCCGGACCGGCAAACATCTTCTCCAAGCGGCATCTTCAATCTTCTTCCATCCGGTGCGGAGCGGGTCCATCTTGAAGCAGGCGACGCGGATCCATCCTCTTCTTCCGTTGTCTCCCGACGAATGACGGTTCCTTTAAGGGACGTCATCCAAGATGGCGTCCCTCGAATTCTGATTGGCTGATAGGATTCTATCAGCCAATCGGAATTAAGGTAGGAATTTTCTGATTGGCTGATGGAATCAGCCAATCAGAATCAAGTTCAATCCGATTGGCTGATCCAATCAGCCAATCAGATTGAGCTCGCATTCTATTGGCTGTTCCGATCAGCCAATAGAATGCGAGCTCAATCTGATTGGCTGATTGGATCAGCCAATCGGATTGAACTTGATTCTGATTGGCTGATTCCATCAGCCAATCAGAAAATTCCTACCTTAATTCCGATTGGCTGATAGAATCCTATCAGCCAATCGGAATTCGGGGGACGCCATCTTGGATGACGTCCCTTAAAGGAACCGTCATTCGTCGGGAGACAACGGAAGAAGAGGATGGATCCGCGTCGCCTGCTTCAAGATGGACCCGCTCCGCACCGGATGGAAGAAGATTGAAGATGCCGCTTGGAGAAGATGTTTGCCGGTCCGGATGTCCTCTTCTTGCCGGATAGGAGGAAGACTTTGGAGCCTCTTCTGGACCTCTTCAGCACCGGATGATGGATCGCCAACCCCAGCTTGGGTTGGATGAAGATGTTAGAGCCAGGACGGATCGGTGAACCTGGTATGGTGAAGACAAGGTAGGAAGATCTTCAGGGGCTTAGTGTTAGGTTTATTTAAGGGGGGTTTGGGTTAGATTAGGGGTATGTGGGTGGTGGGTTGTAATGTTGGGGGGGGGTATGGTATGTTTTTTTTTACAGGCAAAAGAGCTGAAATCCTTGGGGCATGCCCCGCAAAGGGCCCTGTTCAGGGCTGGTAAGGTAAAAGAGCTTGTAACTTTTTTAATTTAGAATAGGGTAGGGAATTTTTTATTTTGGGGGGCTTTGTTATTTTATTAGGGGGCTTAGAGTAGGTATAATTAGTTTAAATTGTTGTAATATTTTTCTTATGTTTGTAAATATTTTATTATTTTTTGTAACTTAGTTCTTTTTTATTTTTTGTACTTTAGTTAGTTTATTTAATTGTATTTATTTGTAGCAATTGTGTTTAATTAATTTATTGATAGTGTAGTGTTAGGTTAATTGTAGGTAATTGTAGGTAGTTTATTTAATTAATTTATTGATAGGGTAGTGTTAGGTTTAATTATATCTTAGGTTAGGATTTATTTTACAGGTAAATTTGTTATTATTTTAACTAGGTAACTATTAAATAGTTCTTAACTATTTAATAGCTATTGTACCTGGTTAAAATAATTACCAAGTTGCCTGTAAAATAAATATTAATCCTAAAATAGCTATAATATAATTATAATTTATATTGTAGCTATATTAGGATTTATTTTACAGGTAAGTATTTAGCTTTAAATAGGAATCATTTATTTAATAAGAGTTAATTAATTTCGTTAGATTAAAATTATATTTAAGTTAGGGGGGTGTTAGTGTTAGGGTTAGACTTAGCTTTAGGGGTTAATCAATTTATTAGAATAGCGGTGAGCTCCGGTCGTCAGATTAGGGGTTAATAATTGAAGTTAGGTGTCGGCGATGTTAGGGAGGGCAGATTAGGGGTTAATACTATTTATGATAGGGTTAGTGAGGCGGGTTAGGGGTTAATAACTTTATTATAGTAGCGCTCAGTTCCGCTCGGCAGATTAGGGGTTAATAAGTGTAGGCAGGTGTCGGCGACGTTGAGGGGGGCAGATTAGGGGTTAATAAATATAATATAGGGGTCGGCGGTGTTAGGGGTAGCAGATTAGGGGTACATAGGGATAACGTAGGTGGCGGCGCTTTGCGGTCGGAAGATTAGGGGTTAATTATTTTAAGTAGCTGGCGGCGACGTTGTGGGGGGCAGGTTAGGGGTTAATAAATGTAATACAGGGGTCGGCGGGGTTAGGGGCAGCAGATTAGGGGTACATAAGTATAACGTAGGTGGCGGTCGGCAGATTAGGGGTTAAAAATTTAAATCGAGTGGCGGCGATGTGGGGGGAGCTCGGTTTAGGGGTACATAGGTAGTTTATGGGTGTTAGTGTACTTTAGGGTACAGTAGTTAAGAGCTTTATGAACCGGCGTTAGCCAGAAAGCTCTTAACTCCTGCTATTTTCAGGCGGCTGGAATTTTGTCGTTAGAGCTCTAACGCTCACTTCAGAAACGACTCTAAATACCGGCATTAGAAAGATCCCATTGAAAAGATAGGATACGCAATTGACGTAAGGGGATCTGCGGTATGGAAAAGTCGCGGCTGAAAAGTGAGCGTTAGACCCTTTAATCACTGACTCCAAATACCGGCGGTAGCCTAAAACCAGCGTTAGGAGCCTCTAACGCTGGTTTTCACGGCTACCGCCGAACTCCAAATCTAGGCCAAAGTCTGTAGAAAGATGTGAATAATCAGTAGTAAGGTCAAAATGTCCTAAAAAGGAACAGACAATGGACACACACACACACAAACTCAAACTTGCACATACACCCAAGGAAACACCAACAGAGACAGCCTCAGAAAACACACAGACATACACACACACACAGAGACACCCACAGAAAACACATAAAGACATACATACACACCCTCACTGAAACATCCACAGAAAACACACAAAGACATACACCCCCACAGAAAATACACACCCTCACAGAGACATCCACAGAAAACACAGACATACATACACACACACACACCCTCACAGAGACATCCACAGAAAACACAGACACACACACCCACCCTCACAAAGGCATCCAGAGAAAATATACAAAGACTAACACACGCCCACCCTCACAGAGACACCCATATAAAAAGCTCAAAGACATATGCACACACCCTCACAGACATCCACAGAAAATGCACAAATACATACACACCCACCCTCACAGAGATACCAACAGAAAAAAAATACATACACACTCATAGAGACACAAACCAAAGCACAAAGACATAAACACAGACACCCACAGAAACACTCACAGGAGGAAACATTTATGCACCTTGCATCCCCTAAATCAAGTGTGTGACATGCATGATAAAAAAAATGAAGAAATTAAGAGATCACTTTTTAAAGAATCATATTTGTAAATGTGCAAACAAAAATAATTCTGTGAATTCAAAATTGTACATTAATGATCTGGGTAGATGGCTAGATGAAGAAAAGTACTTTTAAAAGGTTGACATATGTTTGTTTGATATTTTCCCCATTTTCCCCAACCAAGAGCACCACTTCAAATATAGTGTACACATGTTCCCATCTGTCAGCTGTACTTGTGGATTTTGAAAATGCTGTACTCTATATGGTCTTGGTGGAACCATAAGCTATGGTACTCATACCATTAGATCTGGTTAAATGCAGGATTTAAGCTTGTTGGTATGCATTTCAAAATCAAGTCAGCTGTAGAGTAAACTGAACAGTTTTAAGTTAACCTGTCTCATTTCCAACACTGAGCAATCTTAGTCTGAGAGTATGACATGTTATGCAGATGTAAAAATCTTAGATAAAATGCCTCCTTGTATCTGGAAAGTCCTTGCATAAAGGGGCAGTAAACTGGAATGTAATATATATAATCTGTGTATTGAGGAAACATTTCTGCATGGTTTTAAATATAGAATTTCTACAGCATTGTCAAATAATCATAAATACACTGCTGCTAAAAAAAATGTGTTTTTATTGACCCCTGGCCCCACCATATAACTACTACCACACTGAAGTTACAATCTTAAATTGCACAAAGAAATAAAAACCGTTTGCTAAGTAATTCCTACCTCCTCTGCAAATGAAAGCTTTCAGCCGTCTGACTCAGGAACACACTGTACCAACAAAGTGCCAAGTCTGTCTCACACTGTGCATAGTGGTTTAGTGCACACTCAGAAATTCTCTCAAATGCTAATACTTTACTCCCTGTTTTTTTTTTTAGTTCTTGCCTCATGGGGCCCCCCTAGCCCATTGGGCCCCTGACAGGAGTCACCCCTGTCACCCCCTGATGGCGGCCCTGAGTGTCCCTTTAACTACAAAACCTCTTCAGTTCCTGGGAAAAAAAAAAAAGTCCCTCACACCATTTCAGATAATATGTATCATTAGTAATTTATTCTTTTGAAGAGTTCACATAAAGTGCAAAACATTATTTTTTTATATTCTACTTTAGGGTAATATGCTGTCAGTGCTGTCAATCCTGTTATTGTGAATTGATGCAAAATGAAAGCTACCTGTAACTCTGCTTTTTTAAGGAAGTTATCTAGCAAAATCCAGCAAGCTGTCTTAGATAAGTGACAGAAACAAATGACCATATAACTATATTGTTATGCAAATTAAAGATTTGTATGAGTGTTTGTCCGATTCTACTTTGTGTTTTGAGATGATTTCTCATTATTTTACTTCCTCAGAAATCTCCAGGCTGACGTCTAATCTGCAACTCCAAAAGTAGCCATGAAACCACTTTCACAGCATGTCATTATCGATCAATAGCTCTGACTTGTATAGTTATTTTGTACATTTTCAATGCACACAAAAATAATTCACTGAATAAAGTACAATTCTGCATGTTGTTTATTTTTATCATCTCTTCTTCACATTTTCCGCAGATGATGCAGATTCGGCAGATGTTGGTATAAAGAATTTTTCAGGCAATAAAGAAAATGGGAAATAAAACCTGAACAATCCCAAGTTAATATGTGAAAAACGTAAGCAAGGGGACAAAAGTAAAATAATAGTGATTTGAAACTGACAGGAATTTAAAGCAGCGCAGCTAACTTGACTAGGGAATGAATTTCAACTATATGGTATTTAACTAGCCTAAAATGCTTCATAAAGCAGCAGTACTTCTGCAAATTGGATATCATAGTGATTTGTGTGTCTGTTTCAATATGTTACAATGTAACGGCTAACAAACTATTTTCTTACTTAAAATATTGCAGAAACTCTAAAGCTAGCAGAGCTTTCTCAAATGTTTTGCTGTGGTTTAGAGGGAATGTTTATTTATTATTTTAGATGAAAAATAAAGGGCCAGATTACGTGTGCTGCTCTGTTTTGCGCTAGCAATATTGTCTTTATCGCGGATGTTTGCGCGTTTCGGAAGGAGCGCTCATATTACACTTTGAAAGTAAATGCAAACACGTGAGCACAATTTACGCTAGATTAGATACAAAGACCTTAGAACTCTGGTTAACTGTTACATGAAACTTAAAGGGACAGTAAAGTCCAAATTAAACTTTCATGATTCAGATAGGGCATGTAATTTTAAACAACTTTCCAATTTACTTTCATCATGAAATATGCTTTGTTCTAATGGTATTCTTAGTTGAAAGCTAAAACTAGGTAGCCTCATATGCTAATTTCTAAGCCCTTGAAGGTCGCCTCTTATCTAAATGCATTTAACAGTTTTCACAGCTAGTGGACATTAGTTCATGTGTGCCATGTAGATAACATTGTGCTCAAGCCTGTGAAGTTATTTGAGAGTCAGCACTAATTGTCTGAAATGCAAGTCTGTCAAAAGATCTGAAATAGTGAGGCAGTCTGCAGAGGCTTAGATAGAAGGTAATTAAAGAGGTAAAAAGTATATTTAAATATCAGTGTTGGCTATGCAAAACTGAGGAATAGCAAATAAAGGGATTTATCTATCTTTTTAAACAACAGCATTTTTGGTGTTTAATGTCACTTTAAAAGTGTCACAAAACACATCAAATATACATTTAAAAGTACAATTACATTATTTTTTTAAATATTGCACAAAAAAGTTGGTGCTCAAAGATATGAGGTCTCAGGTGTTAGAAAAAAACATCATTTATACTTAGCTGATAAGTTAATTTATTTCATGGTGGTGAGAGTCCACGTTCAATTACTCATGGGAATTACCCTTCTCTACCACAAGGAGGAGGCAGGGGGGCCTAGTTATCAAGCCGTCAACCTCAAATACGCTGGAATTCCGCAGCATATTTGTGGCGAGGCTGATTCGCCTTAGTTATCAAAGGCTAGATCCCAGCACAAGTAGAATTTTGTGACGTAAACTTCGATCCGCCGGACTCAGTCCGACACAGATCGATTCTTAAGTCACTCCAGATGTTCCGCACATAAGTGCGGCACAATCTGACTACTTTTTCTAGTTATCAAAAAACTAGCAGGTACGCTCGGCACTTTTACGGCCCAGCGTACCTGGTTTTCAAACCGCCACCCTGGAGGAGGCGGATCCCTTAGGAATCAATGGGAGTCTGACCATAGCGAAAGTACAAGTTCGCTGCTGCCAGACATCCCATTGATTCCTATAGGAAATGTCTACACCTAACACCCTAACATGTACCCGGAGTCTAAACACCCCTAATCTGACCCCCCCTACACCACCGCAACTAAATAAAGTTATTACCCCCTAAACCGCCGCACCCGGAGCCCACCGCAAGCTACTCTATACATATTAACCCCTAAACCGCCACTCCCGGAGCCCACCACAACTATAATAAATGTATTAACCCCTAAACTGCCGCTCCCGGAGCCCACCGCCACCTACATTATACCTAGTAACCCCTATCCTGCCCCCCTATACCGCCGCCCTCTTAAAAGGTCCTTTTAAGGGCTGGTAAGGTAAAAGAGCTTTGAACTTTTTTAATTTAGAATAGGGTAGGGCATTTTTTTATTTTGGGAGGGTTTGTTATTTTATTAGGGGGCTTAAATTAGGTGTAAGTAGCTTAAAATTGTTGTAATATTTTTAAAATGTTTGTAACTTATTTTTTTTATTTTTTGTACTTTAGTTAGTTTATGTAATTGTATTTAATTGTAGTTATTTGTAGTTAATTTATTTAATTAATGTAATGGTAGTGTAGTGTTAGGTTTAATTGTAACTTAGGTTAGGATTTATTTTACAGGTAATTTTGTATTTCTTTTAGCTAGGTAGTTATTAAATAGTTAATAACTATTTAATAACTATTCTAACTAGCTAAAATAAATACAAAGTTACCTGTAAAATAAATATAAATCCTAAAATAGCTACAATGTAATTATTAATTATATTGTAGCTATCTTAGGGTTTATTTTACAGGTAAGTATTTAGTTTTAAATAGGAATAATTTATTTAAGTATAGTGTAGTGTTAGGTGTAATTGTAACTTAGGTTAGTTTTTAGTTTACATGTACATTTCTCTTTATTTTAGCTAGGTAAGCTATTAAATAGTTAATAACTATTTAATAGCTATTGTACCTAGTTAAAATAAATTGAAAGTTACCTGTAAAATAAAAATAAATCCTAAGATAGCTACAATATAATTATTATTTATATTGTAGCTATATTAGGGTTTATTTTACAGGTAAGTATTTAGCTTTAAATAGGATTAACTTAGTTAATAAGAGAAATATTATTTAGATTTATTTAATTAATATTTAAGTTAGGGGGGTGTTAGGGTTAGTGTTAGACTTAGGTTTAGGGGTTAATAATTTTATTACAGTGGCGGAGGTGTAGTGGGGGGCAGGATAGGGGTTAATAAATTTATTATAGGTGGCGATGGCCGAGTTAATAAATTTATTATAGGTGGCGATGGTGTAGGGGGGCAGGATAGGGGTTAATAAATTTATTATAGGTGGCGACGGTGTAGGGGGAGCAGGATAGGGGTTAATAAATTTATTATAGGTGGCGACAGTGTAGGGGGGGCAGGATAGGGGTTAATAAATTTATTATAGGTGGCGACGGTGTAGGGGGGGCAGGATAGGGGTTAATAAATTTATTATAGGCTGCGACGGTGTAGGGGGGGCAGGATAGGGGTTAATAAATTTATTATAGGTGGCGACGGTGTAGGGGGGGCAGGATAGGGGTTAATAAATGTATTATAGGTAGCGACGGTGTAGGGGGGCAGGATAGGGGTTAATAAATTTATTATAGGTGGCGACGGTGTAGGGGGGGCAGGATAGGGGTTAATAAATGTATTATAGGTGGCAACGGTGTAGGGGGGGCAGGATAGGGGTTAATAAATTTAATATAGGTTGCGGCGGGTTCAGGGAGCGGTGGTTTAGGGGTTAAACTATTTATTTATTTGCGGCGAGGTGCGGGATCAGCAGGATAGGGGTTAATAACTTTATTATAGAGGGCGACGGTATAGGGGGGGCAGGATAGGGGTTACTAGGTATAATGTAGGTGGCAGCGGTGTCCGGGAGCGGCGGTTTAGGGCTTAATACATTTCTAAGAGTTGCGGCGGGTCTAGAAGCGGCGGTTTAGGGGTTAGTAACTTTATTTAGTTGCAGGGGGCTCCGGGGGCACCGGTATAGGGGGTAGAACAGTGTAGTTTAGTGTGAGTGCTTAGTGGCAGGCTAGCAAGAAAGCTGTCAAAAAGCCAAAGAGAAGCAAGATCGGATGAGTGATAACTATCACAGTCCGCTGCTCATCGCCCCATACTTGGTGCACAGCTTTTTGACAGCTTTTTTGATAACTTAGGCGAATTTGGCAGGTCCGCGGCGGTGATGTGAGGCAGCTTAGGCGGGCGTATTGGGCCAGCGAAGGCAGGAAAAGTAGACGCCTTGATAACTAGGCCCCAAAGAGTCCCACACACCTCAGTCTAATGTATAGCCAAGCAAGTGAGGTAAGAAAAAGGAATAAGACCCATAAAAGGAGCAGGGGAAAAAAGATGTGCTGAAGAAAAAACTAACCCCAGAAAAAACGCAAGGGTGGGGTCTCATGGATTCTCACCACCATGAAAGAAATTAATTTATCAGGTAAGTATAAATGTTTTCTTTCATACAAGAGGTGAGAGTCCACAATACTTTACTCATGGGAACTAATACCAAGCTGTGGAGTGCTTGAGTAATAACAGAAAGGGAGGGATTGCATGGAAGCTCTGCACTCACAAGAGATCGCTTCCATAAGCTCCAATGGGAGCCTGGTTCTCATGCCGTCAGACACAGCATGAGAACTGGTGCAGCGAATAGGGTAAGTCACACACCGATGAGCAGCAAATATAAATATATATATGTATATGCTTATATACATTTATATTTACGTGTAAATATAAGTACATACACATATTAACATATAAATATATATGTATGTAAGCATATACATATATATTTACAGGGAACACATAGTTCCCATAGACCACAATGTAAAGGCACTTTTCACCCCACAGCCGCCGACTTTAGCCCCCCAAAAACTGCCTAGTGCAGTAATTTAAAAAAAAATGCAACATTTTTTTATTTTATTTTTTTTAAAAGGGACCTAACGTTTTTTTTGTTTTTTTTTTGGGGGGGAGCAGTTCTGGCACTTTTACAAAATTAACCATATGTCTGACCTCTGGTTAATTTTCAAAACACTAATTGCAACCTTGAGTTGTGGTAGCAATAACCAGCCACTTGTAATGGCTGGTTATTTATCGGGTGCCCGCAAATGGGCGATTTTGCTAGGATCAGAAAGAAGAACAAACTGAAAGTTTGTCTAAAATGCTTAGTAGCATCAATAAAATATTCAAATGCCCAAACTACATCCAAGTAATGCAAAGATCTCTCAGAAGCATTCTTAGAATTAGGTCACAAAGAAGGAACAACAATCTCTCAGCTAAAGTTGTCTTTAGAAACTACCTTAGACAAGAAATCAAATAAAGTCAGAAAAAACAGCCTTATCCTGATGAAATATCAAATAAGAAGGATCACAAAAAAAGAGCAGATAACTCTGAAACTCCTAGCAGAAGAAAAAGCCAAAAGAAAGTTGTTAAATGTCCAGTCTATGCATAGGATAAAAAAAGGATCCTGCAATACCCTTAACTTCAGAATAGGATTCTATAGATGAGAAATAAGCATTATAACAATGAACATCAGGAAGATAAGCTATCTTTCTGTGAAACAAAACTGAAAAAGCAGAAGAGCTGCCCCTTAGAGTACTGGCAGATAGCCCCTTATTTAGACCATCCTGGAAAAAAAATGCAGAATCCTAGGAATTATGAAAGAATGCCATGAAAAAACATGATTTAAACACCATGAAATAAAAATCCTTCCAGACCTTGGAAAGATTTTCTTAGTTACAGGCTTACGAGCCTGAATTAGGGTTTCAAACATAGTATCAGAGAAACCCCTATGTCTGAAGACTAAACGATCAATTTATATTTCATCAAGTTCAGAGACTTGTGATCCGGATGGAAAAAACGGACCTTGAGAAAAGAGGTCTGACCACAGAGGAAGAGACCAACGAGGCCTACAAAAATAAAAAAGATAAACTTTTTTTAAAATTGATTTAAGAGGGACCATGATTAAAAAAGCTTGAAGACAGCCTCTAATCGACATAGTTAAAAGACCATAAAAATGAAGCATGCACTAAAATAACAACCTGATAAGGGACAATTACCATCAATAATGCTCCAAAAAAATAAGGAGCTGCATCCAAATCAAAAAGAAAGATGACAACTGAAATGAACATCTAAGAATGCCAATCAGAAAACAAAGGAAATCCTAATGGATAAGGATGTGCAGGTATAGGTCCTTATACAAATTGCTTCTAATTTGAGACCAAGTACAATTTAAGGCGATAAAATTGGAGGGGGGGTGAGAAAATCCTCAGGAGAGATATTATCAAAAGGTAATATACCAAAACCTCTCCTGGCAGGGTGTAGGCAAAGGTACTAACAATTACAATTTAATTGTACGTAGACATACAAAAAAGTATGCTGAACCCTGTATTTATAATTAAAGTGTCACCACCTTATAAAGTAATGTCAGACTCTCAAATCCACATACATATCAATTTTAATGAGTTTATCAGTCATGCAAACACAAACGAAATTAAATTAAAAACATACAACCAAAGCTGGGCTACATAGCCAACAATATATGCCAATATAAATTCACTGGGGAGGTATGAAGTACGCTAAATTTAAAATAAGCTAGGCTCTTTCAATCCGGGAGCTCAAATTATAGTTAGCATTAGCTTAGCAGATAACTCTTGAAAGCCTAATCACCCCTTCCCAATATAGTATCATTAAAATGTCAGGGCACAAAAGGAATGTAAGATAGGTTTGCAGATTAAAAAGAGAGACACAGCTCTCCTGCGGATTCCTGATAAGGGAAAATTACCATCAACAATGCTCCTAGTACCCTATCAAACAAAGTAAGGAGATGCATCCAAATCAAAAAGAAAGACGACAACTGACAGTGAACATCTAAGACCGCAAGTCAGAGCAAACAAAGAAAATCCTAATGGATAAGGATGTGCAGGTATAGGTCCTTATACAAATTGCATCTAATTTGAGACCAAGTACCCTTATAATATAGTCTAGGATTCTTAAGCCTAACATAAACAAAAAAAAACTTTATTCTGTGGCATAAAGATCTAGTTCAGCCCTGAAACAAATACAGGGACAACCAATACTGTGTCCTTGCCCAATACCATGTCCGTGCCCTTGACACAAAAGATAAAAGCAGCCACTTTACCAGGAATCTCCTTCTTTAAAACAAGCAGCCATTGCTGGATTTAAACGTACAACCTACAGCTTCCACGCTTACTTAGATAATTCTTGTATCATGGGACTCTTCCCAAAGAGGTTCAGGTTAGCTGATAAATTAGGAGGATTCTGCTTCTACAAAAATAAAAACTCCCAATTGCCTGATAGACAAAGGAGTAAATCTAGAAGTCTGTTTTACTTCATACTCAAAAAATATATAAACTTATGCAAAAAATCATATCAAGTTTATAAAACAAGTGTCAGTATTCACAATACACCTGCATATACTATACAATACATGCAAATTTAGTATGTAATTTGGCCTGACTGAAAGACAAGCACTATATAATTGGAAATACCACAGAAACTGATAAAAACCTGTTCAGAAAAGCAGAGACTGCATTTACTAAAACATTAACAAAGTGAAAGAAAACATTTAGTACATCGCTATTAAAAATATACATGGTTAAAATTCAGCATCTACATCATAAAACCTATGTGTATAGACATAAATTACACATATAATAGGTATAACAGAGATACCAATTGAGATTTCCTCTAGAGGATCTCATTACTACACTAAGAACTGTAGAAGTCCTGTAAAACTGTGTAGGGAATATAAACATGCAGAATAAAATGTACATATCTACATAGGCATGGAAAATATTGTGTACCCTAAATAATAGTAAAGGCAGATTACAAGGGGAGCAGTATTTGCGCTTCCGCTAGATTGCAAACTCCACTAGAATTAAAGGGACACTAAACCTAATTTTTTTTCTTTCATGATTCAGAGCATGCGATTTTAAGCAACTTTCTCATTTACTCCTATTATCAATTTTTCTTCGTTCTCTTGCTATCTTTATTTGAAAAAGAAGGCATCAAAGCTAAGGAGCCAGCACATTTTTGGTTCAGAACCATGGACAGCACTTTTTGGCGCTGTCCAATCAGCAAGGACAACCCAGGTTGTTTACCATAAATGGGCCGGCATCTAAACTTACATTCTTGTTTTTCAAATAAACATACCAAGAAAATGAAGAAATTTTGATAATAGGAGTAAATTAGAAAGTTGCTTAAAATTGCATGCTCTATCTGAATCACGAAAGAAAAAATTTGGGTTCAATGTCCCTTTAAGCTTTTTGCGCAGTTGGAGTTCTGCTCGTATTACAAGTTAAAAGTAAACTGTTTTGCTCTCGTGGTAACCCGACTTGTGCAAAAAGCCAAACTTAGAATATCGCATGCGCGTTCACGTATTTTCCCAGAGAAAAAGTAGGAAACTCTTGCACAAACATGACCGCATTTTCTTTACATAGCAGAATATGTTCTATTTATTCATAAATACATATTTCTACATATATCTGATGTTTGTTTGCACAAATATATATTTATATTATACTTATATATAGATATAGATATATACAGATCTCTTTACAAATACATAGAACATATTCTGCTATCTGAAGAACATTGAAATGTGAAATATTCACAGTAAATACATAGTTAAAACCTTTATTAAATATGAATATTGCATAAATATGCTTTTACATGTTTTCATATACTTAACGGCAAAGGACTCTAATGCACTTATATATTTGTCTGTATATGTATACATATATACTAATGTGTTTATATGTGTATATATGTTTGTAAACACATATATACACATAAAGTACATAAATACATTTGTACACATATATAGACATATATATCCATATATCCATCTTTAGAAATGTATATGTTTGTATCTCTTTCCCTTTGACTACTTTTTTTCTCTAACACTCGAGATCTCATGTCTTTGAGCCTTTATAACGTTTGTGTGCAATATTTTTTTGAATATTTTTTAGTGTTATTATGAGTGTAACTGTACTGTGTAATGTATTTTTGATGTGTTTTGTGCAACTTTATATGTTTGCGAAACAGTTACGAGATCACGGTGTGAAACTAAGCTGATATTTGTGTAAGATTATGAGAAATGAGTAGTGTTTGTGTCTAATGATGTTATTTCCTTATGTCTTCTAATATTGCCGAAATAATTTAAGTGGGGGTTTTTGTGTGTGCGTAAAACCAAACATATTCAAAAGGTTGTGGTGTTCTTGGTAAAAAGTTGACAAGTACTGTCTGAGGTTTATTAAGTCATTTTAGTTGTGGTTTCAATAAGTGAAAAATGGCCCAATAAAATTGTTGTTAATAGGAAATGAAACCCAAAACTTTTCTTTTGTCATTCAGACAGAGCATACGACTTTGATCAAGTTTCCAGTTTGCTTCTATTATCAAGTTAGCTTTGTTCCTATGGTAATTTGTTGTTAAAGAGATACCTAGGTAGGCATCTGTAGCACTACATGTCAGGAGATAGTGCTGCCATCTAGTGCTCTTGCAAATGGATAACAATCTTGCAAAGCTGCTGCCATATAGTGCTCCAGACAAACGCCTTCTGAAAAAAATTTTTAACAATAAATAACGAGAAAAAAGAAAATTTGACAATAAAAGTGAATTAGAACGTTGTTGAAATTGAATGCTAAATCTAAACCATGAAAGAAAAATATGTTTCATGTCCCTATAAGTAAAGAGAATTTGGATTGCAATCCATGCTGACACATGTTAAGGAGACGGGAAAGCCAAACAATGAGAAAGACCATGTGATTTTAAACAACTTGCCTATTTAATTCTTTTATTTAATTTGTTTTGTTCTCTTGGTATCCTTTGTTGAAAAGGATACCTAGGAAGGCTCAAGAGCTGCCGATTGGCTCACCAAATGCATTCAGTTTGCTCCCAGTGGTGCATTGCTGCTCATTCAACAAAGGATACCAAGAGAATGAAGCAAATTAGTTAATAGAAGTATATTGTTTAAGAGTATTCTCTATCTCAATCATGAAAGAAAAAGTTTGGGTTTCACGTCCCTTTAAGTATAAGACAATTTTGGTGATGCTGATCACATTGACACAGAAAAGGGATCATCTGCAGTGAAAGTCACATGCAGATAATTACTGTATCAAATAACAGTAACAGATATAAAGGTCTAAAAATGTAACCTAGAATCAAAAGTATTGTTAAAGAGACATTAAACACCTTGATGGTTTTTACATAACATTTTGAATTATGTAGTAAAAAAAACTCACTATACTTTAATTATGTGTCCCATTCTCCTGTAATTTAATTATGAAATTGTTTGCTTTCCAATATCTGTTAAAAGTGTAAGTTCAAACAATTGGTTGCACACATCAGAGAAAGAAACCTAAGATACAGAATGGCAGTGCCCTTTGGTTAATGGGCACTAAAACTTTACACTAATTTTTTTTCAATATTTGACCAACTAATATAGGGGTCAAATGAATCATTAGCATTACATAAAAAGGGATACACATTTTTACAGTACAATTGTCCCTTTAATGAGTATAATCATCTGGCCTTGCCTTATTGTTTTGAAGAAAGTGGTTTGCAGCCCTCAGTAGACTGTGATATGGGCTAGGGAGCTTTTTATAGAGACCAAACCTATTGCTCATTCACTTTTAATTGCTGAGGTATTTTAGGACAATACCAGCCAAAGTACTGCAATTGTTGTTCACTGAAAATAAACACGTTTGTGATCATCACCATAGTTACTCATTCCCTTTATGCAACATTATAACAGGTTTACCATAAATAAATAAATACAAAACAAAAATAATTAAATTAGGTTTAAATTAGGGGATTTAAATCAAATTCTTTGTTCATCCCTTTAGGATACATGGAAATCTACTTATCAAGCCGTCAACTTACTTGCATTCAACGGCACCAATACACTCGCCTAACTTCGCTGCCGCGGACCTGAATATGCTCACCAAAGTTACCAAAAAAGCTGTAAAAAAAATGCGCACCAAGTACGGGGCAATGAGCAGCGGACTGTTGTTAACTGACAGTCATCGATCTCACTGCTCTTCGGCTTTTTCCCAGCTTTATTGGTATACTGTCACTAAACACCGCCGCTATACTACACTGTTTTACCCCTATCCCATCGCTCCCTGACACTGCCGTAACTAAAGTTATTAAACCCTAAACCGCCGCTCCCGGAGCCCACAGCCACTCTAATAAACTTATTAACCCCTATCCTGCCGCTCCCGGAGCCCACCGCCACTTACATTATGTTATTAACCCCTAATCTGCCGCCCCCTACACCGCCACCACCTACATTATACTTATTAACCTCTAATCTGCAGTCCCCAATGTCGCGGCCACTATATAAAATGTATTAACCCCTAAACCTAAGTCTAACCCTAACACCCCTAACTTAAATCTAATTTAAATAAATCTAAATAAAATTCCTATCATTACCTAAATTATTCCTATTTAAAACTAAATACTTACCTATAAAATAAACCCTAAGCTAGCTACAATATAACTAATAGTTACATTGTAGCTAGTTTAGGGTTTATTTTAATTTTACAGGCAAGTTTGTATTTATTTTAACTAGGTAAAATAGTTTTTAAATAGTTATTAACTATTTAATAACTACCTAGCTAAAATAAATACAAATTTACATGTAAAATAAAACCTAACCTAAGTTACACTAACACCTAACACTACACTACAATAAAATAAATTACCTAAATTAAATACAATTAGCTAAATTATATACAATTATCTAAAGTACAAATAAAAACAAACGCTAAATTACAGAAAATAAAAAACAAATGATCAGATATTTAAACTAATTACACCTAATCTAATAGCCCTATCAAAATAAAAAAGCCCCCCCAAAATAAAATAAAAACCCTAGCCTAAACTAAACTAAACTATCAATAGCCCTTAAAAGGGCCTTTTGCGGGGCATTGCCCCAAAGAAATCAGCTCTTTTACCTATAAAAAAAAAAAAATACAAACACCCCCCAACAGTAAAACCTACCACCCACACAACCAACCCCCCCAAATAAAATACTAGCTAAAAAACCTAAGCTCCCCATTGCCCTGAAAAGGGCATTTGGATGGGCATTGCCCTTAAAAGGGCAGTTAGCTCTTTTGCGGCCCAAAGCCCTAACCTAAAAATTAAACCTACCCAATACACCCTTAAAAAAACCTAACACTAACCCCCTGAAGATCGACTTACTGGGAGATGTCTTCATCCAAGCCGGGGCGAAGTGGTCCTCCAGACGGGCAGAAGTCTTCATCCAAGCCGGGCAGAAGTGGTCCTCAAGACGGAAGAAGTCTTCATTCAGAAGGCATCTTCTATCTTCATCCATCCGGCACGGAGCAAGTCCATCTTCAAGACATCCGAAGCGGAGCATCCTCTTCTGCCGATGACTACCCAACGAATGAAGGTTTCTTTAAGTGACATCATCCATGATGGTGTCCCTTAGATTCCGATTGGCTGATAGAATTCTATCAGTCAATCGGAATTAAGGTAGAAAAAATCCTATTGGCTGATGCAATCAGCCAATAGGATTAAAGTTCAATCATATTGGCTGATCCAATCAGCCAATAGGATTGAGCTTGCATTCTATTGACTGATTGGAACTTAAATTGATTGAGTAGGTCGTGTTTGTATCTGCTTAGAGACATTGCTTTGTGTTGTCATCCAATATAGAGGGGTAATTTCAGTGTACAAAACCAGTAAACCATCCTAAACAAACAAAAAGCGGTGTCACTACAGGGAACCCTGCTGAGACCTACATTATGTTTGGCCACTCTTTGAGCCCCCTATAAAACAGGGCTCACAGTTTAAGGAAAGTGTAATGATTTGCCATTGCAATTTGGTGCCAGGGTTCCTAAGATGGCAACCACAGTGTTATTGTACAGAAACACCTGCCTCCATAGTTATACCAGAAGGCTGCACAATAGCATATGCTCTGGTGTCTTCTAAGCAAATGGGAAGTATGGCTCACAGTCACAGAGAAGCAGTTCATCTTTCACTTATGAGGCCCCTGTTGAAATGGAAGCCCCACCCTAGCCTTTTTTTTTTCTGGGACTCAGGGAAGTCTAGTTATGCTTTTGTTTTTTTATGTCCCTTTAAATATATTCAAATAATATGTGTTCCTTTACATTACATAATAAATTTAATTTTTAACATTCTAATATCTCCTTACTTAGTTGTATTTTACATCTGTTATTACAAATCAGTGTCATTACTAAAACAAATAGAAACAGACAATAAAAAAAAATGACTTACTAGACTATGATTATCCAATTTTTAATATCATCTGTATCACAAAGGTAAAAAAAACTACAAATCAAACCTTTCCAAGAGTTATCTATAATCAACAAATACATTTTAATTTTCCTAAATATCATCAATTATTAGAGATCACAGCAAGAGTTAGAATGTGTCACTCATTATGGGAATTGGTTTCTTAAATAATGAGGCATAGGGAAAAAAACAAATAATTATATCCTATTAATATACTGTTCATGGTTACAAATTTACAAGAGACCAGATTGAGGATTCTAATCAGCGAGCTGTTGTAATTTAAACCACAAACTGGAGATCAGATAAAGAGCATGTGACTGCCGCATTTCGCACTCAATGTAAAATCGAACTACTGTAGCTATTTTTAACCTGTTAATGGTTTTCTTATATTCAGCCCCATTCATTTATGAACAAGAGCTTTGCACAATCAACAGCAAAAATTACTGTAGCCGAGGTTCATAAAACTTTGCAGTCAAATGTGACCATTGATTTGCCATTAAAGGAGACATTTGTATATGACCGGTGGAATCAATCAATGTTCGTACTGTGTAGCTTTTGGCCAAAGTCTTTATTGATTCAATAGAAAAAATACTATTAAAAGTCAGAATGACTTCATTATCTGTATTATAGACCTTGTGTGAAATGAGCAAGAAAAATAAGTGCTGCATAGATAACACAACAGCCCGGACAAACGCAATAAACATTGTAAAACTAGCACATTCAGGACAGAAAACATTTTGCCAGATGTAGCAAATTCATTATTGCAAATTGCTTGCTTTACTGCTACCTCTTGAGATCTCAAATTAAAATCAATCTGGAGCAAACATTATGTAACACAATAACAGATTTGTTTCTTTTTGATGAAAATACTATGCATATGTGCCATTTAATACTCTCACATGTATGCATGGTTTCTAAAAAAAAAAAAAGAAAGCCATTTATAAAGAAAGCTTTCTCTTGAATTGATCTTTGTGCAGCAGTTGTTAGAATATCATTACAAAAGTAGAGCAAGGTTTTTAATGTGTGCTTTGCCTGCCAAGAATCTATTTACATGTATATGCCAAGGGATTGTAGTTTGGATTAGTATAGCAATGACTAGACACCTGCAGAAATTCTAGTGGGAGAACAAACTATTCTATTTACAGGTGATCCTGAGACACCACAATGTAATGAAAATGAACAAGCTAGCTGTCATTTAAACATATTGCACCAAGCGCAATAGTGTTTACTGGGGAAAGCAATGGGCTGGTGTCTTAGCACTGCATTAGACTATAATGAAGACAGTATAAAAAATGGTAATAAGGAAATAAAAGCACTTACTATAATACTGCCCATCCGTTGTATACTCCGGTCCTAAGAAACTGACTTCCTTTAGACTTCACTGTGGGTGCTTCTCATTTCCAGCTGACTTTGGCTCAACCGGCGGCTTTATATTCTCTTTTGGAGAGACTTTAACTTGGCATCCTTGTTAGTTACAATAGGGCAAAGCAGGATGTCCACCTCCAGCACCAATCACCCGCGACCTGCTCGCAAGTGCAATATCTTAAAGGACCAGTAAACACAGTAGACTTGCATAATCAACAAATACACAATAAAAAAGAACAATTCAATAGCACTTAGGGCTCCATGTACGAAGCAGCGAAAGCTGCTCCGGAGCCTTTGCGGGGCAGGTTCCCATATGCGAGCCTGCTTCCCGCAATGTAAGAAGCAGCGGTCATTAGACCGCTGCTTCCTACACCCTACGCCACCTCTTAGGTGGCGAAGCAAAATCACGAGAGCATGCTCGCTCTCGGTGATTGACAGCCCTTTTAGTCGCGTGATTGGTCGCGCGACTGAAGGGGCGGGCATTACACACTCCGCTGAGTGTGTAATGATACATATGAGCAAGCGGATCAATAGATCCGCTGCTGGTGTGTAGCGGAGGTGGGCGGACAGCTTCACGAGTTAAGAAGCTGTCCGCCCGCCTCTTAGTACATGAAGCCCTTAGTCTGAACTTCAAAGTAAAAAAAAAATTCTGACAAATGTCAAAGTTACATCAATTTCCACTCCCCCTATATCATGTGATAGACATCAGCCAATCCCAAATGCATATACGTATATTCTGTGAATTCTTGCACATGCTCAGTAGGAGCTGGTGACTCAAAAAGTGTAAATATAAAGACTGCACATTTTGTTAATGGAAGTAAATTGGAAATTTGTTTAAAATTGTATGCTCTATCTGAATCATGAAAGTTACATTTTGAAATAACTGTCCCTTTAACCGTGCTGCACCTCGCGTTAAACAAGGAAAATACAATAACAGAGTTTCAGATGCGCAGTCTTGAAAAAAGATTTTATTTATTGTTTAATCAAGATGGATAAAAATGTGTACACCAAACTAGCATATCAAGGACACAGAAAGACATAACTGCTGATGCATTTAAGCCCTCCAGACAAAGGCCTCTAGTTATCAAGCCGTCAACTGCAAATACGCTGGAATTCCGCAGCGTATTTGTGGTGAAGCTGATTCGCCTTAGTTATCAAGCCCTACAGCCCGGCAAAAGTAGAATATAGTGACATAACCTACGATCCGCCGGACTCTGACACAGATCGATGGTTACGTCACTCCAGATGTTCCGAAAGCAAGTTCGGCACAATCGGACTACTTTTGGTAGTTATCAAACTACTACCAGGTACGCTCACCACTATTCCAGGGCAGCGTACCTGGATTTCAATTCGCCACCCTGGAGGCGGCGGATCCCATAGGAATCAATGGGAGTCTGACCATAGCGAAAGCTTATGTTCGCTGCTGCCCGATATCCCATTGATTCCTATGGGAGATGTCTGCACCTAACGCCCTAACATGTACCCCAAGTCTAAACACCCCTAATCTGCCCCCCCTACATCGCCGCAACTAAATAAACTTATTAACCCCTAAACCGCCGCTCCCGGACCCCGCCGCAACTATAATAAACATGTTAATCCCTAAACCGCTGCTCTGGGACCCCGCCGTCACCTACATTATACATATTAACCCCTAATCTGCGGCCCCCTATACCGCCGCTACCTACATAAACTTATTAACCCCTATCCTTCAGATCCCGGACCCCGCCGCAACTAAATTGTTTAACCCCTAAACCGCCGCTCCAGGACCCCACCTCCACCTATATTAAAGTATTAACCCCTATCCTGCCCCCCCTATACCGCCGCCACCTATATTAAAATTATTAACCCCTAAACCTAAGTTTAACACTAACCCTAACACCCCCTAACTTAAATATTATTTTAATAAATCTAAATAATATTACTCATATTAACTAAATTAATCCTATTTAAAACTAAATACTTACCTGTAAAATAACCCTAAGATAGCTACAATATAACTAATAATTATATTGTAGCTATTTTAGGATTTATTTTTATTTTACAGGCAACTTTGTATTTATTTTAACTAGGTACAATAGTTATTAAATAGTTATTAACTATTTAATAACTACCTAGCTAAAATACTTACAAAATTACCTGTAAAATAAATCCTAACCTAAGTTACAATTGAACCTAACACTACACTATCATTAAATTAATTAAATAAATTAATTACAATTACCTAAAACCTTACCTTTTTGCGGGACATTGCCCTAAAGTAATCAGCTCTTTTACTTGTAAAAAAAAAATACAACCCCCCCAACATTAAAACCCACCAAAACTTAATCCAAGTGGCGCAGAAGAGGTCCTCCATCCAGCAGAAGTCTTCATCCAGGCGGCGTCTTCAATCTTCATCCATCCGGAGCGGAGCCATCTTCCAAGGAGCCGACTCAGAGCCATCCTCTTCAACCGACGACTGAACGACGAATGACGGTTCCTTTAAGCCAATCGGATTGAGCTCACATTCTATTGGCTGATCGGAACAGCGGATCCTAGAATAAATCCTAACCAGTGTTCCCTCTAAGGACAGTTTTGTGTGCAGCCCAACAGTGAAACAGTTAACAAGAGAACCATACCTTGCCTTAGAGGGAACACTGATCCTAGCCTAAGTTACAATTACACCTAACACTACACTATAATTAAATTAATTACCTTAACTAACTACAATTACTTACAATTAAATTAAATAAACTAAATTACGAAAAAAAACAAACACAAAATTATAGGAAAAAAAAAGAATTACAAGAATTTTAAACTAATTACACCTAATCTAATCCCCCTAATAAAATAAAAAAAGCCCCCCAAAATAATAAAATTCCCTACCCTATACTAAATTACAAATAGCCCTTTTGCGGGGCATTGCCCCAAAGTAATCAGCTCTTTCACCTGTAAAAAAAATACAATACCCCCCCAACATTAAAACCTACTACCCACACACCCAACCCTACTCTAAAACCCACCCAATCCCCCCTTAAAAAAACCTAACACTACCCCCTTCAAGATCACCCTACCTTGAGCCGTCTTCACCCAGCCAGGCACAAGTGGTCCTCCAGAGGGTCCGAAGTCTTCATCCTTTCTGGCCAGAAGAGGACATCCAGACCAGCAGAAGGCTTCATCCAGGCGGCATCTTCTATCTTCATCCTTCCGGAGCGGAGCGGGTCCATCTTCAAGACATCCGACGCAGAGCATCCTTCTCGGCCGACTACTACCCGATGAATGAAGGTTCCTTTTAGTGAAGTCATCCAAGATGGTGTCCCTTCAATTTCGATTGGCTGATAGAATCCTATCAGCCAATCGGAATTAAGGTAGGAAAAATCCTATTGGCTGATGCAATCAGCCAGTAGGATTGAAGTTCAATCCGATTGGCTGATCCAATCAGCCAATAGGATTGAGCTTGCATTCTATTGGCTGTTCCAATCAGCCAATAGAATGCGAGGTCAATCCTATTGGCTGATTGCATCAGCCAATAGGATTTTTCCTACCTTAATTCCGATTGGCTGATAGGATTCTATCAGCCAATCGGAATTCAAGGGACGCCATCTTGGATGACATCACTTAAAGGACCAGTCATTCAGTCGTCGGCCGTCGGATGAAGAGGATGCTCTGCGTCGGATGTCTTGAAGATGGACCCGCTCCGCTCAGGAAGGATGAAGATAGAAGATGCCGCCTGGATGAAGCCTTCTGCCAGTCTGGATGTCCTCTTCTGGCCGAATAGGATGAAGACTTTGGACCCTCTGGAGGACCACTTGTGCCCGGCTGGGTGAAGATGGCTCAAGGTAGGGTGATCTTCAAGGGGGTAGTGTTAGGTTTTTTTAAGGGGGGATTGGGTGGGTTTTAAGGTAGGGTTGGGTATGTGGGTGGTGGGTTGTAATGTTGGAGGGGGTATTGTCTTTTTTTTACAGGTAAAAGAGCTGATTACTTTGGGGCAATGCCCTTTAAAAGGCCCTTTTAAGGGCTATTTGTAATTTAGTTTAGGGTAGGGAATTTTATTATTTTAAGGGGCTTATTTATTTTATTAGAGGGATTAGATTAGGTGTAATTAGTTTAAAATAATTGTAATTGTTTTTTTATTTTCTGTAATTTAGTGTTTGATTTTTTCCGTACTTTAGTTTATTTAATTTAATTGTAATTAATTGTAAGTAGTTTAGGTAATTTATTTAATGATAGTGTAGTGTTAGGTATAATTGTAACTTAGGTTAGGATTTATTTTACAGGTATTAATTTGTCTTCATTTTAACTAGGAAGTTATTAAATAGTTAATAACTATTTAAGAACTATTGTACCTAAATAAAATAAATACAAAGTTGCCTGTAAAATAAATATAAACCCTAAGCTAGCTACAATGTAACTATTAGTTATATTGTAGCTACCTTAGGGTTTATTTTACAGGTTAGTATTTAGTTTTAAATAAGATACATTTATTTAATTGTAGTAATTTTATTTAGATTATTTTAAATTATATTTAAATTAGGGGGGTTAGAGTTAGGTTTAGACATAGGTTTAGGGGTTAATACCTTTAATGTAGTAGCGGCGATGTTGGGATTGCAGATTGGGGGTTAATAAATGTAGGTAGGTGTTGGCGATGTTAGGGACGGCAGATTAGGGGTTAATATATTTATTAAAGTGTTTCCGATGTGGGGGCTCGGTTTAGGGGTTAATAGGTAGTTTATGGGTGTTAGTGTACTTTTTAGCACTTTAGTTAAGAGTTTCATGTTACGGCATTAGCCCATAAAACTCTTAACTAATGACTTTTAAATGCGGTAGAAGTCTTGAGAGGAGAGGGTTTACCACTCACTTCTTCCAAGACTCGTAATACCAGCGTTAGGCAAATCCCATTAAAAAGATAGGATACGCAATTGACGTAAGGGGATTTGCGGTATGCTCGAGACGCAGAAGAAAAGTGAGCGGTACACCTGTACCTGCCAGACTCGTAATACCAGCGGGCGTTAAAAAGCAGCGTTGGGACCTCTCAAAGCTGCATTTTACCGCTAACGCAAGACTCGTAATCTAGCAGTTTGTAATTATAAGACATTTCTGCAAAACAGTCCACTGTAACATAAGGACAAAAAAAAAACTTAAAAATAAAAGTGAAGAAAATGTAAAACAAAACAACCTTGTGAGCTGTAAACCGGAAAACCTAGACCCAACAGTTTACCCTTCTCTTTTGTACCTATAAAGTTTTTGACTACTGTACCCTAATAAAACAGACGCAAATAATTTACAATTAAAAATATTTACCAATCCTGATTTTTAAGCATATTTCCTAGATGATGTTTGTAATTATTACTTTTTTGCAATGCTAGCAGCTCTCATTTAATGTGCAATATATCATGTATTGGGGCATTGCCTGGTATATTCGGGCTGGACAGACTTTAATAGGCGGGGTCAGACTGATATACTTTAGGAAAGTTCTCTGTGAAAATCACAATTGGGCTAAATAAGATGTCGTTCCTAGGTGGAAACTCGCCATGGAGCAAACTAATGATCTGTTCCTCGTTCCTGGTAGAGCATTTCTCTTTCTGTATGCATTTGAATAATGACCCTAGGGAAGTCTCCTTAAGGGTTCTTGGGGAAACCAGACGTGGACTCCTTACCCAATGAGCTTAGAGGAATATAGCTGCACCTCATTGACGAGGCCCAAAGAAAACTGAAACAATGTTCTGGGGTTCAGAGGAGGATTGCCTGGTATTTCAGGACAGGGCTGACCTTACTAGGTGGGATCAGACTGCTATACTTTCAGAAAGTTTTCTTCAGTGAAAATCCCAATTGGGCTAAAAGAGGCTGCTCCAAGGTGGTTACTCGCCATAGAATAAGCTACTTAGCTGTTGCTCTTTCTTGGTAGAGCTCTTCTTTTTCTGTATGCATTTGAATTATGACCCTGGAGAAGTCTTCCTAAGGGTGATGGAGAAACCAGGCGTGGACTCATTGCCGATTGTGCTCAGAGGAATATGGCTGAACCCTACTGACGAGGCCCAAAGAAGGCTGAAATTATCTTCTTGGGTTGCCATGTTCCTTGTTCAGAAGAGAATTGCCTGGTATTTCGGGGCTGGACTGACCTTAACCCTTTCAGTGCTAATGATGGCTCTGAGCCGTCACAGAGTTCCTCACTCTGGTGCTAATGACGGCTCAGAGCCATCATGAGCACTCTCCCACCTTGAGGGAGATCTGGGGGCTCCTTGCTGCTCCTACCCCTGCGATCGTGCCTGTAGAGTGACAGGCATCGCCGGGGCTTCACGTGATGCGTGGTGACGTCACGCGCAATTACGTGATGACGTCACCGCGCAACTTTATTTATACTTAACAATGTTAAGTATAGGAGGAGGGGGCATGCTGCTTAGAAGCCTGTATCTCAGGCATCTAAGCAGCTACAGACCCCCAAGACCCATTGTTGGAAAGGTAATTGCCTAACCTTTCCAACAGTGTAAGTATTGTGGGTCTGTAAAAAAAATTAAAAAAGTTAAAAAAAAGTTTTCAAAAATTGCAAAAATAATAATAATAAAAAAAAAATATTAGCACCCAGGTGGGAAATGGCTTAGCAGCCAAAGGGTTAATAGGCTGGATCAGACTGATATACTTCAGAAAAGTTCTCTTCTGGTAAAATCACAATTGGGCTAAAATAGGCTGCTCCTAGTTGGTAACTCACCATAGAACAAGCTACTGAGTTGTTGTTTGTTCCTGGTAGAGCCCTTCTCTTTCTGTATGCATTGGGGCACATTTTAACTTATGCTAGGAATGTCCACTAAAGGAATGCAGGAAAATATTGGTGAAGCTAGCTTCAATGAATTTTCAACATGGCCTTGCCTTTATAACAAGGCTTTTCGTCAACCTGAAAATTTTTCTAGCCCACCCATTTAGGGACAAATACAGTATGTAGCAGGGTTAGACTTGTGAAGTCTGCAATGTGCACTTCCAATTCTCAGAACTAGAAAACAAAAAATGTATAACATTAACATACAGGAGAAGTGAGCAAAATAATAGTATATTACAAAGTTGTTTATACTACACATATCATATGAAACAGTATCATATTTGTTTTCTACCTTTTATGCCAATAAGCTATTATGACAACCCTACATATGTAATATTTCCCAACTTCTGACCTTTTATACAAATATTTGCCTTTGTTTGAAAAGTGCTTCTCTTGTAAAAATCAATAATATATATTTTTTTTAAAAAAAAATATGGAACGCTTCACGAATTTGCGTGTCATCCTTGCGCAGGGGCCATGCTAATCTTCTCTGTATCGTTCCAATTGTAGTATATGTGCTGCCGAAGCGAGCACAAAATCAATATATTTTAAGGCATATTTTAAAGATTCCATCACAGTGAATTAAAAATAAAATTCCGTTATTTTGTTTAGCTAAAGCCACATCTTTGCTTTCTAAGTATCACATTTCTGCTATTTACACTAATGGGACCAACATGGCAACAAAATAAATGTTGTTGGACAAGGTACCACAAATGCTATTGTGCATAACCTTCCAAATTCACCCCTTGGCAAGAATATGTGCTTCCTAACTGTGCCGTGAGCTTCCAAAACTGTAATGCATAATAAATGAAAATTAAGAGTCCTTGTGAGACTCTGGCTCTTTTGAAAGGCAATGGAATAGTAAATTATTTTGAATTATTTTATTATCTATTATGATCATCTAGCCAATGCTATTAATGAAATATAGAAGTGAAAATTATGCAAAATAATATTAAACAACTTTTATTGAGTAGCCTGTGGGGATCTCAGAGTCAAGAAGTAAAAACAACCATATGGTATGCCAATGTTACACACTGCCAACATAGCAGAATATCTATAGTTCACTCTTATTCTTAATGGAAAAGGCCTATGCTTACAAACGGCTAGATTACGAGTTTTGCAGTAAGAGGGGTACGGTGCTAACTTGCACGTTATTGTCACCGCTCACTTACCTACAGCGCTGGTATTACAGGTTTTTATAAACCAGGCGTTAAAAGACAAGAAGTGAGCGTAGAGCAAAATTGTGCTCCTAACACCTGCAATAAAGAAGCGTAAAACTCAGTAACGCAGCCCCATTGATTCCTATGGGGAAACAAAATGTATGTTTACACCCTAACATAAACCCCGAGTCTAATCCCGAGACATTGCCGACACCTACATTATACTGATTAACCCCTAATCTGCCATTCCGGACATTGCCGTCACTATAATAAACATATTAACCCCTAAAATGCCACACTCCCGCATAGCAAAAAATAGTATTAATCCCTAATCTGCCACCCCTAACATCGTCTCCACCTACCTACATTTATTAACCCCTAATCTGCCGCCCCCAACTTCGCCGCCACTATACTAAATTTATTAACCCCTAAATCTAAGTCTAACCCTAACACCCCCTAACTTAAATATAATTAGATTAAATCTAAATCAAACCTACTATTAATAACTAAATAATTCCTATTTAAAAATAAATACCTGTAAAATAAACCCTAAGCTAGCTACAATATAACTAATAGTTACATTGTATCTAGCTTAGAGTTTATTTTTATTTTACAGGCAAGTTATTATTTATTTTAACTAAGTAGAATAGTTACTAAATAGTTATTAACTATTTACTAACTACCTAGCTAAAATAAGTACAAATTTACCTGTAAAATAAAACCTAACCTGCCTTACACTAACACCTAACCTTACACTACAATTAAATCAATTACCTAAATTAAATACAATTAACTAAATTAAATACAATTAAATAAATTAAACACAATTACCTAAATTACAAAAATAAACAAACACTAAATTACACAAAATAAAAAAAAACAAATGATCAATTATTAAAACTAATTACACCTAATCTAATAGCGCTATCAAAATAATAAAGCCTACCCCCAAAATAAAAAAAAAAACCTAGCCTAAACTAAACTACCAATAGCCCTTAAAAACTAAATTTATGCTTACCTGATAAATTACTTTCTTTTACGATATGATGAGTCCACGGATTTCATCCTTACTTGTGGGATAGTAACCTCCTGCTAACAGGAAGTGGCAAAGAGCACCACAGCAGAGCTGTATATATAGCCCCCCCTTCCCCTCCACCCTCAGTCATTCAGCCAAAGGTTATAGGAAGAGAAAAGGAAAGGCTAAAAAGGTGCAGAGGTGACTGAAGTTTTCAAAAAATAAAATAAACCTGTCTTAAAATAACAGGGAGGGCCGTGGACTTGTCATATTGTAAAAGAAAGTATTTTATCAGGTAAGCATAAATTTAGTTTTCTTTTACAAATATATGACGAGTCCACGGATTTCATCCTTACTTGTGGGAAACCAATACCAAAGCAATAGGACACGGATGAAAGGGAGGGACAAGACAGGAACCTAAACGGAAGGCACCACTGCTTGAAGAACCTTTCTCCCAAAGATAGCCTCAGAAGAAGCAAAAGTATCAAATTTGGAAAAAGTGTGAAGGGACAACCAAGTCGCAGCCTTACAAATTTGTTCCATAGATGCATCGTTTTTAAAAGCCCATGTGGAAGCCACAGCCCTAGTAAAATGAGCCGTAATTCTTTCAGGAGGCTGCTATCCAGCAGTCTCATATGCCAGGTGGATGATACTTCTCAGCCAAAAAGAAAGAGAGGGTGCCGTAGCTTTCTGACGCCTAAGCAAAGAAAGAAAGTCTGCCCCCTACTAGATCCGGTCCCGGATCAGGGGCCACACCTTCATGCTGCTTTGTGGAAGAAGAAGATGCGGGGGGTCCTCCTTTAAAGTTCAGAAAGAAACAAAAATTATTCTGTTTACCCCTCATTTTAACCGACCTATCCTGAGGTAGGGCATGGCCCTTACCTCCTGTAATATCAGAAATGATCTCCTTCAATTCTGGCCCAAAAAGGGTCTTACCTTTAAAGGGAATAGCTAAAAGCTTATGTTTTGATGACACATCAGCAGACCAAGATTTGAGCCACAATGCTCTACGTGCTAAAATAGAAAATCCTGCATTTTTTTACGCTAATTTAGCAATTTGAAAAGCGGCATCAGTAATAAAAGAATTAGCTAGCTTAAGAGTCTTAATTCTATCTAGAATGTCATCTAATGGAGTCTCAACCTTAAGAGACTCTTCTAGAGCCTCAAACCAAAAGGCTGCTGTAGTAGATACTGGAACAATGCAAGCCGTAGGTTGTAAAAGAAATCCCTGATTAACAAATAATTTCTTTAGTAGACCCTCTAATTTCTTATCCATAGGATCCTTGAAAGCACAGCTGTCCTCAATGGGTATAGTAGCTTAGGGAAGATATAGCTCCCTCTACCTTAGGGACCGTTTGCCATGAGTCCCGAATGGTATCTGCTATAGTAAAACATTTTCTTAAAATTTGGAGAGGGAGAAAACGGTATACCTGGTCTATTCCATTCCTTACTAATAATTTCCCAAATTCTCTTAGGAACCGGAAAAACATCAGTGTAATTAGGAACTTCCAAATATTTATCCATTTTACACAAATTCTCTGGAGGAATCACAATCGGATCACAATCATCCAGAGTCGCTAAAACCTCCCTAAGCAACAGGCGGAGGTGTTCAAGCTTAAATTTAAATGACATAGCATCCAAATCTGTCTGAGGCAAAACATTCCCTGAATCAGAGATGTCACCATCATACAGTAATTCCCTGATCCCCAACTCAGAGCACTGTGAGGGAACATCGGAAATAGCTAATAAAGCATCAGAGGATTCAGTATTTACATTAATACTTGACCTACTGTGTTTACCCTGCAACACTGGTAATATAGAATATACCTCTAAGTTTTGTTGACATAACTGCAGCCATCTCCTGCAGAGTAAAGGAATTAGACGTACTAGAAGTACTAGGCGTTGCTTGTGTGGGCATAAAAGGTTGTGACACTTGGGGAGAATTGTATGGCATATCCTGATTCTCTTCAGACTGAGAATCATCCCTAGGCACACTTACTTTATTTAAAATATGCTTTTTACATTGTAAAGCCCTTTCAGTACAAAAGTTACACAATGTTAGAGGGGGTTGCACAATAGCTTCTAAACACATAGAACAATAAGAAACCTCAATGTCAGACATGTTGAACAGACTAGCAATACCACAAAAGTCATTTAAACACTTATTTATAGCATAAAATAAACATTAGAAAAACGTGTACTGTGCCTTTAAGAAAAGAAAAAGTGAACAATTTTTCCAAAATGCACAAAAAATGTTAAATTATTCCCAAATTTAACTTAATATCGTTGGTTAATCCAAAAATGACTGCACCCAGAAGCAAGGGCAGAAATAAGGCTTTAGAAGTACTTATATCAACATGTAGTCAAAAGATAGATAAAAATACACTGTGCACCTGTGGCGCCTACCTGCCCCCAGGGTACTTCGAATCAAGTTTCCAACCCTTCAGACCAGCTACACAGTCCAGGAGCCACCGAGCTACTGTTTGCTGTTGCTAAGACTGAAGAAATTGTGCCAAAATAGGCTCCGCCCCTTAAGGTCAAAAGTCAGAGTAGGCCCAAACATCACCACATGGAAATGCAGTTTTGCACTAAAGTAAAAATACACACACAATATAACCTTCAAGCATAAAACCAATAAGTTTTAAGTGCCAAAAATAAAAAACATAAAACATTGTTTTTTATATTGTCTCCCATGTCACATAATGCCCAAATATCAACTAATGATAAATATAAAATAGGGACTCCAGTAACACCCCTCTTATTAAAATAGGTTTTACTGCTTACCCCATTCCCATACAGGGAAATAATGCCAGCCAGTTCTGATACACCAAGTCTCCTCAGAAAAAAAGGCTGCACATACCTTAATGCTGCTTGTAGCATGAAACCGGTCTCCACACTGAAGATGTCTCATGGTTACCTTCAGAAGTCTTGTGGGAACCAGCGTGGATCTTAATTACAAATGCTAAGATAATCAAACCTCAGGGCAGAAATCTTCTTCCATATCCCCCTCAGGAAAATAGTACGCACCGGTACCATTTAAAATAAAAAAACTTCTTGATTGAAGAAACTAAAACTAACCCCATGTCTTCCTAGTATCACACAGGCAAATAAAATGACTGGGGGTGGAGGGAAGCGGAGGGGGCTATATATACAGCTCTGCAGTGGTGCTCTTTGACACTTCCTGTTAGCAGGAGGTTAATATCCCACAAGTAAGGGTGAAATCCGTGGACTCGTCATATCTTTGTAAAAGAAAGGGCCTTTTGCAGGGCATTGCCCCAAATAAATCAGCTCTTTTACCTGTAAAAAAAAATACAAACAACCCCCCAACAGTGAAAACCACCACCCACCCAACCAACCCCCCAAATAAAATCCTAACTAAAAAAACCTAAGCTCCCCATTGCCCTGAAAAGGGCATTTGTATAGGCATTGCCCTTAAAAGGGCATTTAGCTCTATTTCATCCCAAAAGCCCTAATCTAAAAATAAAGCCCACACAAAAAACCCTTAAAAAAACCTAACACTAACCCCCAAATATCCACTTACAGTTTTGAAGACCAGACATTCATCCTCAACGAAGCCAGGAGAAGTCTTCATCCAAGCGGCAAGAAGTCCTCAATGAAGCCAGGAGAAGTCTTCATCCAAGGCGGCAGAAGTGGTCCTCCAGACGGGCAGAAGTCTTCATCCAGACGGCATCTTCTATCTTCATCCTTCCGACTTGGAGCGGCTCCATCTTCAAGACATCCAGCATGGAGCATCCTCTTCTTCCGACGACTAACGACGAATGAAGGTTCCTTTAAATGACGTCATCCAAGATGGCGTCCCTTGAATTCTGATTGGCTGATAGAATTCTATCAGCCAATCAGAATTAAAGGTGAAAAATGCTATTGGCTGATGCAATCAGCCAATAGGATTGAGCTTCAATCCTATTGGCTGATCCAATCAGCCAATAGGATTGAGCTCGCATTCTATTGGCTGATTGGAACAGCTAATCGGAATTCAAGGGATGCCATCTTGGATGAAGTCATTTAAAGGAACCTTCATTCGTCGTTAGTCTTCGGAAGAAAAGGATGCTCCGTGCCGGATGGATGAAGATAGAATATGCCATCTGGATGAAGACTTCTGCCTGTCTGGAGGACCACTTCTGCTGGCTTGGATGAAGACTTCTCCTGGCTTCGTTGCGGACTTCTTGCTGCTTAGATGAAGACTTCTCCAGGCTTCATTGAGGATGGATGTCCGGTCTTCAAAACTGTAAGTGGATCTTCGGGGGTTAGTGTTAGGTTTTTTTAAAGGGTTTTTTGGGTGGGTTTTATTTTTAGATTAGGGCTTTTGGGGTGAAAAAGAGCTAAATGCCATTTTAAGGGCAATGCCCATACAAATGCCCTTTTCAGCGCAATGGGAGGCTTAGCTATTTTTAGTTAGGATTTTATTTGGGGGGTTGTTTGTGTGGGTGGTGGGTTCTGCTTTTGGGGGGTTGTTTGTATTTTTTTTTTACAGGTAAAAGAGCTGATTTCTTTGGGGCAATGCCCTGCAAAAGGCCCTTTTAAGGGCTACTGGTAGTTTAGTTTAGGCTAGGGTTTTTTTATTTGGGGGGGGATTTTTTTTATTTTGATAGGGCTATTAGAGTAGGTGTAATTAGTTTAAATATCTGATAATTTCATTTTTTATTTTGGTAATTTAGGTAATTGTATTTAATTAATTTAATGTATTTAATTGTAGTGTAATGTTAGGTGTTAGTGTAAGACAGGTTAGGTTTTATTTTACAGGTAAATTTGTATTTATTTTAACTAGGTAGTTAGTAAATAGTTAATAACTATTTAGTAACTATTCTACCTAGTTAAAATAAATACAAACTTGCCTGTAAAATAAAAATAAACCCCAAGCTAGATACAATGTAACTATTAGTTATATTGTAGCTAGCTTAGGGTTTATTTTACAGGTATTTAGTTTTAAATAGGAATAATTTAGGTAATGATAGGAATTTGTATTTAGATTTATTTTAATTATATTTAAGTTAGGGGGTGTTAGGGTTATGGTTAGACTTAGGTTTAGGGGTTAATAAATTTGGTATAGTGGCGGCAACATTGGGGTCGGCAGATTAGGGGTTAATAATATTTAACTAGTGTTTGCGAGGCGGGAGTGCGGCGGTTTAGGGGTTAATATGTTTATTATAGTGGTGGCGATGTCTGGAGCGGCAGATTAGGGGTTAATAATTTTATTTCAGTGTTTGCAATGCAGGAGGGCCTCGGTTTAGGGGTTAATATGTAGTTTATGGGTGTTTATGTACTTTTTAGCACTTTAGTTATGAGTTTTATGCTACAGCTTTGTAGCGTAAAAATCATAACTACTGAGTTTAGATTGCGTTACGAATCTTGCGGGATAGGCTGTACCGCTCACTCCCAGAAAAAGCTTGTAATACCGGCGGTATGGAAGTCCCATTGAAAAAAGACTTTACGCAAATTGTGTAAGTTCATTTGCGGTATGTCCAAAACAGTGTGCGGTGCCCCTAAACCTGCAAGACTCGTAATACCAGCGGGAGTAAAAAAGCAGCGTTATAAGCCTTAACGCTGCTTTTTCACTCATACCGCAAAACTCGTAATCTAGCCGAAAGTATTTTAAGAATGCTCACAATGAACCAACCCTTGCAGATTTTATTCTATTTCTACATAGGATATCAGATTAAAGCATGTTCTATACAGAAATATTTTTCTGCAAGATTTCTTTTCACTTGAATTATCATCAAGTTAATGGCTAGCCTTACTGTACCTCTATAGCTTGCTCACACATTATTTCTTTCTATCTTATCTTTTTATACATAGAGAATAAATAAACTGTGGTCTTACTTTGAACAGATGTTTTCATAAGGATTCCAGCTGATTCATAAAATTTATTAAAGGGACACTGAAGCCAAATTTTTTTCTTTCATGATTCAGATAGAGCATGCAATTTTAAGCAACTTTCTAATTTACTCCTATTATTAATTTTTCCTCATTATTTTGCTATCTTTATTTGAAAAGCAAGAATGTAAGTTTAGAAGCCGACCCATTTTTGGTTCACAACCTGGGTTGTGCTTGCTGATTGGCGGCTAAATGCACCTACCAATAAACAAGTGCTGTTTAGGGAGCTGAAACAAAAATTGGCTGGCTCTTAGCTTAGATACCTTCTTTTTCAAATAAAAATAGCAAGAGAATGAAGAAAATTTGATAATAGAAGTAAACGAGAAAGCTGCTTAAAATTGCATGCTCTATCTGAATCATGAAAGAAATGTAGGTTTGGTATCCCTTTAAATGTACCCGCAAAAACAAAATTGATGCTTACCTGATAAATGTATTTATTTCCGGATATGGTGAGTCCACAATGTCATCATTTACTGTTGAGAATATCACTCCTGGACAGCAGGAGGAGGCAAAGAGCACCACAGAAAAGCTATTAAGTATCACTTCCCTTCCCACAAACCCCAGTCAATCGACTGAAGGGTAATAATAAAAGGAAAAATACAAAGGTGTAGAGGTGCCTGACGTTTAGTCAAAACTAAACTTAAAATAAACGGCTTGGTCGTGGATTCACCATATCCAGAAAGAAAGAAATTTAGCAGGTAAGCATACATTTTGTTTTCTTTCCTAAGATATGGTGAGTCCACAACATCATTATTTACTGTTGGGAACCAAAACCCAAGCTAGAGTACACAGATTACTAGGGAGGGACAAGACAGGTAGCCTTGCAAATCTAGTCCACAGAATCTTTATTTTTGAAAGCCAAGAAGAGGAAACAGCCCATGTGGAAAGAAACTTAATTCTCTCAGGAGGCGTCTCATAAGTAAAACGAATTATATTTCTCAACCAAAGGGAAAGAGAAGTAGCAGTAGCCCTCTGACCTGTATGCTTCCCTGAGAAAGAAAGAAACAAAAAAAGAACAACAATTTCTTAATTAATATTATTTTCCGAAACCACTTTAGGAAGAAAACTCAACTTAGAAATGCCTTATCAGCATGAAAGATAAGGTAAGGCGAATCACACTGCAAGCCAAGAGTTCCGAGACTCTCCGAGTAGACGAGATAGCAATAAGAAACAAAACCTTCCAACATAGAAACTTAATATCTATGGAATGCAATGGGTCAAACAGAGCCTGCGGTAAAACCTTTAAGAATAAGGTTAAGGCTCCAAGGAGGAGCAACAGACTTAAACACAGGCCTGATAATAAACAGGGCCTGACAAAAAAAATAAATAAAATAAAAATTACACATCTGGCACATCCGCCGGACACTTGTGTACCAAAAAGGATAATGCAGAAATCTGACCCTTTAGAGAACTTACTCACAAACCGTTCTCCAGACCTACCTGGATAAAGGACAAAATCCTAGGAATTCCGACCCTACTTCCTAGAGTAGCCCTTAGATTCACACCAATAAGGAATTTACGCCATACCTCATGGTAAAAGTTACCAGAAACAGGCTTGCAATCCTGAAGCATAGTCTCAATGACCAATTCAAAAAAATCACTGTTATACAGAACTAAGCATTCAATCTCCAAACAGAGTGCTTCAGAGAAACAAAATTGGATGAAGGAATGGACCCTGAATTAGGAGAACCTTCCTCAGGGACAACCTCCAAGGTGCAAGATATGACATCTCAACAAGGTATGCATACCAGATCCTGCGAGATCATTCAGGAACTATTAAAATTACTGATGCTCTCTCATTTGATATGAGCAATGCTCTCTCTCATTTGATATGAGCAATGGCTCACGGAAGGAGAGCAAACTGAGGAAACAGGTATTTCAGACTGAAATCCCAAGGAACCACCAGAGTATTTACCAGGGCAACCTGCTGATCTATTGACCATAAAAAGTACCCTGGAAGCTTGGCGTACTGCCATCTGATCCATCTCCAGTACCCACCATTTAAGGGTTAACCTAGAGAACACCTCCGGGATGAAGCACCTGACTGTTCAAGAAGTCGGCTCCCAGTATCCACTCCTCGAAAGGGGATAACAGATAGCCAGTAAATGCGAGCTTAAACTCACTGAACAATGCATACCATCTCTGTCATAGCTAAGGAACTCAAGGTTCCTCCCAAGTGGTTAATGAACCTGATTACTGGACTAAAGACAACTGAAGACAAGCCACCAGAGCATTGTAGCTCACTCTCAACTCCAAGACGGTTATGGGAAGAGCAGACTCCTCCCAAGTCCATAGACCCCAGCCCAAGTCACTATTATCCAGGAAGGTCTCCGGAAGCATGTGCTCTGAGACAGAACCTCCTGAGAAAACAACCACGGGAGAAAATTCCATGTAGACAAATCCACATGATCCCCATTCCACTATCTGAACATGCATAACAGCAGAATTCTCAGATGGAATCGAGCAAAGGGAATGAAGATCAATGAAGCGACCATCAAACCAATTACCTCCATACATTGAGCCACTGAAGACCGAACAGTAGACTGCAGAGAGAGGCAAAAGGAAATATTCTTTGATTTTCTGACCTCTGACAGAAAATTTTCAGAAATAGGAAAACTATTATAGTTCCTAATAAAACTACCCCTGTAACTGGAACAAGGAAACTCATTTTCAGATTCACTTCCTATCCGTGGGAATTAAGAAAAGAAAACAAGATCTCTGTATGAGAGTTTGCTTCTTGAAAAGATGGCGCCTCAACCTTATGTTGTCCGAGAAGTGCGCCAAAGTAATTCCCCGAAACCTGATCCCTGCCAAGATAGCCCCCACAGGGAGCCGCAGCAAGGCCAAAGGGAAAAACTACAATTATGAAGGACAGTACCCTGAAAAAACTTGTTGAAACACTTTAGATCTAGAATAGGACGAAAAATGTCCTCTGTTTCGGGAACCACAAACAGAAATGAATAGAATCCTAGACCCTGTTCCCTTACAGGAACTAGAACTATCACTCCCTAGGAAGAAAGGTCCTGAACGCAATTCAAAAATGCCTCTCTGTGATCTGGTCCGCAGATAAAAGAGAGAGGTGGAACCTGCCTCTGGGAGTAACCCTAAAATACTATGTCCTCAGTCTATCTGGGACATCTCGTATCCATGTTTGAGGAAAAAACAGATTCAGCCTCCCACTTGATCTGATCCCGGATCAGGGCAAACTCTTTATGCTGATTTAGATTTAGCTGCAGGGTTCTACTCTGACGTCCTTTAGGTCTATTCTTCTAGTCTTGTGGTAAAAAAGACCCTTTTCAACCCGTATATCAAAATATTCCTGTCCAATCAAGACCAAACAAGGTCTTAACCTTGTAAGGAATCACCAGAAACTTGGACTCATAGGATGAATCCACTGACCAAGAAAATAGCAACAACGTCCCGCGGGCTTGCACAGCAAAACCAGATATCAGGGAGCGGAGTTTGCCATCTAGCAAGAGAGACGTGTTTGGAGAGTGCTCTCTGCTAGTTTCTCTAAAAACTTATAAAAAAGTGCTAATAAAGCGATTCCAGCACTTATTAAAGACATTGCGTTTTGCCCTTGAGAGATCTGGAACACTTTGGGCTCTTTTGAGACTTTTGGGACAGGGTTTCATTAACTCATCCGGCGGCTGACTTTTTGCAAAGACCCGGAGGCAATATCAATCTGCGCTCCCGAGAGACTCCCGCCGCAACTTGGATATACCGCCCTACCCTCCACTGACCCAGCTTGGGAGTTCATAGCGGCATTACCTGAGCCGCACTGCTGTCCAGAGGGTCGGGGCTCCGCTCCGGTGCAGCAGTTGCAGACCCGGCGCCTGATCTGAGGGAGTTGAGAGTCCAGATCTTCCAGAGCTGACCCATTCATCAACCGGACTCACCTTCCAACGGCTGCACACCCGCTGCAGCATCCTGACCTTAGCTGGGAGCTAACAGAGATCCAGGAGAGGTAAGGCGAGAGGGAGCTGCGCCATACCTTTTCTTTGGCGCGAACATCCGCCATCTTGGGACCGGCCCCACTGCCTCTGCAGACATTGCCCCTGCTATTAGGCCCATTTGGATACACGGCAAGGCAGGTAAAACGGGGGGACCCCTAGATTAGCTGCAGCCACTACGTATTGCTCCTTGATATTAACGCTCCCCCTGCAACACCTGACCTTCAATTGCAACACTTGATTGCCATCTCCCCTCACGTTAAAGTTAACTGCCACATCCTATATAACTATTTGGCCCTTGACCGGAGAGACTAATCTGAACTTTGTGCAGTCTACCATTCCCTCTGCTGTTTTTGATCACAGAAATACCTCAAGCACCTATAATCTGAGGCCTATAAGTGAGATAGAATTTTATCGCCTAGCAGTCAGGTCCACTACAAAAGAACCCTTTTCAGATTCATATCTGCAGAAGACCAGGAACACTCCTCTCTGCTCCCATATACCAACGTACCTGTGGCTGCTTTACCCTTATACTTGGCTACGGCACACTGCCACTTAATCTGAGGGGATTTATAAAGACCTTTGCATCTTTTGTTACAAACCGGATCTTTATTGACTTTTGCTGCACATAGGAGTCCTGCACCTATCCTTTTGTATACTTGCCAGTCATTCAACTTAAAGTGGCTGTATCAATACCCTTACCTGTTTCTACTGTTTCTCTGTATATCATTAGTTGTAAAGTGTATTGAGATGTTTGAACTTACTTTGTGACCCCTCTAATAACAATCACTTTCTTGTGCTAGCAGCATTGCCTGTCACTGTTGCATGCCAATCTGATCTTTCTCTGAAGGTCCTATATGTGCCACTAGTTTAGACTAATATATACAGGGTCCACTTAGGGAAGCTACTGCAATCTGAACACTAATATCTCTCTAATCACCCTTGCCTCCTGACAGATTGCCACTAATATTGTCTCATTTATTGTAATTGATTGTATACTTTTCTTGCCAAGGGGGTAACCCCTCAAGACTCACCCTTTCCGACCTAGCTAGTCTAGGTTGGTCACTACCCCTTCCGCAAGGTCGTATCCCCTGTCCCCGAGTCGCGAGGGGTCCTTGGTACTTGGAAAATAATCTGCCTAGCAATAATAACTGTGAAAACGTACATGTGATATATAGATTCTACTGATGGCATAACCTTCAAGCATTTCTCTCTGTGATAAGGTATTTTGAAAACATGTGAATTGCTTTTTACCTAATGCTGTGACCCCAGTCAGTCAGATATAAGCGAACCAATACAGTACTGTCCTGTGTCTGCAATTCTCCCTGAAAACCCATGCAAGCCCGCAAAATGCCTCAATCATTCAAAAGGAAGCAAAAACCTCTCAATACCCCCAAACGTACAGTAGTTGACCACTTCAGCAGTTCCCTCTCTAGATCTAGGGCTGGCTCTGATGAGGAACTTACAGATGCTAGCAGCTCTTCTGAAACAACTGGTGAAAATACCTTGTCCCAGGCTGTGGGTCGTTCGTTGCGGACTGAAAAGGATGTAAATAACAATCTTATGGACTCTATTACGGCACTTCTGGCCTCTCATCATGACTCTCTAACTAAAAAATTTGAGAAGAGCCATGCAGAATTGAAACGTGACATAGCCTCTATTGGCGAGCGCACAGACATAATAGAGCGCAAGCAAGAAGATCTGATGGTTGATCATACTAACCTACTCGGCTATTCCCAGTGCCTGGCTGAACAAATAACGGATCTAGAGCTCAAATTGGCTGACTTGGAGGACCGCACCCGGCGCAACAATATCAGGGTGAAGGGTATACCGGAGACTGTCTCCCCACAAGATTTAGAGAAATACCTTCGGGAGCTGTTTACCGCAATCGCGGGCCCAGAAGAAGAGCAAGAGATGATGATTGATCGAGCACACAGGGCGCTGAGGCCCAGATCTAGTGAAGGTGAGAAACCTTGAGATGTCATAATCCGTCTCCACTATTTTACCTTTAGAGACAAACTACTTCGTGCCCTTGCAAGGGCCGGAACTCTCCCAGATCAATTCTCTGAGGTGCAGGTTTATCAAGACCTCTCAACGCATACTCTCCAAATACGACGCCATTACCAGCCATATACGAGACTACTGCGAGACAAAGCAATAAAGTACCGATGGGGGTTTCCTGTCAAACTGCATATAACCAAGGAAGGTCACCAGTATACGGTCTCTTCACCAGAACAAGCTAGAGAACTCATGCAAAAATGGGATCTATTACCACCCGACCCGCCTAACTTCCAGCAGCTCCAAAAGGATCCAACCAGAGGCTTAAGAGCTGCTGCTCCTGAGTGGCGACCTCTCCCCCAAAGAGTGGGAAACTCTCAGAAAAAAAACCCGCAGCAGACGGGGAGGGACCCCCCTCCAGGTGGTGCCCCCACGGTTCCAAGCTCCACGTGAATCCAGCTTACTCAGCATTCTGCACTGAACCTGGGGCAATGGAGCCCTCTCCTCTTCTTTTAGAGGAAGTTGCTATCCCTAGCGGGATTGATAGACTTAACTGTTCCTAAAGGGACCTTGCATGGTGTTTTCAGTCCCTCTTGTTCTATAGCTTTCCCTTATCTCCCTTCTGCCGTTTCTCCTTTCCCCCCCTTTTCTTTTTCTTTCCTTTTTCTCTCCCTCTTCCCATTTGGGCTTTTCTCTATCTTCTGGGAGATAAGTAAAACTTAATGTTGTAAAACTTTTATTGTTGTTCATCACTATATGTTTACATTTGTAGAGCTGGGATACACGCCATGGATATTGCATCACTTTAACTGATTTATGTGCTGGTTCCCACCTTATGGTTATTATCATAGCCCTGCTCTGCTTCTTGTGTTCAATCCTATTGATACTTGACAACATGTTTCCCCTGTAGAGCTGTGTATCTGCCATGCTGACCTTCCACACACTACTCTAGAGATGATACACATGACACAGACTGCTGAAAACTGACATTTGAAAAAATCTGACACATGACACATAACGACTGACTGGGGTCAGGCTCTCTATGCTGACCTCCCCCCCCACCTTAATAGTTGTGATCTCTTACTATTTTTAGTAAGAGCACTCATAGAGATTGTGTACTCTACACATCACCAAGTATCCTGACTGGTAACCAAACAATCCGCGCAGTTCTTAGAGCACGGATAGACCCACCTCTCTCTTCCCCTCCCCTCCCTCCTTTTATTTCCCTTCCCCAGCCTCTCCTTGTGCACACCCCTCTTCCCATACCACTCTTCTTCTACTGGAGACATGGACTCTCCCAACCATATGGCGCCTGTGACCGTAGCCACCCTCAATGCTCAGGGCTTAAACTCTCCAACTAAGCGAAGCCTCCTGTCAAACTACCTTGACTCTCACAAACTGCATATTGTGTTCCTTCAGGAGACCCACTGGGACAGCAAAGCTAGACCGTTTTGTGCCCCGGTACACTACCCCATATGTGAAATGGCTTCCTTCTCAGAGAAAAAGAGAGGAGTAGCGATCCTGGTCCATAGAGAAATTGGTTGTGTCATAGAATATGTCGACCGAGACCCTGAAGGCAGATACCTAATCTTGGTTTGCTCACTAAATGGGATCTTATATACTCTGGCATCCATCTACGCTCCCATTTCTGAGAAAGTTCCTACGGAGACTTGGAGAAGTCAGGAGAGGACACCTTTTGATAGGAGGGGATCTTAATCTGGTGTGGGATCCTACACTAGATAAAAATACCCTAAAAGCATGCCCCTCTGACCAAAATCTCAATACCCAATCTAATGCGCTACGCAAGCTCATGTACCAGTTCGGCCTCTATGACATCTGGCGCTGCCTTGCTCCGACTGAGCGTGACTACGCGCATCATTCTAAACCGCATAACTCCTACTCCAGGATCGACTATCTCCTGTGCGACTCCTGGACTCTGGACCAGTTCTGCACCCCGCGGATAAGGCCGTGCTCCTGGTCGGACCATGACCTCGTCAGTGCCGGGTGTAGTATCTTGCGCCCTCCTGAGTGCAGGCCATCCTGGAGGTTACCTGACCATCTCCTTACGGAGAGGGATGTCCCTCAATTGGTAGAGACAATCTCAGATTTTCTGAGGCATAATGACACAGGAGACACGAGCCAGGAAATCCTTTGGGCCACACTTAAAGCTTATCTTAGAGGCCATTTTCTCAAGAAAAGTGCACGGTTAAGGGCTACGAAAAAAGTGTCCCTTGCTAAATTATATGCAGATCTGAGACAGACTGAATTAGCCAACAAAATTGACCCCGCCTTGGTCGACCGGGTTGGAGTCATTAGAGATGAAATTAATAAGAGAGAGCAGTTGCGAGTCCAGGCAAATCTGCTCCGACTCCGACAGGTGTACTACTATAAAGGAAACAAAGCCGATAGGCTGTTGGCCCGTAAGCTGCGAGACCGGGCGGTCCAGGCCAGGATACCCGCGATCTCAACAAAGGCAGGCATTGTCCACTCCCCAAGGGATATAGGGAAGGCGTTTGCCAATTATTACACCTCACTTTATGACTTAAATAACGGTTCTCGGGGAGTGGAGGCTTGCAGAAAAGCAGCCCAGCAGTTTTTGAAGGGTCTGGAGCTCCCCTCCTTGGATGCTGAAGCGGTTGATGACCTCAATGCCCCCTTCACTCTGGAGGAGATCAAAGCGGCCATTTTGACCCTGAAGCCACATAAGGCTCCGGGCCCAGATGGATTTACGGGCCTCTTCTATCGTTCCTTTACCCAACTGTTATCCCCCGTTTTGCTTCGCCTCTTTGCTGCAGTAAGAGAAAGGGGAGCTTTTCTCCCTGAATTTTTGGAAGCTAATATCCTGACTATTCCCAAGGAGGGGAAGGACCCGGTCCTCTGTGCGAGCTACCGGCCTATTTCCCTTATTAATGTGGACGTGAAGGTCTACGCCAAGGTCCTGGCGACCAGGCTTGGAAAACACTTACCCTCTCTGGTCCATTTGGACCAAGTGGGATTTGTGCAAGGGAGACAGGGTACGGATAATACCCGTAGACTGCTGAATGTTTTTATGGAAGCGGCAGATAAGGGACTACCCCTCCTCACCTTGTCTATAGATGCTGAGAAAGCGTTTGACAGGGTGGGGTGGGATTATATGTTCTGCACCCTGGAACATTTTGGGATCCCTGAGACATTTCGCGTGGCTATTGCTGCCCTCTACACCTCCCCGACAGCCGTTATCAAAGGTATGGGTTTCTGCTCCCCTAAAATCGTGATCAGGAATGGGACCAGACAAGGTTGCCCCTTGTCCCCTCTCCTTTTTGCACTGGTGATGGAGCCTCTCGCGGAGGCCATTAGAGATAGCTCTGTTGTTCAGGGCCTTCAAATCCATGATACCCTCCAGAAATTGGCGCTCTTCGCTGACGACCTCACTCTCTTCCTCACTGACCCAGTGGAATCACTTCCCCATCTCTTTGAGATCTTTGAGCTCTTCAGCAGTATCTCTAATTATAAGATCAATGTCTCCAAAACAGAAGCATATATGATCCATATTCCACTACCTGAACAGAGACGCTTACAGCGACTCTATTCTTTCAAATGGTCAACAGATGGGATTAGACACTTAGGGGTCTTCTTGTCTCATGATAAGAATATAGTCCTACAGAAAAACTACACTGTCCTGCTGCGAGAAGTTGAGGTGAGATTGAGATCCAAAAAATACGAAGAAATCTCCTGGATGGGCAGAATTGCCGCCTTGAAGATGATGATTCTCCCCAAGGTAACCTACATTATGAGGTGTATCCCCATCCCTGTGCCGGAAAAGACTCTGTGTGGCTTCCAAACCGCATTCAATTCCTATGTCTGGGATGATAAGCGTCCGAGAGTGGCGGCGGCCATACTTCAGGCCCCGATAGACCGGGGAGGGTTGGGGCTGCCTTCCATCCAACTGTACCACCAAGCGGCGATGCTCTCGCATGCCTCTGCGTGGGGTCCTTCCCTGCCCCCAACGAGATGGAGGGAACTGGAACAGGCTTCCCTGTCTGCCTATGTTGACCTCTCGGACTTACTATGGGTTCCTCCGCATCTGGCCACACAAATTCCGATTTCTAACCCTCTAGTCAAAGACTGTCAATTGGCCTGGTTCCGACTACGGCACCACCAGCTGATCGCCCCGCATCCCTCTCCTATCCACCCGGTCATGTCACTCTTGCAGAGACTACCCAATACTCGCCTTGTCCCTTGGAGAGATATGGAGATCTTCTCGTTGAGTGATTTCTATTCGGATGATAATCTTCTTTCGTCCCAGGATATGATTGCCAAATACGGTATTCCCCGCTTCCTGGAGTTTGACTTTGCGAGACTCCGGTCTATGATGAAGACTTGGGGATTCCTAGTTGACAGGATCAGGAGACCCACGATTTGGGAGATTAGATGGGGAGCGAACCTGCAATTGTTCAAACCCCTCACTACCCACTATGGAGACCTCTTGGGGTCTCCCACTCTAGTGAAAACCAGACATATGGCTTCCTGGGAGACTGAGCTAGGACTGACTTTCACGTCACTTGAGTGGTCTAAGGCGATACAACTTACTAAAGCTCCGCTCCATTGCACCACAATGTATGAACTTTATTTCAAGATTCTCACCAGATGGCACTTAGTGCCGACCAAACTCCGGACCCTCTACCCCGAACACTCACCCCTGTGCTGGAGGGAGTGTGGAGAGATAAGGTCAAGCTTCGGCCACTCTGGGCGAGAGTCAGCGTGGCCTGTACGGCCCTGGAGCTCCCGATCCCGGATACTCCGGGCCTTGCCCTTTTACATCTTGGAGTAAAAAAGCTCCCAAAACACAAGAGATACCTCCTAATCTATCTGTTGACATCAGTTAAGATGTTGATTGCTAGAAATTGGAAAAAGCTGCAGCCCCCGAGATGGCAGGCAGTCCTTGACTACTTGCAATATCTCAAAGTAATGGAGGACTATGTCTTTAGAACAAAGAAACAGTCAGACTTCTTCTCCCTTATATGGGAACCCTGGGAGGCCTACCTAAAACAAAATCCATAAGGCCCTACTCTCTCAAAAATTGGAGACCTCCTCTTGACTGTCTTGCTCTTCCCCCCCTAGAAGATACACCTCACTATGTGTGACTTGAGGTGTACTTCGCTTCCCCATCCCCTCCCCTCCTCCCCCTCCCCATTTGCCATCTCTACCTCTTTCCCTAATTTCCCCCCTCTTCCCCTTGAGAGAGGTGGGAGACCGACTTCAATCAATAGCTCCCCCAACAAAATATACCACCTCCCCCTACTATCCCACCTCACTTAGATGTCAGGATTATCAGGTATGATGTATGACTTCATGCACTACCTAAATTACAGAAAGCTCACTAAACTAAAATATAAAAAAGGAAACCTACACATTTACAAGCCATGGCACATCCACGGGAAAAAGTAATTACACAACCCAAGTATGATCACAGGGCAAATTGGTCCTCCCCTTCTGCTCTAATGACTATATCTTGAATGTCTTTTGCCCTCAGAAAAATCGCGTGTATTAGCGTTCACAAATATGTCAAATGTAAACTGTGATGTGTTTTGGTTTGGTACATTCATTGTGAATAAAAATTTATTTTTAAAAAAAAACAGATATCATGGCTCCCGTCTTAATGACTTGCATTGTAGCATAAGAAATAAAAGAATTGGGTAGCATAAGAACTGAAATTCTGTTCTGGATCTCCTTCAAGGAGTCTCTGGGAAAATGGAATTAGACAAGGTGTTGCACCAATAAGATGCCTCCCTTGACACAGTGGCAGTACAAACTTCTATATAAGCCTCCAGCTTAGTCCATTGATCCTTAAATGAACAGCTATCCTCTCTAGGGATCGTAGTTCTATTAGCCAGAGTAGAAATGGCCTCTTCTACTTTAGGCACTGTGCCCCATAATCTTTAGTGGAGACAGTGACAGCAAACATCTTTTTTAAAAACAGGAGACGGGAAAGAAGGAATCCCTGAATTATCCCATTCCTGTGAAAAATCTCCTAGCACGGTCTGGGACAGGACAACTTCCACAGTGGAATCCTAGTATTTATAAGTTTACTAGATTCTTTAGGGTTGACAATGACAGGCGTATCAAAGTCAGGTGTCCCAGCTTAAATCTGAAGGTTACTACTTCAGCATCAGATGAAGGAATTATACTGTCTGAATCTGAGATTTCACCCTCAGAGGCTACCGACTTATCCTCCTCATCAAACTTATGAGGAAAGGCAATCTGTGTAGCCGTAGCTGGAACAGAAACCTTACTATCTGAATCTCTAATATTCCTCTTGCAATTTTTCTTAAGTATAGGAAAAGCAGATAATGCCACAGATACCGCAGAAGATACATGGGCAGCAAATTCTGGAGGCAAATAACTTCTCCAGGAGATTAAGAGGAACCTCCGGGCACTGCATGTGATGCCATAAAGGCTTGGGACGATTGAGGAGAAAGCTGTGGCATTGCCTAAACAGCATCAACCTCAGAGACAATGGGCACAGTGGGAAAAAAGTTATCTTATAATTAAAGATTTAAAATGAATCATATAGCACTGAATTGCATATGAAAAACAAAAAGTGCTTCAGGGCATAACATGCAGTCTTAGAACATAATGTCGTATTCATGTTTGGAAAACAAAGAAATTGTGCCTCAATACATATATTATTTCATAATACAAAATAAAAATACATTTAAATTATTATGTACTGTCACTTTAAAAAACAGTACCCTAGGCACAATAAATATCATCTGAACAATTATTATGTATGTCTTATGTACGACTTATTGAAGGATCTATTTAGTATTCAAGATCAAAGATTCCTTGACTTGCCACTCTTAACTTTAAACATATACGTTTTCTCAATTTGCCGTGGTTATTCCTTTTACTGCTATCAGTAACAAAAACAGAACCGAGGAAAGGCAGCAGAGCTCCCTGCCGAACTCACAAATTTTCTTCAGCCATGAGAACGCCGCTCCATTTAAACTTAGAACAGAAACGGAGAAGCGTGTCATGTAACACACTAGCAAGCTACTGGAGTAGTCATAGTTCTCTTATGCAGAGAGAAAGAAGCGTACAATTCTCAGCATCTCCCCACCAAGAAGGAGCTGCCCAATAAAAGAAACATGCCCACCGGACATGACTTTCCCTTGCTAATGGAAGCACAATTGAGCCCAAGGCTCGGTTCGCCATAAACCCTCACCGGGTACAATCAGACATCAGCGCATGTACCTCGTATGGTCTCAAAGTTTTGCACAACCAAAACATTAAAAAACATTAAAAAACATTGTCAAAGACATTAATACAGACAACACTGCTCTAAATAAGTCTGAGAACAAACTGGCCCACTTGTTAAATCCGTGTCTAAACAGAACTTAACAAAGCAACATACAGCCCACAGTTAATAAAATGGGAAATAACTTTAAAACAGCAAAAAGTATAATCCATGTCTTTAATCACAAATCAGTGCTTGCTCCCTGCCCTTCAAAATATCCTGCATAAAGGATATATATGTCCCAAAATGATGCTGCCAGTATACTATTTTAAGTGCCATATCTCCACTCTAGAAGATAGAAAAGGCACTTACCTGCATCTAGACATCTGGCAGGGGGGCAGCTTACCCCGCGTGAGAGGATGCCACACCTCACAGAGAACTGTAGAAAAAAGAAAGAACAGAGTAACCCAACTCTGGCTTTCTATACCATGGACAGCAAATATGTTAGGAAAACGCAGCAAGGCCCACCTCCCAAGTACCTAACTGCTTTAAAGCCACCACTACCCTACTGAAGAGATTAACATGGAATACTGTTAGACCCAACCTCTGAACAAAGGAAAGAACAGAGTAAACCTACTCTGGCTTTCTAAAATTCTTGCTTGTAGTAAAAGAAATCCAATTTTTCTTCAGACACCAAAACTTCACCTCCTCCATGCACCAAGGCAAAGAGAATAACTGGGGTTTGTGGGAAGGGAAGTGATGCTTAACAGCTTTGCTGTGGTGCTCTTTGCCTCCTCTTGCTGGCCAGGAGTAATATTCCCAACAGTAAATGATGACATTGTGGACTCACCATATTTTAGGAAAGAAATATAGATGAATAATTATGTTTACATGTAAAAACAAATGTGGGTCTTGTGGTAAAACTGAATGAATTGCTTGTGCTATAGCAATATTGTAATGATTTTCTTCAGTGGTTGGGTAAAAGACACACGGCTAGATTACGAGTTGTGAGTTAAGGTAAAAAAGCAGCGTTAAGAGGTCCTAACGCTGCTTTTTTACGCCTGCTGCTATTACGAGTCTTGCAGGTTTAGGGGCACCGCACACTTCTTTGGCCTTACCGCAAAACGACTTACGTAAACTTTGTATATATTACGAGTCTGTCCTGGGAGGCCAAAAAGTGAGCAGTACACCCTCTACCTCCAAGATCCCTAATGCATTTAAAAGTCAGTAGTTAAGAGTTTTATGGTACAACACAGTAACATAAAACTCATAACTAAAGTGCTAGAAAGTACACTAACACCCATAAACTACCTATTAACCCATAACCAAGGCCCTCCCGCATCACAAACACTATTTAAATATTATTAACCCCTAATCTGTCGTCCCTAACATCACCGCCACCTACCTACATTTATTAACCCCTAATATGCCGCCCCCAACGTCGCCGCCACTATACTAAATGTATTAAACCCTAAACCTAAGTCTAACCCTAACCCTAACACCCCCTAACTTTAATATAATTAAAATAAATCTTAATAAAATTTTCCTATCATTACCTAAATTATTCCTATTTAAAACTAAATACTTATCTATAAAATAAACCCTAAGCTAGCTACAATATAACTAATAGTTACATTGTAGCTATCTTAGGGTTTATTTTTATTTTACAGGCAAGTTTGTATTTATTTTAACTAGGTACAATAGTTATTAAATAGTTATTAACTATTTAATAACTACCTAGCTAAAATAAAGACAAAGGTACCTGTAAAATTAAACCTAACCTAAGTTACAATAACACCTTACCTAACCCTACAATTAAATACATAAATTAACTAAATTAAAAACAATTAAATACATTTAATTAAATTAGCTAAAGTACAAAAAAACAAACACTAAATTACAGAAAATAATAAACAAATTACAAGATATTTAAACTAATTACCCCTAATAGCCTGATTGGAACAGTCAATAGAATGCGAGCTCAATCCTATTGGCTGATTGGATCAGCCAATAGGATTGAACTTCAATCCTATTGGTTGACTGCATCAGTCAATAGGATTTTTTCTACCTTAATTCCGATTGGCTGATAGAAATCTATCAGCCAATCGGAATCTAAGGGATGCCATCTTGGATGACGTCACTTAAAGCTACCTTCATTCAGTAAGAAGACTCCGGATGAAGAGGATGCTCCGGGTCGAATGTCTTGAAGATGGACCCGCTCTGCGTCGGATGGATGAAGATAGAAGATGCCATCTGGATGAAGACTTCTGCCCGTCTGGAGGACCACTTCGCCCGGCTTGGATGAAGATTTCTCCTGGCTTCGTTGAGGACTTCGGGCCAGCTTGGAATTAGACTTCTGCCGCTTCCTTGAGGATGGATGTCCGGTCTTCAGAACTGTAAGTCAATCTTCAGGGGGTTAGTGTTAGGTTTTTTTAAGGGTGTATTGGGTGGGTTTTATTTTTAGGTTGGGGTTTGGGCCTGCAATAGAAGCTAACTGCCCTTTTAAGGGCAATGCCCATCCAAATGCCCTTTTCAGGGCAATAGGGAGCTTAGGTTTTTTTAGATAGTATTTTATTTGGGGGGTTGGTAGTGTGGGTGGTGGGTTTTACTGTTGGGGGGGTTGTTTGTATTTTTTTTTAAAGGTAAAAGAGCTGATTTCTTTGGGACAATGCCCCGCAAAAGGCCCTTTTAAGGGCTATTGATAATTTAGTTTAGGCTAGGGTTTTCTTTTATTTTGGGGGGCTTTTTTTAATTTTGATAGGGCTATTAGATTAGGGGTAATTAGTTTAAATATCTTGTAATTTGTTTATTATTTTCTGTAATTTAGTGTTTGTTTTTTATTGTACTTTAGCTAATTTAATTTATTTAATTGTTTTTAATTTAGTTAATTTATTTAATTGAAGGGTTAGGTTAGGTGTTATTGTAACTTAGGTTAGGTTTAATTTTACAGGTACTTTTGTCTTTATTTTAGCTAGGTAGTTATTAAATAGTTAATAACTATTTAATAACTATTGTACCTAGTTAAAATAAATACAAACTTGCCTGTAAAATAAATATAAACCCTAAGCTAGCTACAATGTAACTATTAGTTATATTGTAGCTAGCTTAGGGTTTATTTTATAGGTAAGTATTTAGTTTTAAATAGGAATAATTTAGGTGATGATAGGAATTTTATTAAGATTTATTTTAATTATATTAACGTTAGGGGGTGTTAGGTTAGACTTAGGTTTAGGGGGTTTAATAAATTTAGTATAGTGGTGGTGATGTTGGGAGTGGCAGATTAGGGGTTAATAAAGTAGGTAGGTTGCGGCGATGTTAGGGATGGCAGATTAGGGGTTAATAATTTTTAACTAATGTTTGCGAGGCGGGAGTGCTGCGGTTTAGGGGTTAATATGTTTATTATAGTGGCAATAACTTTGGTGCAGCAGATTAGGGGTTAATAAGTTTAGGTAGGTTGCGGCGACATTGGGGGAGGGAGATTAGGGGTTAATAAATATAATGTAGATGTAGGCGATGTTGGGGGCAGCAGATTAGGGGTACATACATATAATGTAGGTGGCAGATTAGGGGTTAAAAAATATAATGTAGTTGGCGACGATGTCGAGGGCAGCAGATTAGTGGTTAATAAGTGTAAGATAAGGGGTTTTTAGACTCGGGATCATGTTAGGGTATTAGGTGTAAACATAAAATGTGTTTCCCCATTGGAATCAATGGGGCTGCGCTACTGAGCTTTACGCTGCTTTTTTGCAGGTGTTAGACTTTTTCTCAGGCGGCTCTCCCCATTGATTCCTATGGGGAAATCATGAATGAGCAAGTACAACCACCTCACCGCTGACTTAAGCAGTGCTGGTATTGGAGTGCGGTAAGGAGCACAATTTTGCTCAACGTTCACTTCTTGCCTTTTAAAGCCGGGTTTATAAAAACCTGTATTACCAGCGCTGTAGGTAAGTGAGCGGTGAGACAAAACTGCTCGCTAGCACATCATAGCCTCTAATGCAAAACTCATAATCTAGCCGCCTGTTTCCATAATTATTATATCTAATTGTTCAATAAGATATCAACACAGCACATCAACAAAAGACTCACAGATTAGGATAACTCTGTTTCCACTTGATTCTCTTTGTCTGGCTCATTGGTAAAAACTTCTGCAAGTAGAAAGATGAAAACATATTTTTAAAAGTGGCACAAAGGCAATATATATTTAGTATACATTTAATAAAATTATTTTGACAGAATCAAACTTGTCTGAAACAAAAATCCAATAACAATAATAATCATAATGATGATGATAATAATAATATGGTACAAGTTAAGAAAATGCCACTAAATGACCAATAAATCTAACTTTGGTATTATGTATTTAATTATAAGGAACAAGATCAAAGTATTTCATTTGAGGCTTGTTCTATAGCTCTCGGATTAAAGATTAAAAGGAAAAAGACCAAGTAACATTTCCCCTCCCTTCTTTGCATTGGTCTACTTTTCTAAACCACTGAGTTTCTTGGTAAGATATATTAATTATACCTCCCCCTTAAATAAAAATCAATTTTCCACTCTATTCATCTGGATAATGGAATTAGAGGGTAGAATCAGAAAAAGAGCATTTGTATACATATTACAGTATTCTACTCACGGTTTGTTAAAGGTGTAATCTTAGTAATGATACATGTTTCTTTTGAAGTAGTGATATAAAATTAAAATTTTCAACATTTCATTGACCTTGAGTTGAGTGAAACTGGTCTTTAATTTTCTTGAGCCATAACAAAACGACAATGTGCTATTTTTAGACATATATGTAGATTTGTTTATGGCTCACTGAATGCAAAATTAGATTATTGTAATGCAGGGAACATGTCTGTTTAGTTGTGAAAGTCAGGATTCTCCAAGTGCTTATTATTGTGATTTTTTTTTAACAACCTACCTTCCCCAACACAATTGGCCCAATTAACTTAAAAGTATGTATAGAGATCAAAATAGCAACCTTATGTGCCCAACACCCAGTAACTGTATGTAAATTAGCCCTATTACCTGTGTCCTATAGGAAGGAGATTAAATGTATGGGATTCCAGCAGAACTACACCGATTTGCTTTGGTCACTAGGCTACCACAGTGTTTAAGCAATAGTCTTTGCATCTATGAAATTTGATTTATGATTTGTGTAGATTGGATTAGAGTGGAATATGAGGATTCAGAAGCTGGTGTTAACAGCTTAGATTGAATAAAACGCATTCATAAAACTAATATCACACTGAAAATAACAACACAACATTGCAACTAGAATACTAATTGCAAGATCAGCTATATTAGAACCAATAATCAATCACTATCTTCTCTTTGCTTTGTGTAAGTTCTACTGTGAAAGATACAAAATAAAAATTGCCTTAAAAACATTACTTAACAAACAAAAAGAAAACCAAGATAACCTTGTCAGCTTTGAAATAGTGATACTTGACAACAAAATGAGATGCTTCAGACAGGAATTCTGTGCGCTTAAGTGAAACTAGAAAACCTATGACTTGTTCACCTCTGACATTTCTGAGACAATTACCATTCTATCCAGCACTACTTTACCCTAGAAAAAGTCTTACAATATGATCTCCACACAATGGACTAGAATTTAGGTGCAAAAATCTGGTCCCCAAATAGCAAGAACTTTTTTAAATTTAAATTATAATCATCCAATAGAAAAGGATAATTAGAATTTACATTTTAAAAAGTTCTTGCTATTGGTGGATTCAAATCAAACTTTGGGGGTTTTGCGCTTCCAGGATTTCAGTGTGCGGCAGCGACCGCATGAACACCAGAGCTCCCCGAGGAGAGCCAAAGATTGTAGAGTGGAGGCAGCAGAAGATGCTGCGGAAGTTTGCCTCCCCCGCCATGAAGATGGGCCCCGGTGCCTGGAGCCGGGATGAAGAGGGCCCAACATCGGATCAAGAATCCCCATCAACTTTGAACACCACTTTTGAGGTTAGTTGTGTTTTTTGTTTGGGTGTGTTTTTCTTTTCTAGCCTAGGCTTTTTTAGTTAGTTTTTGTTATGTTGGGGGTGGGGGTTACTTGTAGTGTAAGATACGTGTAGTGTGACAGGAGCGCTATAGCTAAAGGTGAGTAAGGGGAAAACAATCTATTTGCTAGTGTTCCAAACAAAAACCTATTTGTGTGTTTCACGCTAGTGTTAAGATAGAAATGTCTATAAATTATAATATGAGATAGTTAAAAAGTGTGAAAAGGGTTTGTGCACACAAGTTATCTAAACCCAGTAAGATACAACAATTCACACTATGTTCAGGTGTAAATAGTGATAATAATAATAAAAATGCACAAAAAATGATTGATAAGGCTCAGCCTAAAAATGTAATCAAAATAAACAAGTGTAAACAAATATTACTATTTAAAAACAGACGTCTCCGTATAAAAATAAGGTTGCCACCACATATAAATTATTACAGTCGATAAAAATTATTATCTTTGCAAGTAAAAAATCCAGAGATCCAGATACACAGTTCTTGTTACAAAGAGGAAATCTTGGCTTACCCGTAACCAGTTCAACAGTCGGTTAAAAAGAAAATTTACTAGCTTGCCCCCAAACAGTTCAGCGGTCAGTTACGTAGAGAGAAGATTACCGCCATGGCGAAATGACGTCACTGTTTGTAGGCGCTGTCCACAAAGCGCAATCTGATTGGTCCTTAGGTGAACGGCTTAAGATTTCTCACTGCCGTGATCCTTTATGTAGCGTATCCGCTCTTAAGTGCCACAGAGCACGCAGGATACTATTTAAACATCCGTTGTAGGGGGACAAATAGTAAAGGTAGTGAGCAGGAACTTCAGTCTCACCTTATATTCAAAATGAAGCTGGTATAATGCACAGAACAATCCAAATGTGCAAGGGATATCAATTCTCCTGTTTAGAAAGAACTGGTGCCTGTTTGGAAAGTGCTAGTGCTGTTCCACAGATTGTTTTACAACCAGTCACTAACCAAGGCACTTTGACGAAATAAAAAAGGATTCTTAAGCAGAATTTTGGTTCAAACTGCAAATACAGCAACAAAGTCCATGAGCAACTAACATCAACGCGTTTCTCTCTATACAGGGCTTTTTCAAGATGATAGTGTTGCCACAGATGCACCTTTTTAAAGGTGTTCCCAATTTCTCATTGGTTAGACCAAGTCTTAATTAAGGAGGTATAGACAAAAAACTGATTAAGGTGGTATTGGCAAACCTATATTAAAGGCAACCATAATAAAATATATACAACAACTTTGTGACCAAAAAAAAAAATACGTTTCAAGTGAAGAATCTATTACAGTAATATACTACTCAAATTAATAAATGCAAATAAATATAAAGTGTGTCATGTACAATTAGTGTATTGAAATAGTAGTATAAATAAATATTTTATTAGCAACTTCCATAAAGTTTATTTAGTGAATAATAAGTGATTGGTGTATATAGAGGAGGCGATCCAACATAGAATTTAATAATAAAAAATTATTTTTTTTTAATAATAAAACAGAGGAAGTTGGGGCCATAAAAAAGTGAAAAAAGTTAAAATATTAAAATATTAAAAAATATTAGGGTATAGCAGATATTAATAGATATTAATAAATATAAGATACAAATAGAGCTAGTTAAATAATTAGTGCAAGACATAAATAGAGATAATCCAATAGAAAAGGGGAAATGTCTAACTCAGAATTTAAACCAGCAGGAAACAATGTTTCATATTTATAGATAAATTCTGCTTCTTTAAGTTTAAGGAATTTTTCTATATTTCCGCCCCTCCAGTTCTGTTTGACATGTAGTATCCCCCAGTATTTAAGATCTAAGGTTCTACCCTTATGTACTATTTTAAAATGTTTGTATAAATTAGTGTCTTCAGCTCCTTTTTCGATACATAAAAGGTGTTCTCTTATTCTATCTCTAATCATTCTTTTTGTTTCACCGAAATAAACCAGATTACATGTGCATTTGAGGACATATATTACTCCCTTAGTGGTACATCTAATACAATCCTTAATGTCAATTTCTTCTTCTGATTCTTGGACCTTTAATTTACTTCTTTTGTCACTATGCTTACAGGCCTTACAGGAATAACATGGAAAGAAGCCTGAAATTTTATCTCCCTGTAAATTTCTTTGAGTAGAGCCCCGTGTTTTGACATTAGGTACACTGGGTGCCAGGATGGATTTAAAAAATTTTGTTTTTCTAAAAATCATTTTTGGTTTGGGTGAGAGTGAGCTTCCTATTATAGGGTCTGCTTTCAGTATAGCCCAATGTTTATTTTTCTCATAAGACCATGATCTGCACTGAAATCTGTAATGAATGGTACATCAATTATTCCTTGATTTTCTTTGATGTTCTTTTGTTTATATGTGAGTAAAGATTTTCTTTCAGTTTCCCTTGTTCTTAGTACAGCCTTACTTACAATTTCCTCGTCATATCCTCTATCTTTAAATTTTTCTATTAGTACCTCAATTTGGTTCTCAAAATCAGATAGTCTGGAGCAATTTTTCCTTACCCTCAGACTTTGTCCAACAGGAATGTTATCTTTCCATTGCTGGAGGTCACAGCTGTTAGCGTGAATAAAGCTGTTCGAATCCACTTCATTGAAGTGGGTTTTAGTTTCTACAGAGTTATTGATAATCATAATCTCCAAATCTAAAAGTATGACTTTATCCCTGCTATAATCAAAAGTGAAATTAAGGCCTCTATCATTGGAGTTCATATCATTGAAGAAACTGAGTAATTTAGATTCTGAACCTCTCCATATTAACAGGATATCGTCGATGTACCGTCTATAGAGCACGAGGTCTGCACCATAGTTACCTGCCTGAAAGAAAGATTCTTCCCAACTTCCAACAAATAGGTTGGCGTAACTTGGTGCAAACCTCGTGCCCTTAGCCGTACCCTCTATCTGTAGATAGAATTTCTCACTATACATAAAATAATTGTTCCTTAATATAAAGGCTATGCTCTTTAATAAAAATTCTTTCTGTTCACTTTTCATATCTGGGTCAGTGTCTAAATATTTACTGATTGCTGTGATTCCTTTGTCATGGTCTATTACTGTATATAACGACGTTATATCCCCAGTGGCTAGGATAAAATTATCTTCCCATACTATGTTTTCTAAAATATTCAGGACTTCAGTTGAGTCCCTTAGGTATGAATCCAATTTTTTCACAAATTTTTGTAGGTAAGTGTCTACATAATGTGATAGGTTAGAGGACAGTGCCCCTATTCCCGAAATAATCGGTCTACCCGGTGCTTGTGTGAGATGTTTATGTATTTTTGGGAGGAAGTAGAACACCGGGATCCTTGGGAAAATGGGATCCAGGAATTCTACTTCCTTATCATTTAATATACCCAATTCTTTACCTTTCCCTATAGGTTTTTTGAGAGATGCTGCAAATTTGTTAGTGGGATTTAGTTCTAGTTTCTTGTATGTTTTAGTATCACTTAACAATCTGTTGGCTTCTAGTTCATAGTAACTGGTGTCCATCACTACAATCCCGCCGCCCTTGTCGGCGGGTTTGATGGTCACATCATTATTCTTTTTAAGATTTTCCAAGATTAGTGTTTCTCTTTTAGTCATGTTCATTTTCGTAAATCTAGAGAGCTGACTTTTCCTCATATCTTTAAGGACCATTTGTTCAAAAGTCTCTAAGTTACTGCCTTTTGATGAAACAGGATTAAAGGTGGACTTGGATCTTAAATTAGTATGTACAAAGTCATCTTTTTTAGTCATGATTCTATTTGTGGAACTTATTTCCAATGGGCTTTTTAGTGTTAAATTTCTCACAAATTTTTTAATGTGTGTTGAATTTATTTAGCCTAGTGCTAGGTGCAAAAGAGAGACCATAACTTAGGATCTTTATTTCATCATCCTTCAAATTGGTGCTACTAATGTTGAATACTCCATTCTTTTTTATCTCCCTCTTTTGGCTTCGTGTGTTGATCCCACTCCCTCTTGTTCCTCTAGAGGTCTTTTTTTGTTGTTTTTGTGTGCCCATGCATTTGTTTTATTCTCTTCTACCAGACTATTTGATGTGCCCTCTCTTGGAGGGCTGTTCACTAAAAAAGGAACCTTATTCTCTTTGTGTCTTGGTCTCTATTCTTCATAATTTAGTGGTGTAAATCTATTTCTCACTGGTGTTTCCCCGTAATTTCTATTATCCCAAAATGGTCTATTTTGTCTATATGAGTCTAGCCTATTTCTGTGGTAATAATGACTATTTCTCACTTCTGGGTAGTATTTATTTCTCCTATTTGAATTTCTATAATTAAAGTGACCATTATTTTGTGTTCTATTGTTATCCTGATAGTCTGATCTCCAAGAACTGTTATAATCTCTATTATCTCTATTCCTATTTGTGTATGTATCTCGTCTAGAATATGAGGGATTTTTATTTTCCTTCTTTCTGTTGTAATTAACAACCTTCCACTCTTCTTTAGGAGTGTTGGTTTCCATATCAGTGTTTTCAGTGTTTATATCTTGATTAGGTTTCTTTGTATCTCTATCTAGCTTCTTCCATTTAGTTTTCAAAATGTCCTTATTTAAAGTGTTTATCCTTTCAATCATGGCTTTCTGTTTTTCTTTGAAATCTGTTGTGTTCCTATCTTTCAGTTTGTCTTTAATTTCTATTATTTCTTTCTCTAGATCTGTTAAGGTATCTTTTCTAGACTTTTTTAAAATGTCCATTAGATCTGTAGATGCCTTAAATAATACTTCATCCCATTCCACTTGATAATTGTCTTTAAGGGGAAATGTACACGCTTTATTTAAAACTAGACCTTTAGGGATAAGGCCTTTTCCAATATATTTGTTTATAAAGACAATTTCTGTCTTCTGTTTTAGCTCTTTAATTAGGAGCTTCTCTAATTTTGTCATAATATCTTCCAGACTTTCATATTCAGGGCATCTACTACTTTCATCCTCCTTATGATCAAATAGATCTTTGTATAAGTAATCCCTGAATTCAAAAATATCTTCCATATTTGGGGATGAAGACATTATGGAGTATAAAAATATAGAAATTATTTAAAAGACTATCAAATTATTATCTTTAAAATTAGTAGAGGAGGTAGGTAATGGCACAGTATAAATTTAAAATAATCAGCCTATAAATTATGAAAAGTAATTTAGGGAAAAATCTAAAAAATCTAGAAAATCTAAAAGACCCCACAACCATCCGCTGCTTATTATTAGGGACCAAACAATCAAATCAAAAGAAGGTTATAGTAAGCGCTGGATGGATCGCCAAACTCCTGAAATACCTAAGGATCCCTATCATAGGTATAGATTGAATAAGATACGTGTAGTGTGACAGGAGCGCTATAGCTAAAGGTGAGTAAGGGGAAAACAATCTATTTGCTAGTGTTCAAAACAAAAACCTATTTGTGTGTTTCACGCTAGTGTTAAGATAGAAATGTCTATAAATTATAATATGAGATAGTTAAAAAGTGTGAAAAGGGTTTGTGCACACAAGTTATCTAAACCCAGTAAGATACAACAATTCACACTATGTTCAGGTGTAAATAGTGATAATAATAATGAAAATGCACAAAAAATGATTGATAAGGCTCTGCCTAAAAATTTAATCAAAATAAACAAGTATAAACAAATATTACTATTTAAAAACGGACGTCTCCGTATAAAAATAAGGTTGCCACCACATATAAATTATTACAGTCGATAAAAATTATTATCTTTGCAAGTAAAAAATCCAGAGATCCAGATACACAGTTCTTGTTACAAAGAGGAAATCTTGGCTTACCCGTAACCAGTTCAACAGTCGGTTAAAAGGGAAATTTCCTAGCTTGCCCCCAAACAGTTCAGCGGTCAGTTCCGTAGAGAGAAGATTAGTACATCAACGATGTCCTGTTAATATGGAGAGGTTCAGAATCTAAATTACTCAGTTTCTTCAATGATATGAACTACAATGATAGAGGCCATGGGCGTGATCCGATATAGATCGCAGTTTGCGGCGCAAGCGAGGGAACCCGCGTCACCCGCAGTTTCAGCTCGCAACTCGAGCTATCCCATATATGGCGCCGTCAGATGCTAACGTGCTGTAAGTCTGACAAACCAGCGATGTCCAGAAATCTGCGCAAGTACAAATTTCTGACGTCGCCAGTGACTTGCAGGACGTTAGAAACTGCCGGCGCCTACAAAACCTGACTAAAGTCGTAAACACCCGCACTGTCTAACACGCCTCCCTAACATAGCCCGACAAGTCTAACACGCCTCCCTAACATAGCCCGACACGTCTAACCCTCTATCCGCTATCCCCCCTCACTAGCCTAACGATAAAATATGTATTAACCCCTTAACCGCCGCTACCTAATAAAGTTATTAACCACTAAACCGGCGCCAGCTATATTAAATCTATAACCCCCTAAATTGAGCCCCTAACACCGCCGCCATCTACCTTACCTACCCCCTAAAGTGAGCCCCTACCCCGCCGCTATCTATTTTAAAATTATTAACCCCTAATCTAATCCCCCTACCCCGCCGCCATCTATATTAAATTATTCAACCCCTAAAATACTAAACTATCCCTACCACTAAACCTAAGTCTAACCCTACAAATAGCCCTGAAAAGGGCTTTTTGCGTGGCATTGCCCCAAAGTAACAGCTCTTTTGCCAGCCCTTAAAAGGGCTTTTTGCGGGGCATGCCCCAAAGTAACAGCTCTTTTGCCAGCCCTTAAAAGGGCTTTTGGCGGGGCTTTGTCACAAAGTAAACTGCTCTTTTGCCTACAATCTACATCCCCCTACACCGCGGCCACCTATAATAAATGTATTAACCCCTAATCTAATCCCCTTACACCGCCGCCAGCTATATTAACTATATTAACCCTAATTATATTAGGGTTAATATAGTTAATATAGTTATTATATTATATATATTAACTATATTAACCCTAATTATATTAGGGTTCATATAGTTAATATCGTTATTATATTATATATATATATATTAAGTATAATAACCCTATCTAACTCTAACATCCTAACTAAACTCTTATTAAAATAAATCTAATATTAATATTATTAATTAAAATATTCCTATTTAAATCTAAATACATACCTATAAAATAAACCCTAAGATAGCTACAATATAATTAATAATTACCTTATAGCTATGTTAGGGTTTATATTTATTTTACAGGTAAATTGTTAATTATTTTAACTAGGTCTAATAGCTATTAAATAGTTATTACCTATTTAATAGCTACCTAGTTAAAATAATTACCCAATTACCTGTAAAATAAATCCTAACCTAAGCTACAAATACACCTACACTATCAATAAATTAAATAAACTACAAATATCTATCTAAAAATACAATTAAATAAACTAAACTAAATTACAAAAAAAAAAACACTAAATTACAAAAAAATAAAAAAAAAAGATTACAAGATGTTTAAGCTAATTACACCTATTCTAAGCCCCCTAATAAAATAATAAAGCCCCCCAAAATAAAAAAAAATTCCCTGCCCTATTCTAAATTAAAAAAATGTCAAAGCTCTTTACCTTACCAGCCCTTAAAAGGGCCTTTTGTGGGGAATACCCCAAAGAATTCAGCTCTTTTGCATTTAAAAACATATACAATACCCCCCCCCCATTACAACCCACCACCCACATACCCCTATTCTAAACCCACCCAAACCCCCCCTAAAAAATCCTAACACTACCCCCCTGAAGATCTCCCTACCTTGTCTTCACCACACTGGGCCGAACTCCTCATCCGATTCGGGCGATGTCTTGCTCCAAGCGGCAAAGAAGAATTCTTCCTCCGGCGACGTCTTCCTCCAAGCGACAAAGAAGAATTCTTCCTCCGGCGACGTCTTCCTCCATGCGGCAGAAAAAGCCTTCTTCCTTCCGGCAGCATCTTCCATGAAGCGGCATCTTCAATCTTCTTTCTTCGCTCCGCCACCGTGGAGCATCCATCCCGGCCGACGACTGAACGACGAATGAGGTACCTTTAAATGACGTCATCCAAGATGGCGTCCACCGAATTCCGATTGGCTGATAGGATTCTATCAGCCAATCGGAATTAAGTTAGAAAAATCTGATTGGCTGATTGAATCAATCAGCCAATCAGATTCAAGTTCAATCCGATTGGCTGAACCAATCAGCCAATCGGATTGAACTTGAATCTGATTGGCTGATTCAATCAGCCAATCAGATTTTTCTAACTTAATTCCGATTGGCTGATAGAATCCTATCAGCCAATCGGAATTCGGCGGACGCCATCTTGGATGACGTCATTTAAAGGTACCTCATTCGTCGTTCAGTCGTCGGCCGGGATGGATGCTCCGCGGTGGCGGAGCGAAGAAAGAAGATTGAAGATGCCGCTTCATGGAAGATGCTGCCGGAAGGAAGAAGACTTTGCTGCCGCTTGGAGGAAGACGTCGCCGGAGGAAGAATTCTTCTTTGCCGCTTGGAGGAAGACGTCGCCGGAGGAAGAATTCTTCTTTGCCGCTTGGAGCAAGACATCGCCCGAATCGGATGAGGAGTTCGGCCCGGTGTGGTGAAGACAAGGTAGGGAGATCTTCAGGGGGTAGTGTTAGGATTTTTTAAGGGGGGTTTGGGTGGGTTTAGAATAGGGGTATGTGGGTGGTGGGTTGTAATGGGGGGGGGTATTGTATATGTTTTTAAATGCAAAAGAGCTGAATTCTTTGGGGCATGCCCCACAAAAGGCCCTTTTAAGGGCTGGTAAGGTAAAGAGCTTTGAACTTTTTTTAATTTAGAATAGGGCAGGGAATTTTTTTTATTTTGGGGGGCTTTATTATTTTATTAGGGGGCTTAGAATAGGTGTAATTAGCTTAAACATCTTGTAATCTTTTTTTTATTTTTTGTAATTTAGTGTTTGTTTGTTTTTGTAATTTAGTTTAGTTTATTTAATTGTATTTTTAGATAGATATTTGTAGTTTATTTAATTTATTGATAGTGTAGGTGTATTTGTAACTTAGGTTAGGATTTATTTTACAGGTAATTGGGTAATTATTTTAACTAGGTAGCTATTAAATAGGTAATAACTATTTAATAGCTATTAGACCTAGTTAAAATAATTAACAATTTACCTGTAAAATAAATATTAACCCTAACATAGCTACAAAATTATATTGTAGCTATCTTAGGGTTTATTTTATAGGTAAGTATTTAGATTTAAATAGGAATATTTTAGTTTATAATATGAATTAGATTAATTTAATATAAATTTAGTTAGGGGTGTTAGGGTTAGATAGAGTTAATATAGTTAATATAAATACTATAGTAACTATATTAACTATATTAACCCTAATATAATTAGGGTTAATATAGTTAATATATATAATGTAATACCTATATTAACTATAAAGTATATTCCACTGGGTTGTCCCCACTTGTAGCGCAAAAAACCTCTCCAAAGAAAAGTAAAACTTCCTTTATTGTGATATCAAAAGTAAAAACATGACAGCCTACACACGACTGTAATAAAGCACAATATGTAAAAACACAGTGTCAGTGATCTGAACCACATGCAGACATGTTTCGTGCAGTTGCGCACTTGATCACTGCTTGAAAGCAATCCTGATCACACCTGCTTTATAGCACTTTTCTTAAAGAGACATTTGTGAATGGTAGACACTGTGTGAATTATCTCTCAGTTTACTGCCTATCCTTTGTTGAAGAACATTTTTCAAAAAGTTATTTCATGCATTAGCAGAAAATTTTTTTCTCTTCTACATGTGTACTAATAATATTAGTTAATATGATGTTAACTTTTATACATTAACTTTTATACATTAAAAATTACATTATATCTTTGCCTCATTTATCCCAAGTATATCTTATATCACTAGATAAAATTGTAATCTTTGAACTATTTTAAGTGTAATTTATATATGACACTATGTACCATACAGAAATTGTTAAGTTTGTTTCTAGAGCAAAGTTTAGACTTTAGAATATGTATAAAGATAATTAATTGATTAAGACTTATATGATCGCCATACATTATTTCTCCCTTTTTACATTCTATTTATCTTATCAAAAAGAAAAACTGTTGAATATATATTAATTCACAAAAAGATCAAGGTCTCTACGCATATTGAGACCTAATGGATTACATGTTTTTAATGTGAAAATCCAAAAGACTTCACGTTTGTTAAGTTTGTCTTCTCTGTCTCCTCCTCGTTTCCATAGAGGAACATGATCTATACCTTGAATTTTTAATAAAGACACATCTGAATTGTGTTGGCTTTTAAAGTGCCTTGACACTGGTGTGTCGGTATCATCATCCTCTATTGATCTGAGGTGCTGAAGGAACCTATCTTTAATGCTTCGCTTGGTTTTACCTACATAGTTAATTTTACAGAGATCACACGTAAGTAAATATACTACATGTGTAGTTGAACAATTTATGTAATACTTAATTTTATAGTCTTGCTGGATAGCAGATGAAGAAAAAGTATCGCCCTCAATGACATGGTTACAGGTTTTACATATATTTCTCCTGCATCTAAAGAATCCCTTTCTTTCTTTCTTTTAGCCAGCATTTGTTATGTTTTATTGGAAGATTAGATGGAGAGAGGAAGTTTGAAAGTGTTTTGCCTCTTTTGGGTATAATATCTACACCCTCTTCCATTATGGTTTTTAGTACTGGATCTGAATATAATACAGGGACAGTATCTTTAATGATTTTGCTGATGTTTTTAAAATCAGTACTATAGGTAGTTATAAACCTGGGTTTCTCAGTGTCCCTTTTTACATCTTTCCTTTTGTATTTTAGTAAATCCTCCCTAGTTTTTTGTTGAACACTTTCTTTTGCTTTAATTAAAGTGCCTTCACTATATCCTCTCTGTTTTAGTCTTTCTTCAATAATTTTACACTGTTTGTTGTAATCTTCCTCATTAGAGCAATTTCTTTTAGCCCTAATGAATTCACCCTTTGGTATTCCTTGTAGCACGTGTCTAGGGTGACATGATTTGTATAAAAGTGTAGTATTGCCTGCTGTTGGCTTTCTGTAAAGTATAGAGACTATTTTTTCATGTTCTACATCTGCTTTTAATGTAAGATCTAGAAAGTCTATTGACTCTGTACTTTGTTCTCCTGTGAATTTCAACCCACATCTGTTATTATTTAAATAAGCACAGAAATCTTTTACTTGATCTGTATCTCCCTCAAAAATGAAAAGTAAATCGTCTATATATCTAAAAAAGTGTATAATTCTCTCTATATGGGGATTTCTTTCTCCAAAGACGTGGAACAGCTCCCACCAACCTATAAATAGGTTGGCGTATGATGGGGCAAACTTGGCTCCCATCGCTGTTCCACGTCTCTGGAGAAAGAAATCTGATCCAAACATAAAGAAATTATGCGTTAAAAGATATTCAATTGCATTAAGTATAAACACTTTTGTTGCTGATTCATAGTCAGTATATTGGTTCAAGAAAAATTCTATGGCTGTTATGCCTAAGTTGTGATCTATACAAGTATACAAGGATGATACATCCACTACTAGAAATCTGTAATTCTCTTTCCATTTGATATTCTGTAACTTATTAAGCAATGATGTGCTATCCTGTATGTAACTTAGTAAATCTTTGACAAGTGGTTGTAAGAAAGTGTCCACCAGATCTGATAAAGGCTCATTTAATGAGTTAATACCTGCAATTATAGGTCGTCCTGGTGGACAGACTAAATCTTTATGTAATTTGGGAAAATAATGAAATATTGGAATTACTGAATTAGTTGGGGTTAGGACTTCTTCTAATGTAGGAGTTATGATATTGTTTAGTTTAGCTATCTTAGTGATTTTAATTAGCTCTTTCCTAAATTCTCTCGTGGGATTTCCATCTAGTTTGATATATACTTCTTGATCAGACAATTGCCTTTTGGCTTCTTTAATGTAATCTACAGAATTTAAAATGACCACATTTCCTCCTTTATCAGAAGGACGGATCATTATATCTTTATTTTCTTGAAGAGATAATAAAGCTGCTTTTTCTTTATTTGTTAAATTAGAGTACCTTCTTTTTTTACTTTTTAGATTCTTTTCATGTAGTATTCTTAACTTACTTTCCACTGTTTTCTGGAAAATATCTAACACCTTAGGTCTGGTGTGTACTGGATAAAAGGTGCTCTTTTTCTTTAAGTGACCAAATTTAATATCTTCTTCCATTATCTTGTCTATAGATTCCCTATTACTTTCCTCAGCTAGTTCTTGCAAATCTTTAATAGCACATAAGTCAGGAAATAACAAGACATCAGTAATGGCTGACGTGACACTCTCATTAATATCATTTTTAGCTTCAACCTGTGTCATATGCTCACTTTCTGAAAAAAAATGTTTTTTCAAAGTAAGCTTGCGTACAAACTTATTAACGTCTAATACTGTTTCAAACAAATTAAACTGAGCTGATGGCACAAAGTTGAGACCTTTGGACAAAAGATTAATCTCTATGGAGTTCAGGGTAACATTAGACAGATTACAGACACTCAGATCTGCATTTATTTCTTTTTGTTCTGTCCCTGTGATCTCGTGATGTATTTCTTCTGTTGTCCTTTCCTCTGATGTTGTTTGTTGTATCTGTTTCCGCTTGCTGCCCTTGCCCCTGCTTCCTCTATGGGTTTTTTTGTTTTTCTTGGGAAAGTCTGGGGGTCCTCGTTTTTTGACTCCTTATGAGATCCTGATGTTGTAGCTTGTACCTCTAATTCTTGAAATACTGCTGGTGTTTCTTCCTCAGTCTGCAAATCATTATCAGATGAATCAAATTCATATTCTGTGTCTGAGAATGTCACAGTTTTTCCTCCTTTATGTATTCTTCTCTGTTGCCTTCTCTGAAATCTCCTAGGATATTCTTCTTGTGTCCATCTGTAAACTTGTTTCTGATCGTAATCTTTTTTGTCTCTTGTTATTTTTCTTGACTTAAATTGCCATATTTCTTGTCTGAAAGTATTCATGGTTGTTTCAAATTTTTTGTCATATTCCTTAAAGTCTTTGTGATGTTGAAAATCTCTAAGTTTATTTTGAACCTCTTTCATCTCCTGTAGCAGCTCTGCTTTTTGTTTTCTCTTGTGCTCCATAAGCAAATCAATTAATGCAAATGAGCATGCATCTAGAATGCTGTTCCATTTGGAGATAAATTCTGTATCCATAATCACAAAGGATGGAAATTTTCTTATACGAAGACCTCTTGGTATTCTGTGTTCATGTTTGTAAATAGAAAAAGATTTGAGATCTAGATCCAGTTTAATATCCTTTTTTCTTAAGGAATCCATTTAGAAGAAAAGACTGTCTATAGTGTGTATTATTTGATTATAGGTTTCAGATACTTCATCCTGAAAGTCTCCCAACACATAACTTGGTTCACTTGAATTATCCATATTTGTTCAAGGATTTTTAGGCAGTATAGAGTACTCACATAAATAATTTATGTGTAAATTAGTGCTTTATTGTGTGTAAAGGCTGTTACTTTTGAATATTTAGAGATCAGAAATTGCGATAAATCCAATCACCTTAGTGTATATTTAAGTACAGTTCTAATCTCTTTTTCTTCTTTAATCCCTTTTATATATCTCCCCTTTAAACCGTGTATCACAGTTTCATTTGTAAGTCAGGTATATTCAATTATGCTTTCCTGGTGCAAACAGCTTAGTTTCTGTTGCCGTTAATTAACCACAGATTGCACCTGTTTGTAGCTTTGTGCTTCAGTGGAAAGAAATACATTTGGTCTAATGTGGCTGCTCATACTTCAATCAACAGACATAGTATGCAATAGAACACTTGGTAAGTAAAAAGCGCACACATAGACTATCAGCAATATAATTTCAAAGGTACCTGTATATCGCTCACTGTCCGGTAACACGCTGGGGAGCAATTGGATCAGAGTGTATGGAGATCTGCAGCTGTGGAGACTGAGCCGGTCTGTAATCAGCGTCTGAGTAAATAAAGTATATTCCACTGGGTTGTCCCCACTTGTAGCGCAAAAAACCTCTCCAAAGAAAAGTAAAACTTCCTTTATTGTGATATCAAAAGTAAAAACATGACAGCCTACACATGACTGTAATAAAGCACAATATGTAAAAACACAGTGTCAGTGATCTGAACCACATGCAGACATGTTTCGTGCAGTTGCGCACTTGATCACTGCTTGAAAGCAATCCTGATCACACCTGCTTTATAGCACTTTTCTTAAAGAGACATTTGTGAATGGTAGACACTGTGTGAATTATGTCTCAGTTTACTGCCTATCCTTTGTTGAAGAACATTTTTCAAAAAACCCATAGAGGAAGCAGGGGCAAGGGCAGCAAGCGGAAACAGATACAACAAACAACATCAGAGGAAAGGACAACAGAAGAAATACATCACGAGATCACAGGGACAGAACAAAAAGAAATAAATGCAGATCTGAGTGTCTGTAATCTGTCTAATGTTACCCTGAACTCCATAGAGATTAATCTTTTGTCCAAAGGTCTCAACTTTGTGCCATCAGCTCAGTTTAATTTGTTTGAAACAGTATTAGACGTTAATAAGTTTGTACGCAAGCTTACTTTGAAAAAACATTTTTTTTCAGAAAGTGAGCATATGACACAGGTTGAGGCTAAAAATGATATTAATGAGAGTGTCACGTCAGCCATTACTGATGTCTTGTTATTTCCTGACTTATGTGCTATTAAAGATTTGCAAGAACTAGCTGAGGAAAGTAATAGGGAATCTATAGACAAGATAATGGAAGAAGATATTAAATTTGGTCACTTAAAGAAAAAGAGCACCTTTTATCCAGTACACACCAGACCTAAGGTGTTAGATATTTTCCAGAAAACAGTGGAAAGTAAGTTAAGAATACTACATGAAAAGAATCTAAAAAGTAAAAAAAGAAGGTACTCTAATTTAACAAATAAAGAAAAAGCAGCTTTATTATCTCTTCAAGAAAATAAAGATATAATGATCCGTCCTTCTGATAAAGGAGGAAATGTGGTCATTTTAAATACTGTAGATTACATTAAAGAAGCCAAAAGGCAATTGTCTGATCAAGAAGTATATATCAAACTAGATGGAAATCCCACGAGAGAATTTAGGAAAGAGCTAATTAAAATCACTAAGATAGCTAAACTAAACAATATCATAACTCCTACATTAGAAGAAGTCCTAACCCCAACTAATTCAGTAATTCCAATATTTCATTATTTTCCCAAATTACATAAAGATTTAGTCTGTCCACCAGGACGACCTATAATTGCAGGTATTAACTCATTAAATGAGCCTTTATCAGATCTGGTGGACACTTTCTTACAACCACTTGTCAAAGATTTACTAAGTTACATACAGGATAGCACATCATTGCTTAATAAGTTACAGAATATCAAATGGAAAGAGAATTACAGATTTCTAGTAGTGGATGTATCATCCTTGTATACTTGTATAGATCACAACTTAGGCATAACAGCCATAGAATTTTTCTTGAACCAATATACTGACTATGAATCAGCAACAAAAGTGTTTATACTTAATGCAATTTAAATATCTTTTAACGCATAATTTCTTTATGTTTGGATCAGATTTCTTTCTCCAGAGACGTGGAACAGCGATGGGAGCCAAGTTTGCCCCATCATACGCCAACCTATTTATGGGTTGGTGGGAGCTGTTCCACGTCTTTGGAGAAAGAAATCCCCATAGAGAGAGAATTATACACTTTTTTAGATATATAGACGATTTACTTTTCATTTTTGAGGGAGATACAGATCAAGTAAAAGATTTCTGTGCTTATTTAAATAATAACAGATGTGGGTTGAAATTCACAGGAGAACAAAGTACAGAGTCAATAGACTTTCTAGATCTTACATTAAAAGCAGATGTAGAACATGAAAAAATAGTCTCTATACTTTACAGAAAGCCAACAGCAGGCAATACTACACTTTTATACAAATCATGTCACCCTAGACACGTGCTACAAGGAATACCAAAGGGTGAATTCATTAGGGCTAAAAGAAATTGCTCTAATGAGGAAGATTACAACAAACAGTGTAAAATTATTGAAGAAAGACTAAAACAGAGAGGATATAGTGAAGGCACTTTAATTAAAGCAAAAGAAAGTGTTCAACAAAAAACTAGGGAGGATTTACTAAAATACAAAAGGAAAGATGTAAAAAGGGACACTGAGAAACCCAGGTTTATAACTACCTATAGTACTGATTTTAAAAACATCAGCAAAATCATTAAAGATACTGTCCCTGTATTATATTCAGATCCAGTACTAAAAACCATAATGGAAGAGGGTGTAGATATTATACCCAAAAGAGGCAAAACACTTTCAAACTACCTCTCTCCATCTAATCTTCCAATAAAACATAACAAATGCTGGCTAAAAGAAAGAAAGAAAGGGATTCTTTAGATGCAGGAGAAATATATGTAAAACCTGTAACCATGTCATTGAGGGCGATACTTTTTCTTCATCTGCTATCCAGCAAGACTATAAAATTAAGTATTACATAAATTGTTCAACTACACATGTAGTATATTTACTTACGTGTGATCTCTGTAAAATTAACTATGTAGGTAAAACCAAGCGAAGCATTAAAGATAGGTTCCTTCAGCACCTCAGATCAATAGAGGATGATGATACCGACACACCAGTGTCAAGGCACTTTAAAAGCCAACACAATTCAGATGTGTCTTTATTAAAAATTCAAGGTATAGATCATGTTCCTCTATGGAAACGAGGAGGAGACAGAGAAGACAAACTTAACAAACGTGAAGTCTTTTGGATTTTCACATTAAAAACATGTAATCCATTAGGTCTCAATATGCGTAGAGACCTTGATCTTTTTGTGAATTAATATATATTCAACAGTTTTTCTTTTTGATAAGATAAATAGAATGTAAAAAGGGAGAAATAATGTATGGCGATCATATAAGTCTTAATCAATTAATTATCTTTATACATATTCTAAAGTCTAAACTTTGCTCTAGAAACAAACTTAACAATTTCTGTATGGTACATAGTGTCATATATAAATTACACTTAAAATAGTTCAAAGATTACAATTTTATCTAGTGATATAAGATATACTTGGGATAAATGAGGCAAAGATATAATGTAATTTTTAATGTATAAAAGTTAATGTATAAAAGTTAACATCATATTAACTAATATTATTAGTACACATGTAGAAGAGAAAAAAAATTTCTGCTAATGCATGAAATAACTTTTTGAAAAATGTTCTTCAACAAAGGATAGGCAGTAAACTGAGAGATAATTCACACAGTGTCTACCATTCACAAATGTCTCTTTAAGAAAAGTGCTATAAAGCAGGTGTGATCAGGATTGCTTTCAAGCAGTGATCAAGTGCGCAACTGCACGAAACATGTCTGCATGTGGTTCAGATCACGGACACTGTGTTTTTACATATTGTGCTTTATTACAGTCGTGTGTAGGCTGTCATGTTTTTACTTTTGATATCACAATAAAGGAAGTTTTACTTTTCTTTGGAGAGGTTTTTTGCGCTACAAGTGGGGACAACCCAGTGGAATATACTTTATTTACTCAGACGCTGATTACAGACCGGCTCAGTCTCCACAGCTGCAGATCTCCATACACTCTGATCCAATTGCTCCCCAGCGTGTTACCGGACAGTGAGCGATATACAGGTACCTTTGAAATTATATTGCTGATAGTCTATGTGTGCGCTTTTTACTTACCAAGTGTTCTATATTAACTATAATATACTTAGGGTTAATATAGATAATATAGCTGGCGGCGGGGTAGGTAGATTAAATTAGGGGTTAATAATTTTAATATAGATGGCGGCGGTGTAAGGGGCTTACATTAGGGGTTAATAATATTAATATAGCTGGCGGCGGTATAGGGGGATTAGATTAGAGGTTAATAATTTTTATATAGGTGGCGGCGGTGTAAGGGGTCAGATTAGGGGATAGATAAGGTAGATGGCGGCGGTTTTAGGGGTTCACATTAGGAGATAGATAAGGTAGATTGCGGCGGTTTTAGGGGCTCACAGTAGGGGGTTAGTTTATGTAGATGGCGGCGGGGTCCGGGAGCGGCGGTTTAGGGGTTAATAACTTTATTAGGGTGTTTCGGGGGGGGGATCGCTAGACATTGCGCATGCGTTAGGTGTTAGGTTTTATTTAGCAGATCGCGGTTGACAGGTAGAAAGACATTGCGCATGCGTTAGGTGTTAGGTTTTATTTAGCAGATCGCGGTTGACAGGTAGAAAGACATTGCGCATGCGTTAGGTGTTAGGTTTCTTTTCTAGTTAGTTTAGGGAGTTACGGGGCTCCAATAGTCAGCGTAAGGCTTCTTACGGCTGCTTTTTGTGGCGAGGTGAAAATGGAGTAAGATTTCTCCATTTTCGCCACGTAAGTCCTTACGCTGCATATTGGATACCAAACTGCGCTGGTTTGGTATACCTGCCTATGGCCCAAAAAACTACGGGCGACGGCAGAAATATACGCGCGTAACTTCTAGATTACGCCGTATATGTGATACCAAACCAGCGTAAATATTGGCGTCGCCGGCTTTTATAAGTCATATTTTTAGATTTGGAGATTATGATTATCAATAGCTCTGTAGAAACTAAAACCCACTTAAAAGAAGTGAATTCGAACAGCTTTATTCACGCTAACAGCTGTCACCTCCAGCAATGGAAAGATAGCATTCCTGTTGGACAAAGTCTGAGGGTAAGGAAAAATTGCTCCAGACTATCTGATTTTGAGAACCAAATTGAGGTACTAATAGAAAAATTTAAAGATAGAGGATATGACGAGGAAATTGTTAGTAAGGCTGTACTAAGAGCAAGGGAAACTGAAAGAAAATCTTTACTCACATATAAACAAAAGAACATCAAAGAAAATCAAGGAATAATTGATGCACCATTCATTACAGATTTCAGTGCAGATCATGGTCTTATGAGAAAAATCCTGAATAAACATTGGGCTATACTGAAAGCAGACCCTATAATAGGAAGCTCACTCCCACCCAAACCAAAAATGATTTTTAGAAAAACAAAAAATTTTAAATCCATCCTGGCACCCAGTGTACCTAATGTGAAAACACGGGGCTCTACTCAAAGAAATTTACAGGGAGAGAAAATTTCAGGCTTGTTTCCATGTTATTCCTGTAAGGCCTGCAAGGCCTGTAAGCATAGTGACAAAAGAAGTAAATTAAAGGTCCAAGAATCAGAAGAAGAAATTAACATTAAGGATTGTATTAGATGTACCACTAAGGGAGTAATATATGTCCTCAAATGCACATGTAATCTGGTTTATTTCGGTGAAACAAAAAGAATGATTAGAGATAGAATAAGAGAACACCTTTTATGTATCGAAAAAGGAGCTGAAGACACTAATTTATACAAACATTTTAAAATAGTACATAAGGGTAGAACCATAGATCTTAAATACTGGGGGATACTACATGTCAAACAGAACTGGAGGGGCGGAAATATAGAAAAATTCCTTAAACTTAAAGAAGCAGAATTTATCTATAAATATGAAACATTGTTTCCCGCTGGTTTAAATTCTGAGTTAGACATTTCCCCTTTTCTATTGGATTAGCTCTATTATAACTTCCTTTGTTTTATTATTAAAAAAAAAAAATTTATTATTAAATTCTATGTTGGATCGCCTCCTCTAAATACACCAATCACTTATTATTCACTAAATAAACTTTATGGAAGTTGCTAATAAAATATTTATTTATACTATTATTTCAATACACTAATTGTACATGACACACTTTATATTTATTTGCATTTATTAATTTGAGTAGCATATTACTGTAATAGATTCTTCACTTGAAACATATTTTTTTTGGTCACAAAGTTGTTGTATATATTTTATTATGGTTGCCTTTAATATAGGTTTGCCAATACCACCTTAATCAGTTTTTTGTCTATACCTCCTTAATTAAGACTTGGTCTAACCAATGAGAAATTGGGAACACCTTTAAAAAGGTGCATCTGTGGCAACACTATCATCTTGAAAAAGCCCTGTATAGGGAGAAACGCGTTGATGTTAGTTGCTCATGGACTTTGTTGCTGTATTTGCAGTTTGAACCAAAATTCTGCTTAAGAATCCTTTTTTATTTCGTCAAAGTGCCTTGGTTAGTGACTGGTTGTAAAACAATCTGTGGAACAGCACTAGCACTTTCCAAACAGGCACCAGCACTTTGTAAACAGGAGAATTTATATCCCTTGCACATTTGGATTGTTCTGTGCATTATACCAGCTTCATTTTGAATATAAGGTGAGACTGAAGTTCCTGCTCACTACCTTTACTATTTGTCCCCCTACAACGGATGTTTAAATAGTATCCTGCGTGCTCTGTGGCACTTAAGAGCGGATACTCTACATAAAGGATCACGGCAGTGAGAAATCTTAAGCCGTTCACCTAAGGACCAATCAGATTGCGCTTTGTGGACAGCGCCTACAAACAGTGACGTCATTTCGCCATGGCGGTAATCTTCTCTCTACGTAACTGACCGCTGAACTGTTTGGGGGCAAGCTAGTAAATTTTCTTTTTAACCGACTGTTGAACTGGTTACGGGTAAGCCGAGATTTCCTCTTTGTAACAAGAACTGTGTATCTGGATCTCTGGATTTTTTACTTGCAAAGATAATAATTTTTATTGACTGTAATAATTTATATGTGGTGGCAACCTTATTTTTATACGGAGATGTCTGTTTTTAAATAGTAATATTTGTTTACACTTGTTTATTTTGATAAAATTTTTAGGCAGAGCCTTATCAATAATTTTTTGTGCATTTTCATTATTATTATCACTATTTACACCTGAACATAGTGTGAATTGTTGTATCTTACTGGGTTTAGATAACTTGTGTGCACAAACCCTTTTCACACTTTTTAACTATCTCATATTATAATTTATAGACATTTCTATCTTAACACTAGTGTGAAACACACAAATAGGTTTTTGTTTGGAACACTAGCAAATAGATTGTTTTCCCCTTACTCACCTTTAGCTATAGCACTCCTGTCACACTACACGTATCTTATTCAATCTATACCTATGATAGGGATCCTTAGGTATTTCAGGAGTTTGGCGATCCATCCAGCGCTTACTATAACCTTCTTTTGAGTTACTTGTAATGTAGATGGAAGGTGTTGTAATGTATTTCATTTGTTTCAAAAAGAGCTGATCACTTTAGGGCAATGCCCTACAAAGCACCCTATTGTAATTTTGTTTGTGTGTTAGGGTTTAGGGTTGTTGTTTTTTTTTGGTGTTTTTTTATTTTATGGGGCATGTAGTTTAGTGTTATGTATAATGGTGTTTTTTTAATTTAGATTCTGTAGTTTATTTTTTTTAACCTTTTTTTTCTAACAGCTTTTTTTTCTTTTTTCTTTAATCTAGTGGGGTTACTTTAGTGGGGGGTTAGGTGTTAGGTACAGTAGTTTTAGACTGTGTTTGGGGTTGCTGTGGTTTAGGTTTATTTAAAAAAATAAAAAAATTAGATTTTAATAGTAAGTTAGGGGGTTTAGTTTAGAGGGGGGTTAGGTTATTTTGTGTTTGAGGAATGTGGCAGCATAGGGATTAATAGCATAGTACTTCGGCGGGTATATAGCGGCATAGGGGTTAATAGTTTATTGCAGTGGGTATGTGGCATAATAGGGGTTTATAGTTAGAGACTGTTACGGTTACCCTTAGTCTCGCTGAGAGATGGACCGCTTAGTAGCCTGGATTCCTATTGCTGAAGAGGGGAGAAACTGCTCTCCATAGTATTCTATATGAGTCTCGCAAATGTAGAATAATCCCCCTTAGCTGTAGTACAGCTAGGATACCCTTCTGCCCACAAAACGAGTCAACGCTGCGATTGAGGGACAACCAAGAACTGAGGACTGGGATGCCCAGTCTGCTTTTTATTTAGGTTACATGCACACAGGGCACTCCCAGGGGGGGAAGCATAAAATCCCCCATCACACATTTAGACAAAGCCCTTGGACAGGCCACCGCAGATAACAAGTACACACAAGAAAACAATTGAGTCCTTCTTATCACCTAGCAGTGAATGCTTATCACAAACTTAATTACAGTACACAATATGCTAGGAAACCTGCCTCAGAAAATAGTTTTCTCAAAACTGAACAGAGTTAACCCTTTATGAAATGATACTTGTTACAGTTTTCTTGGAGCCCTTCTTAGGCGCTGGCTTGGCTGGTTCAGGCATTGCTGCTGGGAAATAAGTTTCTTCACAACAAAATAACTAATGCTTCTGTAACAGTGCTCCCTTTCTGTGGAACACTCTGGCAGACACGGTCTGACCCCTTTTCGGGGCAGACTAAGGCTGTCCAGACCGCTGGTTATGCGGGGCTGAGGTCGGTTTGTCTGGACAACCCGTCGGCGTTGCCATTCTGTTTCCCAGGTCTGTAAGTAATGGTGAAATTGAAGGGTTGCAACGATAAACTCCAACGTAATAGCCTGCCATTATCTCCAGAGACCTGGTTCAGCCACACCAACGGGTTATGGTCGGTGACCAGAGTGAACTCCTGCCCATATAAATAGGGAGTCAATTTCTTTAATGCCCACACCAAAGCCAAACACTCCTTTTCGACCGCTGCATAGCTGACTTCGCGGGGCAGGAGCTTCCGGCTGATGTAGGCAACTGGATGCTCCCCTCCATCTTCGCCTACTTGGCTGAGGACGGCTCCCAGCCCGAACATGGAAGCATCTGTATGGACGATAAAACGTTTGTTAAGGGCTGGAGCCGCCAAGACAGGAGCGTTAATTAGAGCATTTTTGAGAGCCTGGAAAGCCGTTTCACAGTGGGGAGACCACAGGACCTGTCGAGGTAAGTTCTTCTTGGTCAAGTCAGTCAGGGGTTTGGCAAGTGTGCTGTAGTCTGGTACGAACCGTCTATAGTACCCTGCCGTGCCCAGGAAGGCTAGGACCTGAGTCTTAGTGATGGGGGTGGGCCAATTGGCGTCAGCTTCTATCTTGGCCGGCTCTGGTCGCTGCTTTCCACACCCCACCCGGTGACCCAGGTACTGTACCTCGGCCATCCCAAAGTGGCATTTTTCTGGCTTCAGAGTCAGGCCAGCAGCCCGGATCTGATCCAGAACCATTCCTATGTGAGCTAAGTGGTCCTCCCATGACTCACTGTGGATCGCTATGTCGTCCAGGTAGGCGCAAGCAAAACTCTGGAAGCCATCCAGGAGCCTATCCACCAAGCGCTGGAATGTAGCTGGGGCATTCTTCATCCCAAACGGCATTACCCTAAACTGATATAAGCCGAATGGGGTGACGAATGCCGACTTGGGGATAGCCTCCGGGGCCAGGGGAATCTGCCAGTAACCTTTGCAGAGGTCAATAGTGGTCAGGTAATTTCCCCTGGCTATACGATCGAGTAGCTCGTCTACCCTGGGCATAGGGTAAGCGTCCGTCACGGTCTTTTCATTGAGCCTCCGATAGTCTACGCAGAACCGGGTGGTCCCATCTTTCTTGGGCACCAAGACAACTGGGGAGGCCCAGGGACTATCGGAGGGCTCAATTACCCTGAGTTGGAGCATCTCATCGATCTCCTTCTTCATTCCTATCCTAACTGCTTCGGGGATTCGGTACGGAGCCTGGCGCAAGGGAGCTTGTCCCGGAGTATCTACCTGGTGGGTGGTTAAAGTAGTGTACCCTGGCTTCGGGGAGAAGGTGAGGTGTTTGGACTGTAGGAGTTGGTTGAGCTGCTCCCTTTCAGTGGGGCTAAGTCGGTCTCCTATCTGAACCTGAGCCACTATACCTGTGGGGAGACTCTTTTCTAATAGGTCTGGAATGGGTAGACTGTCGGGGCCTTCCTGAGGGGAACAACATACGGCCGTCACGTTCTCTGGTCGCTCAAAATATTCCTTGAGCATGTTTACATGGAATGTCTTTCTAAGATTGTTGTCGTGGCAGCTAGCTATCACATAAGTGGTGTCTCCCCTTTTCTCTACGATCTGGTAGGGGCCCTGCCAGGACGCCTGCAATTTGTCTGTCTTCACCGGCTTAAGTACTAACACCTTTTGTCCTATGGTAAAGATTCTCTTTCGGGCCCCCCGATCGTACCATACTTTCTGTCTTCTCTGGGCCGACTGGAGATTAGCCCGCACGGATTTGGCTAATTGCTCCATTCGGTCCCTGAGTTCCAGCACGTATGGCACAATGGGGACACCGTCAGTCTCCATCTCTCCCTCCCAGTGCTCCCGGATCAGGTTTAGGGGTCCCCGTACCTTTCTTCCGTAGAGCAACTCGAAGGGAGAGAACCCTGTCGTTTCCTGGGGCACCTCCCGATAAGCAAAAAGGAGGTGCGGCAGGAAGCGTTCCCAGTCTCGGTATTCCTGAGTGAACGTCTTGAGCATTTGCTTGAGGGTCCCATTGAACCTCTCACACAGCCCGTTCGTCTGGGGGTGGTATGGGGAGCTCAGGAGGGACTTAATTTTGCAAACCTGCCAGAGTTGTTTGGGTCAATTCAGCCGTAAATTGGGTGCCTCGGTCGGATAGGATTTCTTTTGGAAATCCTACCCGGGAGAACACCTGTACTAGTGCATTCGCTACCGTATCCGCTTGTATGTTGGATAGGGCGACAGCCTCTGGGTACCTGGTAGCGTAGTCCACTACGGTAAGAATGTAGCGCTTACCGGAGGGACTAGGGGTAGCCAGTGGTCCCACTAGGTCAATAGCAACCCGGCTGAAGGGTTCCTCTACAATGGGCATATTTACTAGATGGGCTTTAGGGTGATCGCCTCGCCTTCCTACTCGTTGACACACATCGCAGGTGTTACAGTAAGTTCTAACGTCAGCGTGTACCCCTGGCCAAAAGAACGTGTGAGTAATGCGGTGTAGGGTACGGGTTACAGCTAGGTGGCCTGCTAAGGGGATGTCGTGGCCTATCTTGAGGATTTCTTGACGGTATTTGTGGGGCACTACCAGCTGTCGCCTACGCTGTCCCCTTTTCTCTGTCCAGCGGTATAGTTTCCCTTTTTCCCATAAGAATGTTTCATTATCTGCCCCGCCCCCTCCGGTCTCTGCTCGTTCCCGGTACTTTTGTAAGGTCGGGTCAGTCTTAGACTCTGTCTCGAAAGCATCTGGGGTGTCCCAGGGTATGGGGCCTAACATGTCAGGCAAGGTCGGGGTAGGTCTTACCTGTGTCTCCCGCACTGGTGAGAGTTCTCGCTCCGTCCGGGCTTGGGCCCGTGTAGTCACTGGGTCCGCCTCGTTGTTGCATACTGGAGCATAGGCAGAAGTCATGGGGCCCAAATCATTGCCCAGTAGTACTTCGGCAGGTAAATTATCCATTATGCCCACGTTCACAGCCCCCTTTCCCGCTCCCCAATCAAGATGCACTTTAGCTGTTGGAATTTTGTACACATCCCCCCCCGCCACTCTAACGGCCACAGTCTGTCCAGATCGCTTGTGCTCCGGCACCAAATGACTCTGTACCAGCGTGATAGTAGCCCCTGTGTCTCTCAATCCCTCGGTAGATCGCCCCTCGAGCCATACCTTCTGCCGATGGTGCTGGCGGTTATCTGAGGCAGCATATACAGGGTCCGCCTCGTGAAGCGGCCCCAAATATTCCTCCATAGGGGCCTCTTGGTTAACACAGAGGGTCCGGGCCGGACGATATGCCCCAGAGGGGTAATTGTAATTCCTGGGTGTCTGGTGCGTATTAAGGGGGCAGCTAGCCATGAAATGCCCTGGTTGCTTGCATCGGTGGCAAGTCGGTCTGGGACGCTCAGAGCTGTTATTGGGTGGTCCTGAGTTTCGGGCGGGCCCTGCGGGCACCGGGGCTCGGAATTCAGCACGAGGGGGTGCACGGTAAACCTCTCTGGGTTCGTGAAGACGGGAGTCATAATGTTCATCGGCCAATTTGGCTGCTTCTTCTAAGGTAGAAGGTCGCCTGTCTCGCAGCCATTCCTTCCCTTGCTGTTCCATGCCATTATAAAAATGTTCTAAGAGAAACAATTGTAAAATTTCCTCACCAGTCACCGCTTTACTTCCGCTCATCCAGTGATTTGCCGCTCTCCGCATTCGGTGCGCCCATTCCATATGGGTATCGTTAGGCTTCTTTTTCGTGCCCCGAAACTGTCGGCGATACGCGTCCGGAGTTACTGCGTACCGTCGCAACAGTGTCTCCTTAACTAGCTCATACTGTGTCACTTCCTCAGCACCCAGAGTACGAAAGGCTTCCAGGGCTCGCCCGGATAGTTTCCCAGACAATATCGTGGGCCACTCCCTGTTGGGAATCTGGTGCAGGGCACATTGCCTTTCGAAGTCCGCCAAATATTCATCAATCCCTGTCTCGCTCTCTAGGAAGGGTCGAAATGCCGCATAGGGTATCTTGGGCCTCCCAGCATTTTCGACAGGGATGATTACCTGCGGGGCTTCAGCATTGCGGTGTGCGTTCGCTAGGTTGAGTTCGTGGGCTCGAGTCTCTCGTATATCCTTGTCCGCTTCCGCCATCAACTGCTGTACCAATTCCATGGAGGGGTTCGGCCCGTACAGTGAGAGCCTCTCCCGAACAATCCTGGTTTTTTCGTCACTAATCGTGGTCGGTGTTTCCGCCATTGTGAAGCTCTGATCCAGTTCGGTCAATTCTGCGATCAGCTCTCTCCTCGGCCGGTTGCTGGCGTACCCCCCTCTGCTTTCAAGTAAATCCTTTAGGGTTGTACGCTTCAATTTTTCGTAAGCGCTCTCCATCCGTTCTGTACCTCTCCTAGGAAATCCAGGAAAAATCCCACCGCTGCCGCCAAATGTTACGGTTACCCTTAGTCTCGCTGAGAGATGGACCGCTTAGTAGCCTGGATTCCTATTGCTGAAGAGGGGAGAAACTGCTCTCCATAGTATTCTATATGAGTCTCGCAAATGTAGAATAATCCCCCTTAGCTGTAGTACAGCTAGGATACCCTTCTGCCCACAAAACGAGTCAACGCTGCGATTGAGGGACAACCAAGAACTGAGGACTGGGATGCCCAGCCTGCTTTTTATTTAGGTTACATGCACACAGGGCACTCCCAGGGGGGGAAGCATAAAATCCCCCATCACACATTTAGACAAAGCCCTTGGACAGGCCACCGCAGATAACAAGTACACACAAGAAAACAATTGAGTCCTTCTTATCACCTAGCAGTGAATGCTTATCACAAACTTAATTACAGTACACAATATGCTAGGAAACCTGCCTCAGAAAATAGTTTTCTCAAAACTGAACAGAGTTAACCCTTTATGAAATGATACTTGTTACAGTTTTCTTGGAGCCCTTCTTAGGCGCTGGCTTGGCTGGTTCAGGCATTGCTGCTGGGAAATAAGTTTCTTCACAACAAAATAACTAATGCTTCTGTAACAGAGACATAGGGGTTAATAGTTTAGTAAATGGGGTTTATTGTTAGATACTAGCTGTGGGTATGTGGTGGCATAGCGGTTTATAGTTAGCGACGTGTGGTGGGTATGTGGTGGCATAGGGGTTAAAAGTTAGATACTAGCATTTGGTATGTGGCAGCATAGGGGTTTATAGTTAGCGACTTGCGATGGGTATGTGGTGGCATATGGGTTAATAGCTACATATTAGCGGTAAGTATGTGGTGGTATAGGGGTTATTAGATAAATACTAGCGGTGGGTATGTGGCGGCATAGGGGTTTATAGTTAGCGACTTCCAGTTGGAATATGGCGGCATAGGGGTTTATAGCATAGTACTTGCTGTGGGTATATAGCAGCATAGGGGTTAATATATATATATATAGCAGTTGGAATATGGTAGCATAGGGGTTTATCGTTAGCGACTTGCGATGGGTATGTGGTGGCATAGGGTTAAGTAGCTAGATACTAGCGGTGAGTATGTGGCTGCATACTAGTTAATAGTTAGATACTAGCAGTTGGTATGTGGCAGCATATGGGTTTTTTAGTTAGCAACTTGCGGCATAGGGGTAATAGCTAGATACTAGCCGTGGGTATGTGGCGGCATAGGGGTTAATAGATAGATACTAGTGATCAGTATGTGGTGGCATAGGGGTTAATAGTTAGATACTAGCAGTGGGTATGGGGTGGCATAGGGGTTAATAGTTAGCAACTTGCATTGTGTATATGACGGTTTAGATGTTTATTAGTGTAGTGCTAGTTTGTGATCGTGGAATATTTTAGTTTAGGGGTATTAGGATTAGTGGTTAGGAAGATGGCAGTTATATTCAAGGGATCATTTGCAATACATCGCCAATATGGTTGGTGATGCTTGGTGTTGTTTAAAGCCAGCATCGTCGACCAATGGCATGTATAGTAAACGCCTCTCGCCGATGCCGCTATGTCGAGAGCTTGGAATATTCCGACAGGCTCTACTGACATAGCGTTGGATCCCTTTGAATATTTTGCTGCTTTGTAGCACTTTTGATCATCGGGGCCTAAGTGTTTACTTTTATGTGTCATTAGAAAAAAATAAAGAGATTATAGTTAGTATAGCTCAGAATATCCCAATGCTATGATGACCTTCATATATTCAAATCACACTCAAACCATTTTGTTTTGTATTACTTCTATATTAGAGCTCATGTGGAAATGCCCTAAACATACAACTAAAATTTTTAGATTTCATACAAAACAATTTAAAGGCAAAAACATAGGTTTAAATTGTTTATCAAACTTGTGCAAACAGGGTTCTTGATTTACTTAATGCTGAACCTCTGTGTTCTTCACCCCACTACCAAAAAAAAAAAAAAACATATGAGCCAGTGATTGCTAAAATAAGAAGTTCTTAGTAGAGATGAGCATTTGGAGGTTTTGTGATCCTATAAATGTGCAAGAAGGCAGCTCTTCGTGTCGCTCGGCTACTTTTGTTCCTAAATTCATTCTTTAGCATCTTGTTGTTGCACAAGAATGAATTTGGCAATGAATATACCCGAGCAGCACGAAAGGTCGCCTTCTTCTGCATTCAGAAGATCACAAAACCTCAGAATCTCTAAGTAAGAACTCCAACTCTGGCCTTTACTCTTGCTCTTTGAATTAGTTTTTTTTCCTGCAAGACTAAAGACATGTCTAAAAAAAATATACAGCTAGATTACGAGTTTTGCGTTATGAGTGAAAAAGCTTCATAACGCTGATTTTTCCCTACCGCTGCTATTATGAGTCTTGCAGGTATAGCTGTACCGCACACTTTTTTGGCCGTCACGCAACGTCAGTACCGCACTTTTTCAATGGGACTTCCATAGTGCCGGTATTTCGAGTTTTGCCTGGGAGGCCAAAAAGTGAGCGGTACAGCCTATACTGACAAGATCCGTTCCGCCATCTAAAGCTGTACCATAAAACTTATAACTAAACTGTTGCAAAGTACACTAACACCCATAAACTACCTATTAACCCCTAAGCCGAGGCCCTCCCGCATAGCAAACTCTAAAATAAAATTATTAACCCCTAATCTGCTGCACCGGACATCACCGCCACTTAAAAAATGTATTAACCCCTATTCTGCTGCTTCCCGACATCATCGCTACAAGACTTCTCCCGGCTTCGTTGAGGACTTCTTGCCGCTTGGAGGAAGACTTCTCCCGGCTGGATGAGGATGGATGTCCGGTCTTCAAAAACTGTAAGTGGATCTTTGGGGGTTAGTGTAAGGGTTTTTTAAGGGTTTATTGGGTGGGTTTTATTTTTAACTTAGGGTTTTGGGCAACGTAAAAGAGCTAAATGCCCTTTTAAGGGCAATGCCCAACCAAAAGCCCTTTTCAGGGCAAAGGGGAGATTAGGTTTATTTAGATAAGATTTTATTTAGGGGGTTGGTTGTGTGGGTGGTGGGTTTTACTGTTGGGGGGGTTGTTTGTATTTTTTTTTAACAGGTTAAAGAGCTGATTTCTTTGGGGCAATGCCCCGCAAAAGGCCCTTTTAAGGGCCATTGGCAGTTTAGTTTAGGTTAGGGGGTTTTTTTGTGGGGGGGGGGCTTTTTTTATTTTGATAGGGCTATTAGATTAGGAGAATATGGTTTATTTTTGATAATTTCTTTTATTATGTTGTGTAACTTAGTGTTTATTATTTTTTGTAACTTAGATAAATGTATTTTTTAATGTAATTTATTTAATTTTATTGTAATGTTAGGTGTTAGTGTAACTCAGGTTAGGTTTTATTTTACAGGTAAATGTGTCTTTATTTTAACTAGGTAGCTAGTAAATAGTTAATAACTATTTACTAACTAGTCTACCTAGTTAAAATAAATACAAACTTAGCTGTGAAATAAAAATAAAACCTAAGATAGATACAATATAACTATTAGTTATATTGTAGCTAGCTTAGTGTTTATTTTACAGGTAAGTAGTTTTAAATAGGAATTATTTAGTTATTAATAGTAGGTTTTATTTAGATTTATTTTAATTATGTTATAGTTAGGGGTGTTAGGGTTACGTTAGGTTTAGACTTAGGTTTAGGGGTTAATATATTTATTTAGTGTTAGTGATGTGGGAGGCCAGAGGTTTAGGGGTTAATAACTTTATTATAGTTGCGGCAGCAACGTTGGGGGCGGCAGATTAGGGGTTAATGAATTTATGTAGGTGGCAGCGACATTGGGGGTGGCAGATTAGGGGTTAATAAGTGTAATGTAGGTGTTGGCGATGTCGGAGGCCGCAGATTAGGGGTTAATAAGTGTAATGTAGGTGTCACGATGTCGGGGGCGGCAGATATGGGGTGTTTAGACTCGGGGTTTATGTTAGGGTGTTAGGTTTAAACATACATTTTCTTTCCCCATAGACATCAATGGGGCTGCGTTACGGAGATTTACGCTCCGTCATTGCAGGTGTTAGGCTTTTTTTTTAGTCAGCTCTCCCCATCGATGTCTATGTGGAAATCGTGCACGAGCACATCAAAGCAGCGTTGGTATTTGTGTGCTGTATGAAGCTCAACACTGCCATATTGCCCACAAACACAGTTTTTTTGCAAACCTGTAATAGCAGCGCTATTAAAGGTAAGCGGTGGAAATAACTTGCAAGTTATAAGCGAGCCACTCATAACGCAAAACTCGTAATCTGGCTGATATTCTTTTACTCAATGCCAAAAATGGAGGAAAAAATTATTAGATTAGATTAATTAAATAACTAATTAATAATATTTCATTATATACCATGATATTTCTTTCACTTTTTAATGAAGTAAAAAAGATTATAATAAATTAATTTGAATGTAGAAATAGGCATACTGCATTACAGTCAATAATATTACAATGCTTAGACTATTAGACATATCAAATGTTAGCAGATTGGAAAACCGATCACTCAAAGTGTTAACACGTCATAGGAAGATTTGGAGTACAAATCTAAAATACCTCTCTATAGGCGGCATTCATGCATCAGCAAGCAGAAAGGCTAATTTTTCTGTACATAGCAAAGCTGATCATGTTCACAGCTAGAATTTACATGGATCATTATACAATAAAGCAGCAGTTATCATCTGTGGCTGCATTCGCCACATGAAAATAAGAGGAAGAAAAAAACATTGCAGCCGACAAACCGCTTCTTCCATGTGTCTCCCCCCACCTTAATAATTAGCACTTTCCACTCCAACATCTCAAAGGAGTTTTTTTATTTTTATTTTATTTCTGATGGTTGAATTGAGACACGCACTTCGAAAGCTACTGAGCATTTATGGCATAAATAAATGTTTACTCCCTTGAAATGACACCATGTTTGGCTCAGTTTCCATTCCCCAGTCAAGATTTTCTGCTCAGAAGATAACCCAGCTGTGTTCATTTATTGCTGTGCTTGAGCAAACAGTCAACAAGAAAACATTCCCCTTGTTGTTTTGCAAAAAGCTTCATTTGTTTGTTTATCCACAGAAATAAGTATTGTGAGATGCTATTTTTCTGAAATCTTACTTTGCTTATTTAGTTTTATTTTCATTATAAGTAAATACTTTGATCTCAGAAACAAACAGGTAAAATAAACTCTATTACATTACACTGGAGGCTGATTAGGTTTAAACACACTGGGCAAGATTACAAAACCGCGTAAAAAAACAGCGTTGCATGCATTTGCGCGGTTTTGGTATCACATAAACAGCGCAGCATATAAATGCGGCATGTATATTTCACCCGTTACACACAATTTTTACTCCCATTAGCTAACATCGAACCGCATCACAATTCGGTATCACATATTCAGCGCAAGGACTTACGCGGCAAAAATGGAGAAATGTTACTCCATTTTCACCTCGCCACACATAGGCAGGCACAGCAAGCCTTAAGCTAAAAATGTGCGCACCTTAACTCCCGTAACTGCCTGAAAATATTAGCTAACACCTAACGCATGCGCAATATCTATCTACCTGTCAACCCCCAACCCCCACCTCAATAACTAATAAAGTATATTAACCCCTAATCTGCCATTAACCCACATCGCAATAAACCTAATAAATGTATTAATCCCTAATCCACCATTAACCCACAACGCAATACACCTAATAAAACTATTAACCCCCCAATCCGCCATTAACCCACAAGGCAATAAACCTAATAAAACGATTAAACCCTAATCTGCCGGGGGCGGAGCCGATCGGCAACCAAGATGGTCGCATGACTTCGGTGCTCTATACAGCCTACACCCAAAAATGCCCTATCCGTGACTTCAATTCATGAAAACTACTGAGCTGGAGCAGTTTCTAATGGGGGAAACTCTAGACGTTCTGAAAGGCGACCATCGAGCTGGATATTCCATGCCGCACTGAACAGATATAGAGGAGACTGCATCACGCGGGACTGCGACGCCATCCCTAACGGCCTGCTCATTCAGCATAGATATAGACCACGGCACTCATATATGCCTGATGCCTGTAGATCAGCCTATTGCCCTGACTGCAAACAGTTATCCCGGACACAGCAAACAGACAATACAGGGAAGTATGTCAGACACCTGTATGAATAAAAAATTAGCACCCATGTCATTGTAGCTCATATATAGAGGGCTTCAGTTCAACATAATATCTATTTGCTCCTCAGAGGGTACGATCACTATAGCACTGCATCCACAAAATAACTATCACTAGATTCTACTTAGCACATAGTAATAGAAAATCTGCCGGAGCAGCTAATTTCACAGGGAACCCGGGTGTTAAATAAGGACCCACGCTCACGTCCATAACACTCACTCCCCGGCCTGCCGGGTTGAAGCAGCATCATCTCCTCTGATGTTATACACTACATGCCATAACTCTTTCTCCTCTAAAGTAAACCCAACACTTGATTACCATCCCCCTATGGAGTCCATACCGTTACTACTTAAAGACGTCAACACCCGCATAGACCGTCACCATGCGGATGGCATGGATTTACTGAGACCCACAATTAGCTTACACTCGACTGTGATCTCTATCTCTAGTTCACATCCCGCTACGGAAAATACACTGCCTGTCTGGGGGGATTCTTTAGGTGCCCCAGCAACAACCTTCAGTGGCAACAGATACATGGAGGCCACATAAGTCTGAGCTGGGAGGAATTGCAAAAGAAATGAGGGCAACAATATCAGTGGGTCCTCAACATGTCTGTTTCAAGGAAGCTTCAGCAGATTTTAAGACGCCTTATGAGGTCACAGAAACACTTCTCCCAACTCAATCATCCAGCTCACGTAGGTGGTCTGTACTATCCTCTGAGAGTCAGATTCAAATGCCGGGAAGAGCTGATCGCAGGTCTCACCAAGACTCAGCAGAGACATACAGGCGTATCAGGAAAATAGGAGTTGGCTAAAATATCCCTGACCATGAGACAGTGATTGTGCAACACTGGGATATGTCTAACTATATGGTTTAGCCACATTATTCTCACGGTTGGACTTCACTAGATCTCCATCCTTTAACAGATAGATCTCCAGATGACAAACTCATGTTCTGAGAATTAGGGACCTATACTTTGTGACATGAGTCTATCTGATATTTTTAGGTTATGCTTATCACACCTAACAATAGTCTAATACTTTGTGTTATCTTAGCATGTTTAGCTCCTCATTTTTGTTGAATGCTATTCCTATTGGCTAGCTGTAATTACTTTCTATCTATCCTCCCCTATATCTTGCTCTCATCATAGGCTCTATTTGATCTGTTCAATGCAGCCTATACAGTGTTTCATAACTTAGCAGCTCATCTGTAATGTAAGCAGTTTTCTCTGAGTGTATACTGTTGTATTGCACTAGAGGTAATCACTCTATTAGATGATTGTGAAGCTTTAGCCACACTATAACAGCGTGTTTATACATTGTTCATTTTATGGCATCTTAGGTGAGATTTAACAACCTAGGAGCATAGATATGTGTTTCTGGATGATTTATTGTGTTCTCATGCCTAGATTAATCTTATATGTTATCTATACCCATGTTGTTTCTGGTAATGGGTTCAGTCCTTTACACATTTATATCTACTATTATTAACTTCATACGTTCCACTAGCTGTTTTGTAATGCTGGGTCTGCGGCCGGGACCTCAGTATATAATCACCTACCTTCTATGATCTACTAACAGATGCTTTAAACAGTAATATAGCTCAGTCACTACACGTTGTTTAGAACACTGCAGATAGTATCTCCCTAATGCCAGATTATTGTTATTATGTATTCAGCCCTTTATATCCATCACATGTGACAGATCTGCTCTATTATCATGCTCTAAATATCTTGTATAGGTTATGTCTCTCTCTCCTCAGTCATGTAAACAGAAAACTATCCCTTCTAGAAGCCACCCATACTGTATATATTTATAATATGGCCTATAATCACTCCCTGCATTGCGTTGCTATATTAATTTGGAAGGCTCTGCCCCCCTCCTCTTCCCCACTTATTTCAGAGCAGCTCTTGCCCGCTGAATTTCCCCTCCCCCTTCTTTATAATAGCAATGGTTCCCAAGCTAAACTCAGTGTTTTTGATTTTTACTCTTTATATTCTTCATATAAGCAACCACAATATAAACATTATTATATGCTCAATCTATAAATTGTACCATGAAGCCCAAGAGTGGCTCCTATGTAACTACCATTAGATTTGATCTCCTACAAAGCTGTTATTGCACTTGAAAGATGTTTGTTTTTCTCATGTGATTAATTCTGCTATGTAATATTTTTTCACTGTGCTCATGTGTCCTGGTCTTGTGCATGTGTTCGGAAAGCTGGCTCCTGATTGTGTGTACATGCCCAGGATATATTTAAGTACTATACTGTATTTGAGGTTGGACAGTCATATTAATCTCTACGTTTACCTGCAAGCTCACTGTATGCAATACGTGTATTGTTTTCACCTCTTTTCTTGTTTGCTATTGGACATTTACTGTTGTATTTAACCGACAAATATCTCAATAAAATTAAATGTAAAAAAACTAAATAAAAAACCCTAATCTGCCAAACCCCACAACGCAAATAACTAATTAAGTTACTAATTTTCCTAACCTAACACCCCCTAAATTAACCCCAATTACGTAAATTAAAAAATACTAAGTTACAATTAAAATAAAAAAGTTAACATTACTAAAAATAAAAAATAAAAATTTATCTAAGATTACAATAATTAAAAAAAGTCTAACATTACATAAAATAACAAACCAAATTATCAAAAATTAAAAAATTAAACCTAATTCCTATGAAAATAAAAAAGCCCCCCAAAATAAAAACACCCCCTAATCTAATACTGAACTACCAATAGCCCTTGAAAGGGCCTTTTGTAGGGCATTGCCCTAAGTTAAATAGCTCTTTTACCTTAAAAAATACTAAGTCCCTCTAACAGTAAAACTCATCACCCAACAAACCCCCCAAAATAAAAAACCTTACACTAAAAAATCCTAAACTACCCATTGCCCCTAAAGGGGCATTTGTATGGGCATTCAGCTAAAAGGCTGTTCAAATCAGCCAATAGGATTTTAGTAGCTCTCATCCTATTGTCTGATTTGAATTTGAAGAATCAAATCAGCCAATAGGAATGCAAGGGACGACATATTTAAACGCGTACCTTGAATTAACTATTCAGTGTACGGCGGCGATCGTACGAAGAGTATCTTCCACGCTCCATGGCTCCACGTTTGCCAGTCCTGCTCCATGTTCATCTCCGCTCCGGCTTAGTTCTAGATGAAGAAGAAATTGGTCCTCCCTTGGAAGAAGATGTTGGCCGCTTGGAAGAAAACTTCACCGCCTGGAACAGGACCTTCTCCACTGGACTTCAGGAACAGTGAGTACCTATTTGGGGGTTAGAGTTAGGATTTTTTTCTTTTTGGAGGGGTTTAGATTAGGGTTTTAATGAGCAATCATAAAAGAGCTGAATGCCCTTTTAAGGGCAAAGCCCATACAAATGCCCTTTTAGGGGCAATGGGTAGTTTATTTTTTTTAATGCTAGGTTTATTTATTTTGGGGGGTTTTGGTGGGTGGTGGCTCTTAATGTTAGGGGGGACATAGAATTTTTTTTTAATGCAAAAGAGCTGTTTAAATTAGGCCAATGCCTAATTTATTTTAATTTTATTTTAATTTTTAATTTAATCTCAGGTTTATTTTTCTAAGTACTGTAAGGATTTTTTATTTTAATTATAATTTAGTATTTTATTATTTTATGTAATTTGGGGTTAATTTAGTGGGTGTTAGGTTAGGGGGCTTAGTAATTAAATTAGTTATTTGCATTGTGGGGTTTGGAGGATTAGGGGTTAATAGGTTAATTAGGGTACTTGCATTGTGGGGGGTTGGTGGATTAGGGGTTCATATTTTTATTAGGATTATTGCGTTGTGTGGGTTTGGCGGTTTAGGGCTTAACTATTCAGTGTACGGCGGCGATCGTACGAAGAGTATCTTCCACGCTCCATGGCTCCACGTTTGCCAGTCCTGCTCCATGTTCATCTCCGCTCCGGCTTAGTTCTAGATGAAGAAGAAATTGGTCCTCCCTTGGAAGAAGATGTTGGCCGCTTGGAAGAAAACTTCACCGCCTGGAACAGGACCTTCTCCACCGGACTTCAGGAACGGTGAGTACCTATTTGGGGGTTAGAGTTAGGATTTTTTTCTTTTTGGAGGGGTTTAGATTAGGGTTTTAATGAGCAATCATAAAAGAGCTGAATGCCCTTTTAAGGGCAAAGCCCATACAAATGCCCTTTTAGGGGCAATGGGTAGCTTATTTTTTTTTAATGCTAGGTTTATTTATTTTGGGGGGTTTGGTGGGTGGTGGCTCTTAATGTTAGGGGGGACATAGAATTTTTTTTTAATGCAAAAGAGCTGTTTAAATTAGGCCAATGCCTAATTTATTTTAATTTTATTTTAATTTTTAATTTAATCTCAAGTTTATTTTTCTAAGTACTGTAAGGATTTTTTATTTTAATTATAATTTAGTATTTTATTATTTTATGTAATTTGGGGTTAATTTAGTGGGTGTTAGGTTAGGGGGCTTAGTAATTAAATTAGTTATTTGCATTGTGGGGTTTGGAGGATTAGGGGTTAATAGGTTAATTAGGGTACTTGCATTGTGGGGGGTTGGTGGATTAGGGGTTCATATTTTTATTAGGATTATTGCGTTGTGTGGGTTTGGCAGATTAGGTGTTAATAGATTTATAAGGTTTGTTGCAATGTGGGTGAATGGCGGATTAGGGGTTAATAGTTGAATTAGGCATATTGTGTTGTGGGGGGTTGTCGGTATAGGGGTTAATACATTTATTATTAGTTGCAATGTAGGGGGATTGTGGATATACAGGGAGTGCAGAATTATTAGGCAAATGAGTATTTTGACCACATCATCCTCTTTATGCATGTTGTCTTACTCCAAGCTGTATAGGCTCGAAAGCCTACTACCAATTAAGCATATTAGGTGATGTGCATCTCTGTAATGAGAAGGGGTGTGGTCTAATGACATCAAGACCCTATATCAGGTGTGCATAATTATTAGACAACTTCCTTTCCTTTGGCAAAATGGGTCAAAAGAAGGGCTTGACAGGCTCAGAAAAGTCAAAAATAGTGAGATATCTTGCAGAGGGATGCAGCACTCTTAAAATTGCAAAGCTTCTGAAGCGTGATCATCGAACAATCAAGCGTTTCATTCAAAATAGTCAACAGGGTCGCAAGAAGCGTGTGGAAAAACCAAGGCGCAAAATAACTGCCCATGAACTGAGAAAAGTCAAGCGTGCAGCTGCTAAGATGCCACTTGCCACCAGTTTGGCCATATTTCAGAGCTGCAACATCACTGGAGTGCCCAAAAGCACAAGGTGTGCAATACTCAGAGACATGGGCAAGGTAAGAAAGGCTGAAAGACGACCACCACTGAACAAGACACACAAGCTGAAACGTCAAGACTGGGCCAAGAAATATCTCAAGACTGATTTTTCTAAGGTTTTATGGACTGATGAAATGAGAGTGAGTCTTGATGGGCCAGATGGATGGGCCCGTGGCTGGATTGGTAAAGGGCAGAGAGCTCCAGTCCAACTCAGACGCCAGCAAGGTGGAGGTGGAGTACTGGTTTGGGCTGGTATCATCAAAGATGAGCTTGTGGGGCCTTTTCGGGTTGAGGATGGAGTCAAGCTAAACTCCCAGTCCTACTGCCAGTTTCTGGAAGACACCTTCTTCAAGCAGTGGTACAGGAAGAAGTCTGCATCCTTCAAGAAAAACATGATTTTCATGCAGGACAATGCTCCATCACACGCGTCCAAGTACTCCACAGCGTGGCTGGCAAGAAAGGGTATAAAAGAAGAAAATCTAATGACATGGCCTCCTTGTTCACCTGATCTGAACCCCATTGAGAACCTGTGGTCCATCATCAAATGTGAGATTTACAAGGAGGGAAAACAGTACACCTCCCTGAACAGTGTCTGGGAGGCTGTGGTTGCTGCTGCACGCAATGTTGATGGTGAACAGATCAAAACACTGACAGAATCCATGGATGGCAGGCTTTTGAGTGTCCTTGCAAAGAAAGGTGGCTATATTGGTCACTGATTTGTTTTTGTTTTGTTTTTGAATGTCAGAAATGTATATTTGTGAATGTTGAGATGTTATATTGGTTTCACTGGTAAAAATAAATAATTGAAATGGGTATATATTTGTTTTTTGTTAAGTTGCCTAATAATTATGCACAGTAATAGTCACCTGCACACACAGATATCCCCCTAAAATAGCTAAAACTAAAAACAAACCAAAAACTACTTCCAAAAATATTCAGCTTTGATATTAATGAGTTTTTTGGGTTCATTGAGAACATGGTTGTTGTTCAATAATAAAATTAATCCTCAAAAATACAACTTGCCTAATAATTCTGCACTCCCTGTAGTGGTTTTACGTGTCGGGTTTATTTTTGTGAGGTGGTTTAGACTTTTACGGGAGATTTTGTATTTTTTTTTTTTTATTTTCTTAGGCGCCGGCAGTTTATAGAGTGCTGTAACTTACTGGCGACTCCAGAAATTTGTATTTATGCACATTTATGGACATCGCTAGTTTATCCAACTTACGGCACTTTATGAACTGCTGACGGCGCCGGTTTCAGCAGTTATGCTGAAGCTTGCGCTGCATATGGATTTTTACATATTTTTATATATGATGAACAAGTATCTCTATCTCCCCTATAATACCCTGTCTAATCAACAATCTTCTTATATTCATGATGGGCCACAATGGTAGTGGTATTAGTTGTATTGGACAAGGAATTCAAGCATTAGTTGACCAGTATGGCCAGGGTTAATTGTGATGGTGGAGACATGACATGTTGCAAGAAATTGTGACATGATTGTTATTCTGCCACAAATGTCTTTTTTGTTCTACATTGAGAAGTGGTTTATGGTTGAATGTCTTAGAATAATAATCATTTTCAAGAACATTGTAGAGGCCAATCTTTATTCCAGTTTCATAACAGAATGCAGTACTGTCCAGCCTTTTATGGACCCAAACTGCAGAGACAGAAATCCAGACTCACTTATCCTTCCCCAGAATCAGGATATTGAGTAATGAAGCAGAATTGCACAGGTTAGATGATACAAATGCTGAAGGAATATGAAGTCCTGAAAAGCAAATAATTTTGCTGAAGCACACATTAAGATAAGGTGAGATGTTAGGAAATCTTGTATTGGGAGAAGACACCTAGGTAGAGCAGAGCAGGAATCTAGAAATAGTATAAACCAGTTCTGAGACTTTGGTCAAGAAGACATAAACTAATGAAGAGATTATGAGATGAGTAGTTGGAGGTACTTCCTTTACTTTTATAGAAGGAGAGCTACTAAAACAGTTGAACAGAAATGTGATACATATTCATGTACTGGCTTTCCCATGCTTTTTAAAGCAAGGGGGGTAGAGGAGATACAGCAGTTATTAGTAAGTATTAAGAGACAGAGTGACATGAGATGAGATAAAGATTTGCAGTATTTAGAGTGTCTTTGGGATTTAATGAAGGGAGTTTAGAAATGAGGGGAGTTTATGAGGTAAGGATAAGAGAGATGTGAAAATATATTTCAGGTGATGAGTGGTAGGGAGAAAGAGAGTGATATTACTTGGCATAGAGACAGTAGGTAGCAAAAAGGAACTAGAAGATACAAAGGGGCCTATTTATGAAAGGCCTGTCGGACATGATCCGACATTGCGGATCACGTTCGACAGACATCGCTGAATGCAGAGAGCAATACGCTCTCCGCATTCAGCATTTCACCAGCAGCTCTTGTGAACTGCTGGTGCAACGCTGCCCCTTGCAGATTTGCGGCCAATCGTCTGCTTGCAGGGGGGTATCAATCAACCCGATCATATTCGATCAGGTTAAATTGCAGCGATGTCTGTCCGCCTCCTCAGAGCAGGCGGACAGGTTATGGAGCAGCGGTCTTTAGACTGCTGCTTCATAACTGGTGTTTCTGGCGAGCCTGAAGACTTGCCAGAAACACGGGCCTTCAATCTCCATACGGAGCTTGATAGGCCCCAAAGCATCTTTTTAAAAGTGCATCAGTAGGAAACATCAAATATCCCTATTAAAACAGTACCTGCCTTATGTCTTTTTCAATCCTTGTTCAATTCTTGTATATTTCTTATTGCCTCAATTATAAATGCTCACTTGATAAATGCAAGCACATGATTGCATGGAAGCTTTGCGCTCACGAGAGCTCGCTTCCATAGGCTCCAATAGGAGCCTCGTTCTCATTCCGTCAGACACGGCATTAGAACTAGTGCAGCGAAGGGGGTAAGCCATGCAGCGATGGGCAGCAAATTGAAATATATTAAATATGAATATATACTTATATATTTATGTGTTTATATGTGTATACACACATATTAACACATAAATAGATATGTATATAAGCATATACATATATATTTACAGGGAACACACATTTCCCCATAGACTGCAATGTAAAGGCACTTTTCAGTGCCAATTTTAACCCCTCATAACTGTTTCTTGCAAATTGTTTTTAAAAAAAATGCTATATTTGTTTTATTAATAACTACACTACATTTGGGGGCAATTGGGGCACATTTTTAAAATCTGATCTGATCTGATCTCTGGCTAATTTTTGGAGCACTAATAACTAATAACCTTTAAAGGCTGGTTATTTATTGCGTGCCTGTAAACGGGCAAATTTTCCTGTTTATGGGCGCGCAATAAATTAGCAGTCCACTTGTAATCTAGCTGTAATTGTACAGATTAGGGCAGTCAACAAAGTCCACTAAATTAGCTACTGGCAGAATCAGACAATCAAAGGCCTAGTGGGGAAAGTTAGATTCAGGCCTGGGGCGAGATAACCGTTTTTTAGTCCGGAATTGATATCACTTATACGGCGCTGCATATAAATGCGGCGTGTAGATTTTACTCCAATAAACTAACATAGAACCGCGTCGGTATCACTTGTTCAGTGCAAGGACTCAAGCAGCAAAAATTGAGAAATTTTACTCCATTTTCACCTCGCCACACATAGACAGGTGCAGCAAACCTTGTGCTGAATATGTATGCACCATAACTACCTAGAAGTATTAACAAACACCTAATGCATGCGCAATACCTACCTGTCAACTGCCACCCCCCACCGCAATAACTAATAAAATATATTAACCCCTAATCCGCCAACCCCCACATCGCAAACTACCTAATAAATGTATTAACCCCTAATCTACCATCTCCCCACATCGCAAAGTAAGAAACCTATTAACCCCTAAACCGCCATTCCCCATAACACATTAAACCTTATTAAGCTATTAACCCCTAAACCGCTAACCCCCCACAATGCAAATAACTAATTTAATTATTAAGCCCCCTAACCTAACACCCCCTAAATTAACCCAAATTACATTAAATAAAAAAATACTAAATTACTATTAAAATAAAAAAACTAACATTACTTAAAAAAAAACAACTAAGATTAAATTAAATAAATCTAAAATTACAAAAAAATAAACATTACAGAAAAAAATAAACCAAATGATCAAAAATTAAAAAATGAAACCTATTCTAATACTCCTATGAAAATAAAAAAGCCCCCCAAAATAAAAACACCCCCTAATCTAAACTAAATACCTATAACCCTTAAAAGGGCCTTTTGTAGGACATTGCCCTAAGTTAAACAGCTCTTTTACATAAAAAAAATGCTAAGTCCCCCCTAACAGTAAATACCCCCACACACCAAAAAAACCCCAAATAAAAAACCTAACACTAAAAAACCTAAACTACACACTGCCCCAAAAGGGGCATTTGTATGGGCATTGCCCTTAAAAGGGCAACCAGCACTTTTGCAGCCCAAAAAATCCCCAATCTAAAAAAAAAAAAAGACAACCCCAAAAAATAAAAAAAGCCTAAGTCAAAGCCCCAAATAGGTACTCACCGTTCCTGAAGTTTGGCAGAGAAAGTCTTCTTCCAGGTGGCGATCTTCATCCAGCCCGGAGACCTCTTCTAGCTTCATTCAGGACCAAGGCAACTCAGAGCGGAGGTTACTGCGGAACAGGACTGGCGACCGTGGAGCTATCCAGCGTGGAGATCCTCTTCGTACGATCACCGCAGCACACTGAAGATTGAATGCAAGGTAGCCAATAGGATGAGAGCTACTGAAATCCTTTTCTGATTTGAACAGCCGATAGGATTTCAGTAGCTCACATCCTATTGGCTGATTTGAAACTTTCAGCCAATAGGAATGCAAGGTACCTAGAATATAAAACGGGTACCTTGCATTCAATCTTCAGTGTGCAGCGCTGATTGTACGAAGAGGATCTCCACGCTGGATGGCTCCACGATCGCCGGTCCTGTTCTGCGGTCACCTCTGCTCCGCGTCGCCTTGGTCCTGGATGAAGCTAGAAGAGGTCCCTGCACTCAATGAAGATATTGCTGTCTGGAAGAAGACCTTCTCTGCCGGGTACCTTGCATTCAATCTTCAGTGTGCAGCGGGGATTGTACAAAGAGGATCTCCACGCTGGATGGCTCAGCGATTGCCGGTCCTGTTCTGCGGTCACCTCCGCTCCGCGTCGCCTTGGTCCTGGATGAAGCTAGAAGAGGTCCCTGCGCTCAATGAAGATATCACTGCCTGGAAGAAGATCTTCTCCACCGGACTTCAGGAATGGTGAGTACCTATTTTTGGCTTAGACTTAGGGGCCGATTTATCATTGGTCTGTCTGACATGATCTAGCGGATCATGTCCGACAGACATCGATGAATGCCGACAGAACAAACTAAGGTAGTCTGTTCTATCTTGTAGAACAACTCCATCACCCTTATCCACTTGCCTGATGATTATGTTTTTATTAGATGCCAGATTAGAGAGAGCTCTCATCTCATAAGGATTTAAATAGTTTGTTCTGGGAGCACCAGAAGGTAAGCTTCCAAACTCCCCCAAAACCAAATTTTGTAACAATTGTATGTTTAAACTATTCGTTTGGGGATTAAAGTCTGAGAGTAACCTGAAGTCAGTATGGATAGAATTCTCAAACATGTGGTCTAACAATTCATCAGGTTCAAAACATATCAAATCTGAACTTGGTCTTTTTCTTTGCAATGTGGGTGAATGGCGGATTAGGGGTTAATAGTTTAATTAGGCATATTGCGTTGTGGGGGGTTGTCGGTTTAGGGGTTAATACATTTATTATTAGTTTCAATGTGGGGGGTTGTGGATATAGGGGTTTTACGTGTCGGGTTTATTTTTGGGAGGTGGACTTTTACGGAAGATTTTATTTTATTTATTTATTTATTTATTTTTTCTTAGGCGCCAGCAGTTTCTAAAGTACTGTAAGTCACTGGCAACTCCAGAAATTTGTATTTACGCACATTTATGGACATCGCTAATTTATCCAACTTACGGCACTTTATGAACTGCCGGCGCCGTATATGTGATACCCCGATGTGTGAGGTGAAATTACGGGCAGCGCGGGTTTCAGCAGTTACGCTGAAGCTTGCACTGCATATGTAATCTTGCCCCCGATTTATTCATATGGATTTTTACATATTTTTATATATGATGAACCAGTATCCCTATCTCCCCTATAATATCCTGTCTAATCAACAATCTTCTTATATTCTCAATGGGCCACAAAGGTAGTGGTATTAGTTGCATTGGACAAGGAATGCAAGCATTAGTTGACCAGTATGGCCAGGGTTAATTGTGATGGTGGAGACATGACATGTTGCAAGAAATTGTGACATGATTGTTATACTGCCACAAATGTCTTTTTTGTTTTACATTGAGAAGTGGTTTATGGTTGAATGTCTTAGAATAATAATCATTTTCAAGAACATTGTAAAGGCCAATCTTTATTCCAGTTTCATAACAGCATGCAGTACTGTCCAGCCTTTTATGGACCCAAACTGCAGAGACAGAAATCCAGACTCACTGATCCTTCCCCAGAATCAGGATATTGAGTAATGAAGTAGAGTTGCACAGGATAGATGATATGAATGCTGAAGGAATATGAAAAAAAAGCAAATAATTTTGCTGAAGCACTTATATTGTGATTATTTTAAGGACAATATGATAAACCTCTGTTCAAAAGACAAATTTCCTCATTGCTGAGGACATGGCTGGAAAGATTAAAAATACCCCTTTTCATTCTCTCAAATCTCGTCATTTTTGTGCTCTTTGCTCTTCCCCTGTTGCCACATTTGCATAAGTTCTTTTCCCCTTTTGTTCTCTCCTTTCTCCCTCTACATATTTCCTCTCTGGTATTCTCTGACGGAAATTGACACGATGGAACTGCAGATTCTGGGGTGCTGCATACCAGTCCCCCTGAAAATTCATTCCGCTTGTTCTCCCTAGGTGATCTGAGAGAGATCCTTAATAAATATTGGCATATCATTAGGGGTGATCTGATCCTTAGAGATATAGTGGGCCCAAAGCCTATATGTATTTTCAGATGAGTACCTACCTTATAAAATAGGTTGGTTTCAAGTAAAGTGGTCATGAGTAAATTGAAACCAGCAGGTGATAAGTCCAAAGATAAAAATAAGGTTAAAAGAAATGTTAATCTATTGGGTGTTGCAGGTGTTTATAAATGCAAGAGGGTGATTTGTGGTCTATGTTCTGATACTTTTGGAACTAGGACCACTTTCACATCTTTTGTTACCAATGAATCTTTCGATATTTCCATATGTTTCACATGTGATACTCCATTTGTGGTATATATCTTGGAGTGCATATGTGGGATACAGTATGTGGGGAGGACCTGTAGACCCCTCAGAAAAAGATAGGGAGAACATTTGAGGAATCTTTAGAAACCCCTCCCTAATCATAGTGTCCCTAGACATAGTGCTTGTCGACATCAAAGTAGATCTGATATATTTAGGATTTTTCCTATTGATCATATTCGTAAGTGTTGGGGTTTCAATAGGCTAATACATTTGCACCAAAGGGGAAAACTATTGAATTTGGAAATTAAAAACTTTAAGTCCTTATGGTCTGAATGAACAGATAGATATGGCAGCTTTCAATTAAGAGGCATTTTTTGGGGGCAGAGTTTAATACTGTATAGACCCTTTTTGGATAGAGCACACTTAGAGGGTAGATTTACAGTACATTAATCACTTATGAATTGTTTTCAGCATTTTATATGCGTAATCATTTATGCACATTTATAGTTCCCTTGATCTATTATGATATAGGGTTCTATATATGATCTAATATGGTTTTAGCATTTGTTCATTATTATTGTGTGTATATATATATATATACGTATATATATATATATATATATTTTTTTTTTTTATTATTATTATTTTTTATTTATTTGTATTACTTTTTTTGTATTTTTTACTACCATGTATTTTGGGTCGATTTGGATTTCCACCAATAAACATATATGTATATGAGATATAGTTGTCACAAACGGCTTACACATAGATATAATTATATTATTGTAGCAAATATACGGCCAGATTACGAGTTTTGTGTTATGAGTGGCTGGGTAATAACTTCCAAGTTATTTCCACCGCTCACCTCCCTATAGTGCTGCTATTTCAGGTTTGCAAAAACCCGGCGTTAGCAGGCAGTATGGCAGCATTGAGCTCCATGCCACACACAAATACCAGCGCTGCTTTGAGTTGGTTTTATGGGCTCATGCACGATTTTCTCCATAGATATCAATGTGGAGAGCCGGCTAAAAAAAAGCCTAACACCTGCAATAAAGGAGCGTAAAGCTCCGTAACGCAGCCCCATTGATTCCTATGGGAAAAGAAAAGTTATGTTTACACCTAACACCCTAACATAAACCCTGGGTCTAAACACCCCTAATCTGCTGCCCCCGACATCTACATTACATTTATTAACCCCTAATCTGCCGCTCCGGCATCACCACCAGCTACCTAAACTTATTAACCCCTAATCTGCTGCCCCAATGTCGGCGCTACCTACATTACACTTATTAACCCCTAATCTGCCACCCCAATGTTGTCGCTACCTTCCTACACTTATTGACAACAAGATGAGGAAGAAGGAAGGCTGAGTCCAAGTGTCAGTTAAAAGGTTTATTGCAGAGTAGGCTTTCTGGATGCAAGGTAAGCTCCAATCTTACGCGTTTCTCGCATGGGCACATGCGCTTCATCAGAGATCCCTAATCTGCCACCCCAATGTTGTTGCTACCTTCCTACACTTATTGACCCCTAATCTGCTGCCCCAATGTCGTTGCTACCTACCAACATTTATTAAACCCTAATCTGCAGCCCCCAACGTCGCCGCCACTATACTAAAGTTATTAACCCCTAAACCTAACCCTAAGTCTAACCCTAACACCCACTAACTTTAACATAATTAAATAAATCTAAATAAAAAATACAATTAATACCTAAATAATTCCTATTTAATACTAAATACTTACCTGTAAAATAAATCTTAAGATAGATACAATATAACTAATAGTTATATTGTATCTAGCTTAGGTTTTATATTTATTTCACAGGTAAGTTTGTATTTATTTTAACTAGCTAGACTATTTAGTAAATAGTTATTAACTATTTACTAGCTACCTAGTTAACATAAATACAAATTTAACTGTAAAATAAAACCTAACACCTAACATTACACTATAATTAAATACATTAATTAAATACAATTAACTAAATTACAAATAAATAAACACTAAATTACACAAAAATAAAAAAGAAATAATCAAATATTTAAACTAATTACACCTAATAGCCCTATCAATTTCAAAAGCCCTAGCCTAAACTAAACAGCCAATAGTCCTTAAAAGGGCCTTTTGCAGGGCATTGCCTCAAAGAAATCAGCTCTTTTACCTGTAAAAAAAAATACAAACAACCCCCCAACAGTAAATCCCACCACCCACACAGACAAACCCCCTAAATAAAATCCTATCTAAAAAACCTAAGCTCTCCATTGCCCTGAAAAGGGAATTTGGATGTGCATTGCCCTTAAAAGGGCATTTAGCTCTTTTTCCATTGCCCAAACCCTAAGCTAAAAATAAAACCCACCCAATAAACCCTTAAAAAAACCTAACACTAACCCCCACAGATTCACTTACAGTTTTTGAAGACCGGACATCCATCCTCATCAAGCCAGGAGAAGTCTTCATCCAAGCGGGCAGAAGTCCTTAACAAAGCCTAGAAAAGTCTTCATTCAAGCGGCAAGAAGTGGTCCTCCAGGCAAGCAGAAGTCTTCATCCAGACAGCATCTTCTATCTTCATCCTTCCGACGCAGAGCAGCTCCATCTTCAAGACATCCGGCACGGAGCATCCTCTTCTGTCGACGGCTACTGAAGAATGAAGGTTCCTTTAAGGGATGTCATCCAAGATGGCATCCCTTGAATTCTGATTGGCTGATAGAATTCTATCAGCCAATTGGAATTAAAGTTGAAAAAATCCTATTGGCTGATGCAATCAGCCAATAGGATTAAGCTTCAATCTTCTGTCGACGGCATCCTCTTCTGTCGACGGCTACTGAAGAATGAAGGTTCCTTTAAGGGATGTCATCCAAGATGGCATCCCTTGAATTCTGATTGGCTGATAGAATTCTATCAGCCAATTGGAATTAAAGTTGAAAAAATCCTATTGGCTGACCCAATCAGCCAATAGGATTGAGCTCACATTCTATTGGCTGATTGGAACGGCCAACAAAATGCAAGCTCAATACTATTGGCTGATTGGATCAGCCAATAGGATTTTTTCAACTTTAATTCCGATTGGCTGATAGAATTCTATCAGCCAATTGGAATTAAAGGGACCCATCTTGGATGACGTCCCTTAAAGGAACCTTCATTTTTCAGTAGCCATGGACAGAAGAGGATGCTCAGCGCCGGATGTCTTGAAGATGGAGCCACTCCGCGTTGGAAGGATGAAGATAGAAGATGCCGTCTGGATGAAGACTTATGCCCATCTGGATAACCACTTCTTGCCACTTGGATGAACACTTCTCCCAGCTTCGTTGAGGACTTCTGCCCGCTTGGATGAAGACTTCTCCCGGCTTGATGAGGATGGATGTCCGGTCTTCAAAAACTGTAAGTGCATCTTCGGGGTTTAGTGTTAGGTTTTTCTAAGGGTTTATTGGGTGGGTTTTATTTTTATCTTAGGGTTTGGGCAATGGACAAGAGCTAAATGCCCTTTTAAGGGCAATGCCCATCCAAATGCCCTTTTCAGAGCATTCCGGAGGTTAGGTTTTTTAGATAGGATTTTATTTGAAGGGTTTAGTTGTGTGGGTGGAGGGTTTTACTGTTGGGGGGGTTGTTTGTATTTTTTTTTTTACAGGTAAAAGAGCTGATTTCTTTGGGGCAATGCCCAGCAAAAGGCCCTTTTAAGGGCTATTGGCAGTTTAGTTTAGGCTAGGGTTTTTTATTTTGGGGGGGCTTTTTTTTTGATAGGGCTATTAGATTAGGTGTAATTTGTTTAAATATTTGATAATTTCTTTATTATTTTGTGTAATTTATTGTTTATTTTGTTTTGTAATTTAGTTAGGTGTTAGTGTAAGACAGGTTAGGTTTTATTTTACAGACAAATTTGTATTTATTTTAACTAGATAGCTAGTAAATAGTTAATAACTATTTACTAACTAGTTTACCTAGGTAAAATAAATACAAACTTGCCTGTGAAATAAAAATGAAACCTAAGATACATACAATATAACTATTAGTTATATTGTAGCTAGCTTAGGGTTTATTTTATAGGTAAGTATTTAGTTTTAAATAGGTATTATTTAATTAATGATAGTAATTGTTATTTAGATTTCTTATAATTATATTAAAGTTAGGGATGTTAGGGTCAGACTTAGGGTTAGGTTCAGGGGTTAATAACTTTAGTATGGGGGGGGCGGAGCTAACTGCCTAAGATGTCGGACGCACATCGCAAGAGCTCCGGCTCTTAGGCCAGATAATAAGTGGCAAAATCTAGTTCATCAAGTGATGCAGGCGTACTACTATAGATCCCTACAATATTGCTGCATAAAACATCCTCCTAACCTGGAGTGGGAAGTTTTTTACATCAAGCTAACTCTTACTTTTGGCTATGACGCAGCCACGTGAATATAGTCTGCAAGCACAGTTGATGACAGACCGGAGTTAACCACTACAAGTTTTTCATTGTATAATCCCCTCAGTGTGCACCAATATTTCTACTCTGCTTGGTGACCTGAATACTGGAGGTGTGGAGGAATGGCGGCTGCCAAAGATTGGGAATCAGTGGCTCTGGGCTACATTGAGGCCTCCTTTCAGCTCGTAAAAGTACACTTACTTCAGTTTTTTATGAAACCCGGCTATGACTTCCTACCTATCTCTCAGGCTACTCAAGACAGCGGGACATGCAATATGAGAGGGAATACACAGGACACAACTTTTGTCATCCATGGAGCTAATGCTGATGCAGTGTTTACTACCGTACAAGTTCCCTGGCAAAGTCAGACGCAGAAGTGGAGTCCAACGGAGATCCTGCTTCCCCCTTGTACCTGAGAGTCCCGGTCTGCATGGTGTCAATCGTAATCCTGCAGGGGCACCTGAACACATCTTCCGAAGTGGCATGGGGCTCACCTACTCACTGGGTGAGCCCAGGAGCTATGGAAATAGTGAGGGGTCTTTCTGGTGATCTGGTGTGGGATAAAGACTATTTACCATTACCTTTATCAGTGGGACCGCAGGTGAAAATGTCCACTCTCCATTAGCTGTACGGGATGAACTTGTAGGGGCTCTGGGGTTAATCAGCAGCTTTATGACAGTCTTGTACTTGATTTCCTGACTTACCGTTGCATCAGCTGGATTACCCATCCCCAGTTATGTACTATATAGACATCCCAATTTATGTTTTGTTCATTATATAGTGTATTATGTTACTGTTATATGGGGTTCAGTTTAACTCAATGACAATATGCTTATCTTTGCTTGAAATGAGCCGTTGCTACAATCCGGTGACTGCTGTTGGAATTGTTTTATTCTCCCTTACTTACAGGGCTTAACAATTGCTGCCTTATAATGTTTCCATTGCCTTGTATTAAGTAGCTGGTAGCTCCCCACATTACCATGTATATAGATAGGAGTTAACCGGTTTTAGCCTAACAGTTGTCTAGTTTCTTTTTGAAAAGCCCTAGTTACTATGACATATTTTCAGTCTTTATGGACTGTATGATAGAACTAACATAGGTTGGAGATATAGAGCACTAGCTGAATTTTGGTCAATAATAGACTAAACATATGTATATTAGTTCATATTATTAGGATTCCAGTTATCTTAATCAGCTCTGATGGACCCCAGGAAGAATTAATTGCAAAACATGCTGTTGCTGCATTAGGTGTTACATTACAAGCATTTGCATAATGTGCTCCAAACTAGTTTACATGATATATGCTAAATAACTATGCCTGTCTTCGATATTGGCAGCGTTTTCAGTGCTCCATTGTCCTACCTAGTATGCACAACAATTAGAGAAATGTAGATGGGGAATCCTTATTCCTGATTCTGTTAAATAGCTGCTGTCTTATTATGCACACTATATACTTGGGAATAGTTTGATACTGCTATTAACTGACTGTCAGAACTTTATATCTAATGCTGCCGGGCATAGGGCCCATGCCCGGCAGTGGATCTACTATTCACACTATATGGCTTATTTAAATTTAATACCTCCTTTCCCATCACATTTACTAATATGCCCTGGCGTTACATGTGCATCCAAAATGTTATCCTGTAACTCTCTCATTGCATACTACATTTGCACTTACCTATATATACCTTTAAATATTACATTTTTCTCTGTATTGCTTGCTTAGCAGCTGGGACCTGAGTGTTAGGACCCAGGTTGTCCTAGTTTTAAATGTTTAATTCATCTTTTCTATGTTTAGCCAAAAGGTTTGGTCTTTATACCATGCAAGCTCTAAATACTATAAACTTGTTGAAAATGTGGTAGTTGCTTACACATTGTATATACAGGAAAGGGGCAACTCACTTGCATTTTGATTTACGCCCCTACTCCGCACTCTCATAGAAGTAATGTTGCTACAGCTACACTCTTGCCTTAAATTGTTTAATATGCTGTATGTAAGTAATTATACTCCCCCTCTATCAAACACGGCACTAAAGTCTCAGAACGATTTATACAACCTTTAACCCCCCCCCCCCACCCCCCCAACTAAGATTAACTCTTCATCCAGCACTACGCTAGATTAACTCCCAGAACTAACTTTAGTAGCGTTATCTAATTCTGCTCCACAATAACAATAACTTTGATTCCCCCATAGTTTAAAGGGACACTGTACCTAAATTTTTTCTTTTGTAATTCAGAAAGAGCATGCAATTTTAAGCAACTTTCTAATTTACTCCTATTATCAATTTTTCTTCGTTCTCTTGCTATCATTATTTGAAAAAGAAGGCATCTAAGCTTTTTTTTGGTTTCAGTACTCTGGACAGCACTTTTTTATTGGTGGATGAATTTATCCACCAATCAGAAAGGACAACCCAGGTTGTTCACCAAAAATGGGCCGGCATCTAAACTTACATTCTTGTATTTCAAATAAAGATACCAAGAGAATGAAGAAAATTTGATGATAGGAGTAAATTAGAAAGTTGCTTCAAATTTCATGCTCAATCTGAATCACGGAAGAAAAATTTTGGGTACAGTGTCCCTTTAATGAAGTCTGTATTTAGTGACATAGGCAAATTAAATATCAATCGTACAGCTCCCTGGGTAAACCCTTCGCTCTAGTCGCTTTATGGAACCTACTTAATTTATCTATCTGCTCACCAGGCTCATGTTGCTACTCTCCTCCCTCTTTAATTTGCCTCAATGCGTTTTAGTGCAGGCTGGACCTGTACTGCTACTACTAGTTATGGTCTCCCTTATCACACTATACACCAATGTTTTTTGTTTGCTAGACTCTAGTATACTAGATATAGGGCTCCATGTACTAAGCAGTCAGCGAGCTACCCGCAACAAATCTCGCGCCCAAACTCGCAAACTGATATGTACAAAGCCGTCAATTATGTAAAAACTCGCATCTTTAAAATTGCGAGCGTACTTATCCGCCATACCTCGCTACCTCTCCATTTTTTACTGTAATTAGACACATTTGACCACCAACTCGCCAAAAACGAATGTACTAAAAAATCTATTTGTCCGCTCGCGTCAATTTCCGCTCCCACCTCGTTATTTTTGCCTCGCCACCTTTTAGGTGGCGGGCAAGGTACAAAACAATAGGAAAGTCACTCTAGACACCAGTCTAGACATATATAAAAGGCAGTAATATCAGCATTGTACTTACATTGTTCATTTCAGCAGCTATGGAGAGAATTCTGTTTTTGTTTATTCTCCGTTTGATGCGAATCCGGGCTAGAAGACAGAATACTGGAAATGTAGCTAATCGATTGGTTAGAAGAAGGAGAGTTCGAGTCCCCCGTGTATTCCTTCCACGGGTTGGTTTGCACGGCCTTTCTGACCGAGAGATCATACAAAGATTCCGGCTTGATCGTGAATCGATATTACACCTGTATCGAGAGATTGAAGATCATTTGGAGCCGATGACTGCTCGTTCACAAGCTATTCCGGGACTTCTCAAACTATTAGCGGCATTGCATTTTTTTGCAACAGGCTCCTTTCAGGCAGTTTCTAGCGTCATTATTGGAATGAGTCAATCTGCTTTTTCACGCCACTTATCCAAAGTAATAGGGGCTATGATGGTTATTTTTCATCGATATGTTTGTTTGCCATCTACCCCTGAAGAATGGCAATCTATCAAGTCAAATTTCTATAGGATGGCTGGGATGCCCAATGTCCTAGGTGCCATAGACTGTACCCATGTTGCTGTAAGACCACTTCAAGCTCGTGAGGAGATCTATAGGAATAGAAAGCATTTCCATTCCTTGAATGTCCAGATGGTCTGTGACCCCCACATGAGGATTATCAGTGTCCGTTCTAACTTTCCTGGCTCCTGTCATGATTCTTACATTTTAAGGCAGACTGGGTTATACCGGAAGTTCGAGGACGGAAATATGCCTGACGGATGGCTTCTAGGTAAGCATAACTGGCGTCTAATATGTCTCTCATTTCAATGTACCAAAATTGCGCCCAATTTGTCGACTGTAATCTGTATAGTTTAATTGTATAGTTCTGAATCTTTATAATTATTCTTATATTAATATTTATATTTATTATATCTTCTATTAGGAGATGGAGGGTACTCATGTACAGAATGGCTGTTGACTCCCTATAACAACCCACAGACCAGAAGTCAAGTACGTTTCAATGAAGCTCACCGATCTACCAGGGGGATTATTGAGAGGACTTTCGGTCTTTTGAAAATGCGGTTTCGATGTCTTGATCGTTCTGGTGGTGCTATGCAGTATGCACCAGAGAAAGTTGCCAAAATTATATTGGTTTGCTGCATACTGCACAATATTGCAAATAAAAGAGGCTGTCCATTAGAAGATGAAGATCCAATAGATGCTGATGATTTACCAGAAGAAATATGTGTAGAACAAGCTAATAGGCGTGGAAATGCAACAAGGGACATGGTTTCAGAACAATATTTTGTGTTTGAGGATTAAAGTTTCAGTTGATCAATAAAAAACTTTCTTTATTAACTTGTCTCCATTTTTTTTTAAGAGTTAAGGTTATTAAAAATCACTCATGATAAACAGTTAAATACATAACAGTTGTTGCTCTTCAATTATCAAAGGTTTCAAATAAATAAAGTTTATGATAAAAGTTATTACAGACAATATATTATAGGTAATACATTGTCTTTGTGACATCACACTAGTGTCTACAGCTGCTCTCACTCTTTTACATATGTGATTATTGTAATGTAATCCCTCCATAGCTGATGCTAATTCATTGTATTGTGTCATTGAATTGTAGCTGTAACAAGCGACAGTATATTCAACAGTGCTTTATGTTATCAGATTGGATTTTTGAGTTAAAAAAGACTTGCTAATTTTATTTGTTTTATTCTAACCTCTATTTTTAACAGCTACTAGGTTTTCCCATATTCAAATAAATACCTTAAGGGATTACTCTTAGCACTTATTTTCTTAACCTTTATAATATATTTTTGCATTCAAGGTTTGTTAAAAGAATAGTGGCATATAGAAAATAATGGCAAAATAAATTATTTTATTACAAAATTATAATCTTTAAACATTATATATTAACAATTGCAAACCAAAGTAACTTGTTAAACATATAAACACATATGAAAAAAAAGGAAATGTTTAGAAACCAAATAACAATTGTAAACCAAAATAAATTCTAATACATATAAACACATATGAAACAAAGAAAATGTTTATAAACAAAATAACAATTGTAAACCAAACAACATTTTAATACATATAAACACATCTTTAAATAATTAAATGTTTATAAACAAAATAAAAGTTGTAAACCAAATTAAATTTTAATACATAAAAACACATCTGAAACAAATAAAATGTTTAGAAACAATAACTATTGTAAACCAAAGTATAAATGTTAATACATATCAACACATCTGAAACAAATAAAATGTTTAGAAACAATAACTATAGTAAACCAAAGTATAAATGTTAATACATATCAACACATCTGAAACAAAGAAAATGTATATAAAACAAATATCATTTGTAATAACTATCAACATCGATATTTACAAACCTTCATAAAAGACATTAATATACATATACATTATATTTTTCTATATTTTTCGGGGATACATATCTATATCAATGCGCTAATGATTGACATAACGATTAATCACGTCATCGTCTAACATGTCGCGTCCTGAACCTTTTGGTGCTGGAGAATTGGTGATATTAGTTTATGCCATGGATAAATATTTCCCTAAACGGATTGGTGGTGTGAGGGGAGTGAGACAGGAATGCCGAGACAAAATTATATACGAGATGCTGAGAAGAATGCATCGTATTTCAAAAATTAAAAGAACAAGACGACAGTGTCTTAGAAAATATAGTGATTTGAAGAGAAGAGAACCGAAGTACTATAAATCGATTCGAAGATTGATAAGGACATGTAAGTTTCAAAATTATATATGAAATAATTTTTAATAATATAAAAAAAGGGTTTATTTTTGAACTGCGTCATCATTGACGAATCCAGGAAAATAATATTTCCTGACTGTTACTTTAACTATATTACTATATACACTTAAAAGGTTAGAAAACTTAGCATACAAAAATGAGTTAGTAGAGTAAAATATAACTATATTAGTATATACCATTGAAACATGCAGAACTGAGTTAGTAGAATAAAATATAAATATATTACTATATAACATTGAAACATGTTAGAAAAGTAAGCATGCAGAACTGAATGTTTTGAAAACCAAAAATTAATTTGAATAATTAATTCAATTTTTTTTATTACAATTTTTTATTATATATATGTTTATAGATATGAGAAGTAGGAGAATGAAGTGTGCACACCCACCACGCTACTTAAGGTCAATGTTGGTGCAAACAGCCAGAAGTGAAGCTCTTTCTCCACCTTTGCCAATAACACTATTGGATATTGAATTATCTCCAAATCCATATGAAATTTGTCATAAAGAGACACAGACAGGTAATGACTTATTATTTAAATTTTAAATCATATATTTTAGGTTTTGGCTTAAAAAGTTTTAGCATGCAATATTAATCAAGTTGCTAATTTACTTCTATTATCATTTTTTTCCTCATTAACTTTCTATCTTTATTTGAAAAAGAGGGCATTTAAGCTAAGGAGCCAGCCAATTTTTGGTTGAGCACCATGGACAGCACTCTTTGATTGGTTCTGTCCAATTATCAAGTACAACACAGTTGGTTCACCAAAAATGGGCTGGCATCTAAACTTAGATTCTTGCTTTTCAAATAAAGATACAAAAAGAATGAAGTAAAATATAAAGTTTATTTAAATTGCATGCACTATCTGAATCATGAAACTTAGAAATTGGTTTCTATGTCACTTTTAATGATTATTATTATTATTGTTTTAAATAATATATACAAGGTTTTTGATTTAATAGTTTTCTATCTTTGTAATTTCGTTCATAGATATTACCATGGAAGAAATGGAAACTAGTATGGAAATGGAAGAATTTCAAAATCCTGATAGTGTGACAATATTTGAAGCATTAACTTCAGATGATACTCAACCAAGGATAGAAGTTTTACCAACAATGATGGTAGATAAAGGTATGTTTCATACTCAGTAATCTTAAATCTAAGAAAATACAAGTTTTAACTAATACATATATTGTATATTTCAAATAGGAGTTGGCTCAGATGAAAGCTTTAAAGGAGTGGACATAAGTGTAGAAGCTAATATAGTAGATAACGTAGATAACAGCACATCAGGAGGTAATATTTGTGATGAAAAACCCTATCATACATTGAATATGTATATGACAATTGAATTAAATTTTGCTTTTCATTTATTTTTCTACAGATTTATCTTCAACATCAACTATTGAGACTGTAATTACTCTCCAAAAATTTTGGAACAATAATAAAGTTGTTTAGAAAACTTGTCCTTTTATAGGAGCAAAATTCTATTCCCGCGTCTACTATGACGTTCATGACACCTTACATGTCACGTGTTAACAATTGGCCAGACAATTGAACTGAAAGTTAAGTACATCAGCTTATTCGCGGCGAGCGAGGCGTCAAATTTATCAATATTCCGCCACTGCTCGCGGCGGGCTAGAGGTGTCTATTTGTTGTGGGATTATTAGTACATAGCTACAGCGGACACCATTTCGCCCGCGGCGAGTAACGGCGAGTTTAGCCGCGTCTAAAATGACGGATGAATTGACGGCTTAGTACATGGAGCCCATAAAGTTAACCCGACAAGAACTAGTTCCTCTCCTTTCTGGGTACCCTCCGGAGCCCAGTACGCCCACAATTTTTTTTTTTCACATTGAATATGTTGTCTTGTCTCACTATAGCTTGTTTGTTTTGAGTTTGGTACTCTTGGCTCAACTAACCCCCCCCCCCCCCTTCACATCTTAATATACCTCCTAGTTTAGGAGGGTTAATTGCGCGGCTTCTCTTACCTATGCCGCACCATAAACATTGTTTATCTATACCTAACAACTACCCCTGTCCCTTCAATGTTTCTATACACCAGACCCAAGAGGGTCTTATTATGATATATCTGGGGTAGAAAACTTTAGTCTACTATGTATACTCTCATTAAAAATTAAAAAATAAATGAGGTTCTGGTCTGGAACTCCAAAAGGGGTTTTCATTGTAAGCATTAGCCTCTCATATCTTCTTTTTTTTACATATGTGGGGCCCAAGAGTGGCCTCTGATATCAGTTGGGAGGCTTTCAGGAATAATAGGCATTTTATCTGCAAATTATATCTCTAAAATGTCCTTTTGAAATTTACTATGTACGTATGGATTTGTACCATGTGAAACTTATATGTTGTTATTCTTATGCTTGTTTTTTTGTTCATGTATGCCTGTACTGAACCTCAATAAAAATATTTTAAAAAATAAATAACTTTAGTATACTGGCGGCGGTGACGTTGGGGCGGCAGATTAGGGATTAATAATATTTAACTAGTGTTTGTGATGTGGGAGTGCGGCGGTTTAGGGGTTAATATGTTTATTATAGTGGCGGTGATGTCCGGAGCAGCAGATTAGGGGTTTAATAATTTTATTTTAGTGTTTGTGATGCGGGAGGGCCTCGGTTTAGGGGTTAATAGGTAGTTTATGGGTGTTAGTGTACTTTGTAACACTTGAGTTTTATGCTACAGATTTGTAACGTAAAACTCATAACTGCTGACTGGCGGTTCAAATCTTGACGTTATAGGCTGTACCGCTCACTTTTTGGCCTCCCAGGCAAAACTCGTAATACCGACACTATGGAAGCCCCATTGAAAAAGGACTTTTTGAATGGTGCGGTAGTTACGTTGCGTTACGGTCAAAAAAGTGTGCGGTACACCTATACCTGCAAGACTCATAATAGCAGCGGTAGTGAAAAAGCAGCGTTATGGGACTTTTTCACTCATAACGCAAAACTTGTAATCTAGCCGATATTTATTTAGGGCTTCCAATGAACAATAAATACCATAGCTGTTTGTTTAGGGTCGTGACTAACACGTCACCTTAGTCTGTCAGGTACATGAACAGTTTTTTATTCACCTGAGGAAGCAGTCCATGTGTAGACTGGGAAATGCGGTGTGAACTGATTAATTGTTTTAAACTTTTAATAAAGTCTATTGTATTAAGACACATAAGCGGCATGCTTATTTTATTACATGCTAACCAATTCTATTTGGCATCGGACAGCATTGTGATTCCTAACTGTGTGTGAGCAGTGTGTTGTATTTATTTAAATACACCTGTGCCTGTTACTGGGATCCGGTTTGAGACGTGAGAGCAGCAGACACGCCTGTGAGAGTTTTCTGAACAGCTCATGATAGTTCATTATGCCCATCTGACACTTTTTAAGTGCTTTGGAGTCTGAGAGTATAATGTGATTACTCTTGCATATACTTCTCATACACCCGAATTATATTGCACCATTGTGGCGCCTTCTCTTGTTCTTCTTTGCTATTTAAGTCCTTTTGGCTCCTGTCCTGTTGGAGTTTGGAGAAGTTAGCAGCCGCCTAGATACACCGCACGCCAATCTGATATCTTGGGGACTCTATTTGGATTTCCATCTACTATATCCCCGGCTTTTGCCGTTTGATACCTGTGGCATTGGTGACTTTTAAACAATCTATTCTTGTGGATGTTCTGTATATATATATATGAAATTTGATTTTAGCGGTATATATAATTTATGAATACCCACAATTTCACTTCAGTATTTTCACTGATTAGTGACACTTGGGAGGTGCATTCAGTTTTTTTGTAATATTAATTTAATCTTAGGTTGTTTGTTTTTTTTTTTTTTAAGTAATGTTATATTATTTTTTAATTAACCTAGATTACGAGTTTTGCATTATGAGTCAAATAGCAGCGTTGTGGCCCATAACACATAATTTTCCCTAATGCAGCCATTACAAGTCTTGTCGGTATAGGTGTACTGCAAGCCTTTTAGCCTGTACTACAACGTCAGTACTGCGCTCCTAAAAATTACGCTTTTAATGGGATTCCCATAGCGCCAGTATTATGAGTTTTGCGGTGAGGCTAAAAAGCGAGCGTTACAGCCTAAAATGACAAGATCCATACCGCCATCTAAAGTCAGTAGTTATGAGTTTTACATTACAAAGCTGTAACATAAAACTCATAACTAAACTGTTACAAAGTACACTAAACACCCATAAACTACCTATTAACCCCTAAACCGAGGCCCTCCCGCATCGCAAACACTATTTTAAAGTTTTAAACCCCTAATCTGTCGCTCCCGATATCGCTGCCACTTTAAAAAAATTATTAACCCCTATTCTGCCGCTCCCTGACATCCTCACCACTATACTAAAGTTATTAACCCCTAAACAGCCGCATTCCCGTATCGCAAATACTATTCAAATATTAACCCCTAATCTGCCGTCCACCCACATCGCCCCCACTATAAAGTTATTAAGCCCTAAACCGTCGACAATATAATAAACCTATTAACCCCTAAACCTCAAGCCCCCCACAACAAAATATACTAAACTAAACTATTAACCCCTAAACCAAAAGCCCCCCACATTGCAATAAACTAATTTAAACTAGTAACCCCTAAACCAAACGCCCCCCTATCTTATATTAAAATTACAATTTCCCTAACTTAAATTAAATGAAAACTTACCTGTCAAATTAAAAAAACTAAGTTTAAACTACCAATTAAACAAATATAATAATTCAACTAAAATTAAACTAACTACCAATTAAATTAAACTAAACTACACATTAAAAAAATCCTAACACTACTCTAAAAATTACAAAGTATAATAATTACAAAAAATAACAAACAAAATTATCCAAAATAAAAAAACATTACACCTAATCTAATAGCTCTATCAAGATAAAAAAAGGCTACCAAAAATAAACCCTCCTAGCCTACAATAAAAAAGGGCCTTTTGTGGGGCATTGCTCCAAAGATATCAGCTCTTATACCTGTAAAAAAAATAAAAACACAAAGACCCCCCCAACAGTAAAACCCACAATTAGTGATGTCGCGAATAGTTCGCCAGCGAATAGTTCCCGGCGAACATAGCATGTTCGCGTTCGCCGCAGCGGGCGAACATATGCGATGTTCGATCCGCCCCCTATTCGTCATCATTTAGTAAACTTTGACCCTGTACCTCACAGTCAGAAGACACATTACAGCCAATCAGCATCAGACCCTCCCTCCCAGACCCTCCCACCTCCTGGACAGCATACATTTTAGATTCATTTGGAAGCTGCATTCTTAGTGAGAGGAGGGACAGTGTAGCTGCTGCTGATTTAATAGGGAAATCGATAGCTAGGCTAGTGTATTCAGTGTCCACTACAGTCCTGAAGGACTCATCTGATCTCTGCTGTAAGGACAGCACCCCAAAAAGCCCTTTTTATGGCTAGAACATCAGTCTGCTTTTTTTTTCTTTTTCTGTGTAATCTAATTGCAGTTGCCTGCCAGCGTGTGTGTCAGGCTCACAGCGTATACTGTGCCCACTTGCCCAGTGCCACCACTCATATCTGGTGTAACAGTAGTGTACATTTAAAGAAAACAACACTTTTTTGACTGTGAAATAATAGCATACAGCTGCCAGTACCCAAGATGGCAGCCAATAAGGCAGATGGGGAGGTTTAGAGAGCTGTTTTGGGGTGGATCAGGGAGGTTGGGGGCTAAGGGGGGATGCTACACCACAGCATATGTAAATATGCTTAAAAAATTAAAAAAATATTAAAAACCTTTTATTTTAGTACTGGCAGACTTTCTGCCAGTACTTAAGATGGCGGGGACAATTGTGGGGTGGGGGAGGGAAGGGAGCTGTTTGGGAGGGATCAGGGGATCTGATGTGTCAGGTGGGAGGCTGATCTCTACACTAAAGCTAAAATTAACCCTGAAATCTCCCTACAAACTACCTAATTAACCCCTTCACTGCTAGCCATACTACACGTGTGATGCACAGCAGCATTTAGCGGCCTTCTAATTACCAGAAAGCAACGCCAAAGTCATATATGTCTGCTATTTCTGAACAAAAGGGATCCCAGAGAAGCATTTACAACCATTTGTGCCATAATTGCACAAGCTGTTTGTAAATAATTTCAGTGAGAAACCTAAAAAAAAATTTTTTTTAAATTTGATCGCATTTGGCGGTGAAATGGTGGCATTAAATATACCAAAATGGGCCTAGATCAATACTTTGGGTTGTCTACTACACTACACTTAAGCTAAAATTAACTCTACAAGCTGCCTACATGCTCCCTAATTAACCCCTTCACTGCTGGGCATAAAACACGTGTGGTGCGCAGTGGCATTTAGCAGCCTTCTAATTACCAAAAAGCAACGCCAAAGCCATATAAGTCTGCTATAATGGAATGTCTGGCAAACAATGTTGGGGCAAGGGTCCATCTTATCACTGATACCTGGTCTGCAAAGCATAGTCAGGGCAGGTATATCACCTACACTGCGCACTGTGAAGTGGGCGCAACCCTTACACTACCTGATCGATACAACATCATACCTGATGTTTTAAAGCACGTTATTCCAAACAATTTAGGAATGTTAGGTGATTTATGCGCTTTTGGATTAAAACCAGACTCTGCATCAACTATGTAATTTTCCATGGGAGTTTTGCCATGGATCCCCCTCCGGCATGCCACAGTCCAGGTGTTAGTCCCCTTGAAACAACTTTTCCATCACTATTGTGGCCAGAAAGAGTCCCTGTGGGTTTTAAAATTCGCCTGCCTATTGAAGTCTATGGCGGTTCACCCGGATCGCCGTTTGCGAACTTTTGCGGAATTTCGCGTTCGGCGTTCACGAACCCAAATTTTTGGGTTCGCGACATCACTACCCACAACCCAACTAACCCCCCAAAATAAAAAACCTAATTCTAAAAAAAACATAATTTATGTAAGAACTTACCTGATAAATTCATTTCTTTCATATTAGCAAGAGTCCATGAGCTAGTGACGTATGGGATATACATTCCTACCAGGAGGGGCAAAGTTTCCCAAACCTCAAAATGCCTATAAATACACCCCTCACCACACCCACAAATCAGTTTAATGAATAGCCAAGAAGTGGGGTGATAAGAAAAAATTGCGAAAGCATAAAAAACAAGGAATTGGAATAATTGTGCTTTATACAAAAAAATCATAACCACCACAAAAAAGGGTGGGCCTCATGGACTCTTGCTAATATGAAAGAAATGAATTTATCAGGTAAGTTCTTACATAAATTATGTTTTCTTTCATGTAATTAGCAAGAGTCCATGAGCTAGTGACGTATGGGATAATGACTACCCAAGATGTGGATCTTCCACGCAAGAGTCACTAGAGAGGGAGGGATAAAATAAAGACAGCCAATTCCGCTGAAAAATAATCCACACCCAAAATAAAGTTTAAATCTTATAATGAAGAAAACTGAAATTATAAGCAGAAGAATCAAACTGAAACAGCTGCCTGAAGTATTTTTCTACCAAAAACTGCTTCAGAAGAAGAATACACATCAAAATGGTAGAATTTCGTAAAAGTATGCAAAGAAGACCAAGTTGCTGCTTTGCAAATCTGATCAATCGAAGCTTCATTCCTAAACGCCCAGGAAGTAGAAACTGACCTAGTAGAATGAGCTGTAATCCTTTGAGGCAGAGATTTACCCGACTCGACATAAGCATGATGAATTAAAGATTTCAACCAAGATGCCAAAGAAATGGCAGAGGCCTTCTGACCTTTCCTAGAACCGGAAAAGATAACAAATAGACTAGAAGTCTTTCGGAAATTCTTAGTAGCTTCAACATAATATTTCAAAGCTCTAACTACATCCAAAGAATGCAATGATCTCTCCTTTGAATTCTTAGGATTAGAACATAATGAAGGAACCACAATTTCTCTACTAATGTTGTTAGAATTCACAACCATAGATAAAAATTTAAAAGAAGTTCGCAACACCGCCTTATCCTCATGGAAAATCAGAAAAGGAGATTCACAAGAAAGAGCAGATAATTCAGAAACTCTTCTAGCAGAAGAGATGGCCAAAAGAAAACAAAACTTTCCAAGAAAGTAATTTAATGTCCAGTGAATGCATAGGTTCAAACGGAAGAGCTTGAAGAGCCCCCAGAACCAAATTCAAACTCCAAGGAGGAGAAATTGACTTAATAACAGGTTTTATACGAACCAAAGCTTGTACAAAACAATGAATATCAGGAAGAATAGCAATCCTTCTGTGAAAAAGAACAGAAAGAGCAGAGATTTGTCCTTTCAAGGAACTTGCAGACAAACCTTTATCCAAACCATCCTGAAGAAACTGAAAAATTCTTGGAATTCTAAAAGAATGCCAGGAAAAATGATGAGAAAGACACCAAGAAATGTAAGTCTTCCAGACTCAATAATATATCTTCCTAGATACAGATCTACGAGCCTGTAACATAGTATTAATCACAGAGTCAGAGAAACCTCTTTGACTAAGAATCAAGCGTTCAATCTCCATACCTTTAAATTTAAGGATTTGAGATCCTGATGGTAAAAAAGGACCTTGTGACAGAAGGACTGGTCTTAACGGAAGAGTCCACGGTTGGCAAGAAGCCATGCGGACAAGATCCATATACCAAAACCTGTGAGACCATGCTGGAGCTACCAGCAGAAAAAACGAGCATTCCTTCAGAATCTTGGAGATTACTCTTGGAAGAAGAACTAGAGGCAGAAAGATATAGGCAGGATGATACTTCCAAGGAAGTGACAATGCATCCACTGCTTCCGCCTGAGGATCCCTGGATCTGGACAGATACCTGGGAAGTTTCTTGTTTAGATGAGAAGCCATCAGATCTATTTCTGGAAGTCCCCACATTTGAACAATCTGAAGAAACACCTCTGGGTGAAGAGACCATTCGCCCGGATGTAACGTTTCGCAACTGAGATAATCCGCTTTCCAATTGTCAATACCTGGGATATGAACCGCAGAGATTAGACAGGAGCTGGATTCCGCCCATACCAGTATTCGAGATACTTCTTTCATAGCCAGAGGACTGTGAGTCCCTCCTTGATGATTGACATATGCCACAGTTGTGACATTGTCTGTCTGAAAACAAATGAACGATTCTCTCTTTAGAAGAGGCCATGACTGAAGAGCTTCTGAAAATTGCACGGAGTTCCAATATATTGATTGGTAATCTCACCTCCTGAGATTTCCCAAACCCCTTGTGCTGTCAGAAACCCCCATACAGCTCCCCAACCTGTCAGACTTGCACCTGTTGAGATCACAGTCCAGGTTGGAAGAAAAAAAAGAAGCCCCCTGAACTAAACGATGGTGGTCTGTACCACGTCAGAGGGTGTCGAACAATCAGTTTTAAAGATATTAAATGAGATATCTTTGTATAATTCCGGCACCACTGGTTCAGCATACAGAGCTGAAGAGGTTGCATGTGAAAATGAGCAAAGGGGAACACGTCCAATGCAGCAGTCTTAAGAAGCTAGAATTTCCATACATAAGGCTACCGAAGGGAATGATTGAGACTGAAGGTTTCGATAAGCTGAAACCAATTTCAGACATCTCCTGACAAACAGAGACATGGACACTGAATCTATTCGGAAATCTAAAAAAGGTTACTCTTGTCTGAGGAATCAACAAACTGATTGGTTAATTGATCCTCCAACCATGTTCTTGAAGAAACAACACTCATAAAAAGCTGGAAAGGATCTTTCCATTGAAAATGAGCAAAGGGAATTGAATCCAATGCTGTTAAAACTTCTATGCATATATAGCAACTGAAGGAAATAATAGAGACTAAAGGTACCGACAGACGGAACCCAATACAAATTGTCCCTTGTCTGATAGAGACAAAGATAGTGACATAAACCATCTGGAAACCTAAAAAAAAAGGTGACCCTTGCGTGAGGAATTAAGAGCTTTTGAAAAAAGATCCTCTAACTATGTCCTGAAGAGCAAGTGAAACATATGAGAATCCGCATCCTCAGGAAATAATCTGAATGAAAACAGAAAAATGAAGAATACGCATTTATTGTATCTAAAGAAAACAAATAATGCTATCAATGACCACAAAAAGGCAAAATAGTTTGAATAAAACTCCAAAACCCGGGGGGGCGGAGCCAACAGCACATGAGAATGGTCGCACTTTTCTAGTGCTCCAGCTATTACCATTTTTCTAAATTGATCTAAGGTGCTTCTTCCAGCAAATTATACCCTCTGAGTATGGTGGGATGCATGACAAACTTCTACTTAACTTTGGGCGCATAGTATAATACGAGGCTGATGCAGCTACTCTAAGTTAAAACGGGAGGCCTTTTCTGACACCGAGCGGGCAGCGGCCATTTCTCTTACCGCATGGTGAGGAAACTACTCTATACATATTGGCCTACACACTCCTGTATGAACTGAGATTCTCCTTGATATTATCTTACCCTTCTACATCTATGATGGGGGACACTTATTGGATCTTAGCCGAATTGGGTAAACTCCTACAGTCTTATGAGCCCATATTTGCGGCAACTCTGAACAGAGCCCTAGAACCTGCCGATCTCAGCGGCCTACAGCAAGAGGTTTACCTAAGCCCAGCCGACTACAATAGCAAAACCGGTGATGCTTTGGGACCTCAGCATCTATTGCATACCTCAGAAACCCCAATGAAGACGGCCGGGTACGCGACTTCCCAAGAGATCGAACGGCCGAGTAAAGGGACTGTGTCAAGCAACGTCACTGCGGTGAATCATCCCGGAGACAGCGCTCATCAAAACTCGCATAGGCTAGGTGGAAGGAGTCCACAAATATCCCCAAAGCCTAAAGCAACTACTGACATTGAAGGTCGGCTGCCCTATCGATGCGGGTCTAGTGAAGCTGGGGCTGAAAGCTTAGTTCCAAAATCCAGCGCCTCCTCGCACGGTCCCCTCTTCACTTACCTGCCATTGCTTATGAGAACTCAGACATCTAGGACTCCTGCATGCAGTCTGATCCCGATCAGCGCTTATGTTTTACACCCAAAATACCAATGGATGGGGGCTACGCAGATGAAACAGCTAATCCACAGCTCATGTTCAGCCTTGCAGTCCTGCAGCAGTATATGGAATCTACATGTGGCGTTTCTCATGGAGGCACTGTTGCCCTGGGGGCTACAGAATAATATGTGTCTGGGACGCTATGAATGCTATCGCACCGGGGTTGGCTGACCAAGATAAAGGTTTATTGATTTTGACTCTCTGGATCTTCGTATGTGTGTGGAGGATCTCAGAGACAATGACTTTCCATTATTCTTGCTATTCCTCTCAGTCCCTCTGGCACAGAGCACATCAGACTGCTATTTCTAGGTTCGCTGCATATTGTTCTATGTGCAATAGCTATGAGTTAATGGATGCACTTAATCAATATCTAGACAGTGCAGGTTCTGTTATTCTATAATATAAATATCCAGTTCAGAGTTTTGCAGCAGCGTGTACATAGTTTATATTGGTTAGGTCAACCAGATTGTGCTCTGTTTACAGCCCAATCTTGCTTATATAATATATTATATATAGATATAGACAATTTCTTTATTTGCTAGTATACAATGTTATTCTTGGTGAGTTAGCTCTGTGGCAATACCTTAACTATATTACAATTAGATATCTGTTGGTCAGGCTAATATGTCCAGGGGAGTCTTACTAATTAGTTGATACTGGCCTTAATTGAACAGTTCTATCTGAGGCTTTTAGTTTTCTCTATGGCTTCCATACCCTATGCAGCCTTGCTGTCTATATATCTCACACACTCTCAAAATTGCCAGGCCTAGTTAAAGGAACACTCTACATTACTACTTTACTCTCTATATTTGAAACTCTACCATTGTTCCCTAGCAACCTATAAATGTTCCTGTGAATTAGGCCACAAGGTTTAGTCCTTAACATACTGTATGTGTGTTTACACACATAGTGAGATATACTATATCAATATGCGCAGGAGGGAAATCACTGTTTAATTTTTGACTGCTAGTGTATAATTATATTTTATTCTCAAAGTGCTCAATTTAGGGCAATGCCTTAACATAATTATGCTCAGGTATCTGTGGATCAGGAGTCTTGTATGGTTTAGCTCTATGTATTTCTTTGACTGTTATATTATTTTGTTGTTGTCCCATACCAGTTTTTTATGTTTTACAGCATGAGAATAACAACAATGCTTAAGAGCCCAAGAACAGATTGGTCACCTAGCCATACCTACAGCCGTTGTACTGTAAATAAGATTATATTAATTATCCTGTCCCTGTGGTACACAACCAGAAACCACTAGTACCATAATGTTTAGTGTAGCATGTTGCATTTAAACCTCACGATATGTGATGTATGTTTTCCCCTCTAGTTATAGGCTATTTATCTAGTGTTAAGACACACTTTTGCTGGGTATAGGGCCCATACCCGGCCAGCAGAGTTCAGCTATACTAGTGGGGAAAAACATTTGATTCTCTCGTTATGGTAGGGAGATATATATAATTTACCTCTCAGCAGCACAGCTCATCCTATGGTCATCCTATTGTACTCCTTACACTATGAAGACAGGTTCAGTGTCACATCATATTCACAGATTATATCTATGTCTTGGGCAGACTGATGGAGACTCATTCAGAATTTTTATATCTTTCACACTTTTAGACACATTCGTGAAGTTTGCTAAATATTCTCACTTAATACTAACTAATATATGCTGTAAACTTTTAGTAATTTGATAGTAGCCCCCTGGAAGAAAACTAATGATCTCCACATATGAGAAACATTTCTTAGCAATACTAACTCACAACCTCACCTCTCCTGGCCTAATAGAGTTCCCTTATAGATATTTAATGTTTATATTCTTAGCTCTGTTCTTCTTACTTTGATAGTGACCTAGCATACTGAGCCCTATATTGACAAGCAAAGTTTTCAGCTTATCTAGGATTTAGGCCTTTCATTCCTGATCTGGGTGTATACATAACCTCTTAATACTGAACAGTTCTCTTTGCTCCCATACACACCTTGATGGAAGGTTTACCCCAGTCAGCAAATCAAGTTACTCACATACATACAAACTCAGCATTTTTAGTCTGTGGGCATCTTACTGAGTGCTCTCCTGATCTATTTCAAGGCATAGAGTATAAACTTACAACTTGCTAGTATGGTTATAGATACACTATGACGCATTGTTTTAATTTTGCAGCTTAACATAGTGCTTCTAGTGCAGGCAGGTCCTGCATTTCTGTAATTACCACTTATGCCCTCCCTATGTACTACATTTCGAATAAGTCCCATGCACTTCGCCAATTTTGTTAATACAGAATCCATAGCTCCCTTGATCTAGGTGTAATCTTAATCTATTATCTAATTACTATACCAATAACTTAGTACGCTATAATGACCACCTTCTCCCCATAATACCACCCCCCCCCCCACCATAATATGCCTCCTAATTCAGGAGGACTAACTATGCGGTCTCTCTAACTAGTACCGCAACCATCACTACTTCTTTGCTTGCAGCTTTTCATTTTCCCACAGTGTTGACTTTATCCCTCTTTTTTTAGCATAATCAAAATGATCAGCTTCACTTACAAATTGAGTTAAAAGTTTTAAATCTAACAACTCTCCCAATCTTAAACCTACTCAATCTATAGTTCATCCTATTCATACACCGTAAAAATTGTTTTACTGTATTATTAGTTACCAGCTATAACATCATGAAAACGTAAAATCTGAGGTGAATGTTAAGGGATCCATAAGTGATCTCTCCTATTTTAGGTAGCCTTCTACAAATGTTTATTTTTCCTTTTCATGGTTTGAGGCCCAAGAGAGGCCTCATAATTTTGCAGAGAAGGTTTCAATTATCATTGGCATCTACCTACTTTGTCTTTCAATAGTACAATTGATATTATTAACCTTGGTTTATGCAGCCTATAATGCATACTATATATGATACCTTGTTATTGTTTCTCTTTGCAGGTGACTGTATATTGCTCAATTGTTTGACTTGTTTGCCGACATTTTTCCCTCAATAAAAATATTTAAAAAAAAAAAAAAACTCCAAAACCCAGTTCCGAGAAAAGGAACTGGAATAAAAACCCCAGAAGATTCCAGGTCTGAGCAGCGCTTGAACCCCATGGGTACCCAGCCATGCCTCAACAGTATCCAAAATATATAGGACAGAAACACACTGAAAGAAAGTGTTAGCCTTACTGGAATAAAATCAAAGAAATTTGGACAAAATAGAACCAAATAAATTTCAAAGAAGTCTTAACCTGCCCCTTACCAGCCAAGCTGGAATACGGCATGTGCATTGCAACATTAGGGAGCTAATTTCAAACCCCAATTAAAAACATGTTACTTGGGAAAGAACTCAGGATTCGTTCCTTAATAAGAACAACCAAACTAGTATAAGCTTAAAGTTTTAGTCTTAGAACTCAATCTTGAAGCCCATAGTAACAGTTAAGAATTGAATCCAATTATAATTGATTATCTTAGAACAAAAGAAATATGGATTTTTTTATTTTTATTTTTTTTTAAAAAATCACAGAATTCTTCTAGCTAAAATAGCTAAAGACATAGATTAACCCTCATTTGCGAATATATTCAATAAAATGAAGACACAAATGAAATCATTAGCATGATAGTCCAGTTTAAAGGACCAGTCAAAACAGAGGACTTGCAAAATGCAAAACAACAAGACAAATGCAACGGCACCTAGTCTAGTAAATGTTGTCCCTTAACAATGCTAAAATAAATCATGATCTGATACTTGATCTTAAAGTAAACAGAAAAAATGAAGCAATTGCAATATCACAGGACCAAGAAAAGTACCTGAAACTAAATAATTTTCCAAAAATAAGATACAACTATATAAAGGAAAATAAATACTATTTTGCTATAAAAACAATAGCATAATTAGTAGGAGTAGAGATAGCTCCAATAAATTGGAGAACCCTCCAAATTGAATTTAACTGCTGACAAAGAATATAGTTTAAAAATAAAAGACAATTCTCAGCCTATTCCATTCCCTAGTATGGGGAATTGGAAAGAAAACCTCTGAAATCACAGAAGAAATAAAAAGGCAGAAATAGTGTCAGCTAGTCTTAAAGAACTAGTTACCTTAATATCCAAAATAATCAACACCTCTTCAACAAAGAACAAATGTACTTTAATAATAAAAAAAAATTATATAAAAAAGTAGATTTGTTAGTGTCAATATCTAATGAAGAGAATTTCTGAAAGAGAAAAAAAACATCATCAGAGAAGGATAAATCAGTATGTTGTTGGTCATTTGAAACTTCAATAATTAAAAAAGAAGTGAAAAAGACCTAAAAATCGTATTAGAAGGCACGAAGTCAGACATAGCCTTAATCAGAAAAAATATTTCTTATAAATCTTCTAAACATTTCTTGCACTTAAGAATGGAAATGTATAAAAGCATAAATACTAATGGAATCTGCATGTAAAAGTATATCATAATAACTTATTACAAACCATAGCTAGAGATAAACATTTATAACATTTAAAATAAATGAACTTAGCTTTGGTAGAACTGAAACTCAGTTAAGCATTTTTCCAGAAGTGGCTTCTGACTCAGGGACAAACGGAGACATCTTGCAATATGTAATAGAAAAAACAACATATAAAACAAAATTGATCAAATTCCTTAAATGACAGTTTCAGGAATGGGAAAAAAATGCCAGTGAACAAGCTTCTAGCAACCAGAAGCAATAAATAATGAGACTTAAATAATGTGGAGACAATAGTGACGCCCATATTTTTTAGCGCCAAAAAAGACGCCCACATTATTTGGCGCCTAAATGCTTTTGGCGCCAAAAATGATGCCACATCCGGAACACCGACACTTTTGGCGCAAAAAAAGTCAAAAAAATTACGCAACTTCCGGCGACACGTATGACGCCGGAAACAGAAAAAAAAATTTGCGCCAAAAAAGTCCGCGCCAAGAATGACGCAATAAAATGAAGCATTTTCAGCCCCCGCGAGCCTAATAGCCCACAGGGAAAAAGTCAAATTTTAAGGTAAGAAAAAAATTGATTAATTCATATGCATTATCCCAAATATGAAACTGACTGTCTGAAATAAGAAATGTTGAACATCCTGAATCAAGGCAAATAAATGTTTGAACACATATATTTAGAACTTAATATAAAAGTGCCCAACCATAGCTTAGAGTGTCACAGAAAATAAGACTTACTTACCCCAGGACACTCATCTACAAGTAGTAGAAAGCCAAACCAGTACTGAAACGAGAATCAGTAGAGGTAATGGTATATATAAGAGTATATTGTCGATCTGAAAAGGGAGGTAAGAGATGAATCTCTACGACCGATAACAGAGAACCTATGAAATAGACCCCGTAGAAGGAGATCATTGAATTCAAATAGGTAATACTCTCTTCACATCCCTCTGACATCCACTGCACACTGAGAGGAAAACCGGGCTCCAACCTGCTGCGGAGCGCATATCAACGTAGAATCTAGCACAAACTTACTTCACCACCTCCATAGGAGGCAAAGTTTGTAAAACTGATTTGTGGGTGTGGTGAGGGGTGTATTTATAGGCATTTTGAGGTTTGGGAAACTTTGCCCCTCCTGGTAGGAATGTATATCCCATACGTCACTAGCTCATGGACTCTTGCTAATTACATGAAAGAAACCTAAGCTACCCATTGCCCTGAAAAGGGCATTTGTATGGGCATTGCCCTTAAAGGGCATTTAGCTCTTTTACTGCCCAGACCCTAAACTAAAAAAACCCTTTAAAAAAGCCTAACACTAACCCCCTGATGATCTACTTACAGTTTTTGAAGTCCCGCTTGAACAATCTTCATCCCGGAGTTGAAGTCCTGATCCAGGCGGCGAGAATTCTTCATCCAGATGGCCTCTTCACTCTTCATCACGGCGGCGAAGTCCTGATCCAAGCGGCGAGAAGTCTTCATCCAGACGGCCTCTTCAATCTTCATCCAGGCGGCATCTTCTATCTTTATCCCAGAGGCACGGAGACATCCGGCACAAAGCATCCTCTTCATACGGTCACCGATGTACACTGAATCTTCAATACAAGGTACGCGATCCAAGATGGTGTCCCTTGCATTCCTATTGGCTGAAAATTTTGAATCAGCCAATAGGAATTAGGGCTGCTAAAATCCTATTGGCTATTCAAATCAGCCAATAGGATTTAAGCAGCTCTCATTCTATTGGCTAATCCACCGGGATGAAGATTGAAGAGGCTGTCTGGATTAAGACTTCTCGCCGCCTGAATCAGGACTTCCACTCCGGGATGAAGATCATTCAAGCGGGACTTCAAAAACTGTAAGTGGATTATCAGGGGGTTAGTGTTAGGCTTTGTTAAGGTTTTTTTGGGTGGATTTTTTTTTTTTAGTTTAGGGTCTGGGCAGTAAAAGAGCTAAATGCCCTTTTAAGGGCAATGCCCATACAAATGCCCTGAAAAAGGGCAATGGGTAGATTAGGTTTTTTAGCCCTTTTAAGTGCCCTTGGTAGTTTGAGGGGTGGGGGTTTGTATAGTGTTAGGAGGTGTTATTTTTTTGGAGCAAAAGAGCTGTTTATCTCAGGGCAATGCCCTACAAAAGGCCCTTTTAAGGGCCCTCCCCAAAGGCCCTTTTAAGGGCCCTTGGTAGTTTATTCTAGATTAGGCTTTTTTATTTTGGGGTGGCTTTTTTTAAAGGGTATTAGAATAGGAATAATCTTTATTTTTTTGGATAATTTCATTTTTTTTAATTTTTTTGTAATGGTAGTTTTTTTTAATTTTTGTAATGGTAGTTTTTATTTTTTTATTTTTGTAATGTTAGGTTTTAGTGTAAGGCAGGTTAGGTTTTATTTCACAGGTAAGTTTGTATTTATTTTAGCTAGGTAGTTAGTAAATAGTTAATAACTATTTACTAACTAGTCTACCTAGTTAAAATAAATACAAACTTGCCTGCGAAATAAAAATAAAACCTAAGATAGCTACAATGTAACTATTAGTTATATTGTAGCTAGCTTAGGTTTTATTTCACAGGTAAGTATTTAGTTTTAAATAGGTATTATTTAGTTAATAATTGTAACTTTAATTTAGATCTTATTTCATTATGTTGAGTTAGGGGGTGTTAGGGTTAGGATTAGGGTTACGTTAGGGTTAGGTGTTAATAGATTAATTTAGGCTGTTGTGATGTGGGAGGCCAGAGGTTTAGGGGTTAATTGATTTATTTAGGTGGCAGCGATATCGGGAGCGGCAGAGTAGGGGTTAATAACTTTAATATAGTTGGTGCGATGTTGGGGTGCCACTGAATAGGGGTTTAATACCTTTAGTATAGTGGCGGCGACATCGGGAGCGGCAGATTAGGGGTTAATACCTTTATTTAGGTGGCGACAATATCGGGAGCAGCAGATTAGGGGTTAATAACATTATGTAGGTGCCTGTGATGTTGGGAGCAGCAGATTAGGGGTGTTTAGACTCAGGGTTTATGTTAGGGTGTTAGGTTAAAACTGTATATTTTTTTTCCCATAGACATCAATGGGGCTGCATTACGGAGCTTTTGTTTCCGCGATCGCAGGTGTTAGACTTTTTTTTGCCGGCTCTCCCCATTGATATCTATGGGGAAAGCCTGCATGAGCATATCAAACACAGCACTTGTATTGTGTGCGGTATGGAGCTCAAAATCTCTATATTGCACACGCAAGCCTGGCTTTTCAAAACTTGTATTAGCAGCGCTATAGGGAACGAAATATAGCACTCAAAACTTATAATCTAGGTGATTGTAACTTAGTATTTTTTATTTAATGTAATTGGGGTTAATTTAGGGGGTATTATTAATTAAGGCCTAGATTTGGAGTTTTGCGGTAGAAGGGCTGTTGTTAACGCTCCGCAGGCTTTTTTCTGGCCGCACCATAAATTTAACTCTGGTATCGAGAGTTCAAACAAATGCTGCGTTAGGCTCCAAAAAAGGAGCGTAGAGCATTTTTACCGCAAATGCAACTCTCGATACCAGAGTTGCTTACGGACGCGGCCAGCCTCAAAAACGTGCTCGTGCACGATATCCCCATAGGAAACAATAGGGCTGTTTGAGCTGAAAAAAAACCTAACACCTGCAAAAAAGCAGTGTTCAGCTCCTAACGCAGCCCCATTGTTTCCTATGGGGAAACACTTCCTACGTCTGCACCTAACACTCTAACATGTACCCCGAGTCTAAACACCCCTAACCTTACACTTATTAACCCCTAATCTGCCGCTCCCGCTATCGCTGACCCCTGCATATTTTTTTTAACCCCTAATCTGCCGCTCCGTAAACCGCCGCAGCCTACGTTATCCCTATGTACCCCTAATCTGCTGCCCTAACATCGCCGACCCCTATATTATATTTATTAACCCCTAATCTGCCCCCCACAACGTCGCCGACACCTGCCTACACTTATTAACCCCTAATCTGCCGAGCGGACCTGAGCGCTACTATAATAAAGTTATTAACCCCTAATCCGCCTCACTAACCCTATCATAAATAGTATTAACCCCTAATCTGCCCTCCCTAACATCGCCGACACCTAACTTCAATTATTAACCCCTAATCTGACGAGCGGAGCTCACCGCTACTATAATAAATGGATTAACCCATAAAGCTAAGTCTAACCCTAACACTAACACCCCCCTAAGTTAAATATAATTTAAATCTAACGAAATAAATTAACTCTTATTAAATAAATTATTCCTATTTAAAGCTAAATACTTACCTGTAAAATACATCCTAATATAGCTACAATATAAATTATAATTATATTATAGCTATTTTAGGATTTATATTTAGTTTACAGGCAACTTGGTAATTATTTTAACCAGGTACAATAGCTATTTAATAGTTACCTAGTTAAAATAATAACAAATTTACCTGTAAAATAAATCCTAACCTAAGATATAATTAAACCTAACACTACCCTATCAATAAATTAATTAAATAAACTACCTACAATTACCTACAATTAACCTAACACTACACTATCAATAAATTAATTAAACACAATTCCTACAAATAAATACAATTAAATAAACTAGCTAAAGTACAAAAAATAAAAAAGAACTAAGTTACAAAAAATAAAAAAATATTTACAAACATAAGAAAAATATTACAACAATTTTAAACTAATTACACCTACTCTAAGCCCCCTAATAAAATAACAAAGCCCCCCAAAATAAAAAATTCCCTACTCTATTCTAAATTAAAAAAGGTAAAAGCTCTTTGACCTTACCAGCCCTGAACAGGGCCCTTTGCGGGGCATGCCCCAAGAAGTTCAGCTCTTTTGCCTGTAAAAAAAACATACAATACCCCCCCCCCAACATTACAACCCACCACCCACATACCCCTAATCTAACCCAAACCCCCCTTAAATAAACCTAACACTAAGCCCCTGAAGATCTTCCTACCTTGTCTTCACCATCCAGGTTCACCAATCCGTCCTGAAGAGCTCCTCCGATGTCCTGATCCAAGCCCAAGTGGGGGGCTGAAGAGGTCCATGATCCGGTCAAAGTCTTCATCCAAGCGGGGCAGAAGAGGATCTTCCATCCGATTGAAGTCTTCATCCAGGCGGCATCTTCTATGGTCTTCTATCCGGAGCGAAGCGGCAGGATCCTGAAGACCTCCAGCGCGGAACATCCATCCGGCCCGACGACTGAACGACGAATGACTGTTCCTTTAAGGGACGTCATCCAAGATGGCGTCCCTCGAATTCCGATTGGCTGATAGGATTCTATCAGCCAATCGGAATTAAGGTAGGAATTTTCTGATTGGCTGATGGAATCAGCCAATCAGAATCAAGTTCAATCCGATTGGCTGATCCAATCAGCCTATCAGATTGAGCTCGCATTCTATTGGCTGATCGGAACAGCCAATAGAATGCGAGCTCAATCTGATTGGCTGATTGGATCAGCCAATCGGATTGAACTTGATTCTGATTGGCTGATTCCATCAGCCAATCAGAAAATTCCTACCTTAATTCCGATTGGCTGATAGAATCCTATCAGCCAATCGGAATTCGAGGGACGCCATCTTGGATGACGTCCCTTAAAGGAACAGTCATTCGTCGTTCAGTCGTCGGGCCGGATGGATGTTCCGCGCTGGAGGTCTTCAGGATCCTGCCGCTTCGCTCCGGATAGAAGACCATAGAAGATGCCGCCTGGATGAAGACTTCAATCGGATGGAAGATCCTCTTCTGCCCCGCTTGGATGAAGACTTTGACCGGATCATGGACCTCTTCAGCCCCCCGCTTGGGCTTGGATCAGGACATCGGAGGAGCTCTTCAGGACGGATTGGTGAACCTGGATGGTGAAGACAAGGTAGGAAGATCTTCAGGGGCTTAGTGTTAGGTTTATTTAAGGGGGGTTTGGGTTAGATTAGGGGTATGTGGGTGGTGGGTTGTAATGTTGGGGGGGGGGGTATTGTATGTTTTTTTTTACAGGCAAAAGAGCTGAACTTCTTGGGGCATGCCCCGCAAAGGGCCCTGTTCAGGGCTGGTAAGGTCAAAGAGCTTTTACCTTTTTTAATTTAGAATAGGGTAGGGAATTTTTTATTTTGGGGGGCTTTGTTATTTTATTAGGGGGCTTAGAGTAGGTGTAATTAGTTTAAAATTGTTGTAATATTTTTCTTATGTTTGTAAATATTTTTTTATTTTTTGTAACTTAGTTCTTTTTTATTTTTTTGTACTTTAGCTAGTTTATTTAATTGTATTTATTTGTAGGAATTGTGTTTAATTAATTTATTGATAGTGTAGTGTTAGGTTAATTCTAGGTAATTGTAGGTAGTTTATTTAATTAATTTATTGATAGGGTAGTGTTAGGTTTAATTATATCTTAGGTTAGGATTTATTTTACAGGTAAATTTGTTATTATTTTAACTAGGTAACTATTAAATAGCTATTGTACCTGGTTAAAATAATTACCAAGTTGCCTGTAAACTAAATATAAATCCTAAAATAGCTATAATATAATTATAATTTATATTGTAGCTATATTAGGATGTATTTTACAGGTAAGTATTTAGCTTTAAATAGGAATAATTTATTTAATAAGAGTTAATTTATTTCGTTAGATTTAAATTATATTTAACTTAGGGGGGTGTTAGTGTTAGGGTTAGACTTAGCTTTAGGGGTTAATCCATTTATTATAGTAGCGGTGAGCTCCGGTCGTCAGATTAGGGGTTAATAATTGAAGTTAGGTGTCGGCGATGTTAGGGAGGGCAGATTAGGGGTTAATACTATTTATGATAGGGTTAGTGAGGCGGATTAGGGGTTAATAACTTTATTATAGTAGCGCTCAGGTCCGCTCGGCAGATTAGGGGTTAATAAATGTAGGCAGGTGTCGGCGACGTTGAGGGGGGCAGATTAGGGGTTAATAAATATAATATAGGGGTCGGCGGTGTTAGGGGCAGCAGATTAGGGGTACATAAGTATAACGTAGGTGGCGGCGCTTTGCGGTCGGCAGATTAGGGGTTAATTATTGTAAGTAGCTGGCGGCGACGTTGTGGGGGGCAGGTTAGGGGTTAATAAATGTAATACAGGGCTCGGTGGGGTTAGGGGCAGCAGATTAGGGGTACATAAGTATAACGTAGGTGGCGGTCGGCAGATTAGGGGTTAAAAATTTTTAATCGAGTGGCGGCGATGTGGGGGGAGCTCGGTTTAGGGGTACATAGGTAGTTTATGGGTGTTAGTGTACTTTAGGGTACAGTAGTTAAGAGCTTTATGAACCAGCGTTAGCCCAGAAAGCTCTTAACTACTGCTATTTTCCTGCGGCTGGAGTTTTGTCGTTAGAGCTCTAACGCTCACTTCAGAAACGACTCTAAATACCGGCGTTAGGAAGATCCCATTGAAAAGATAGGATACGCAATTGACGTAAGGGGATCTGCGGTATGGAAAAGTCGCGGCTGAAAAGTGAGCGTTAGACCCTTTAATCACTGACTCCAAATACCAGCGGGCGGCCAAAACCAGCGTTAGGAGCCTCTAACGCTGGTTTTCACGGCTAACGCCAAACTCCAAATCTAGGCCTAAATTAGTTATCTGCGTTGTGGGGGGCTTGGCGGTTTAGGAGTTAATAGCTTACGGCTAGATTACGAGTTTTGCGGTATGAGTGAAAAAGCAGTGTTAAGGCTCCTTTTCACTACCGCTGGTATTACGAGTATTGCAGGTTTAGCTGCACCGCACACTTTTTTGCTGTAACGCAACGTAATTACCGCAGCTTTCAAAAAGTCCTTTTTCAATGGGACTTCCATAGCGCCGGTATCATGAGTCTGCCTGGGAGGCCAAAAAGTGAGTGGTACTGCCTATACCATCAAGATCGATACCGTAAATTGAAAGTCAGTAGTTATGGTTTTTACGCTACAAAGTTGTAGCATAAAACTCATAACTAAAGTGCTAAAAAGTATACTAACACCCATAAACTACCTATTAACCCCTAACCCTAATCTGTCGCCCCCAACGTTGCCGCCACTATACTAAAGTTATTAACCCCTAAACCTAAGTCTAACCCTAACACCCCTAACTTAAATATAATTAAAATAAATCTAAATAAAACCTACTATCATTACCTAAATAATTCCTATTTAAAACTAAATACTTACCTATAAAATAAACTCTTAGCTAGCTACAATATAACTAATAGTTACATTGTATCTAGCTTAGGGTTTATTTTTATTTTACAGGCAAGTTTGTATTTATTTTAATTAGGTAGAATAGTTAGTAAATAGTTATTAACTATTTACTAGCTACCTAGTTAAAATAAATACAAACTTACCTGTGAAATAAAATCTAAGATAGATACAATGTACTTATTAGTTATATTGTAGCTACTTTAGGGTTTATTTTATAGGTAAGTATTTAGTTTTAAATAGGAATTATTTAGGTAATGATAGTAATTTTTATTTAGATTTATTTTAATTATATTTAAGTTAGGGTGTATTAGGGTTAGGGTTAGACTTAGGTTTAGGGGTTAATAAATTTAGTATAGTGGCGGCGACGTTGGGGGCGGCAGATTAGGGGTTAATAAATGTATGTATGTGGCGGCAATGTTAGGGGCAGCAGATTAGGGGTTAATAATATTTAACTAGTGTTTGTGATGCGGGAGTGCGGCGGTTTAGGGGTTAATATGTTTATTATAGTGGCGGCGATGTCCGGGGTTAATAAGTATAATGTAGGTGTCGGGGCGGCATATTAGGGGTTAATAAGTATAATGTAGGTGTCGGGCGGCATATTAGGGGTTAATAAGTGTAAGAATAGGGGTGTTTAGACTCGGGGTTCATGTTAGGGTGTTAGGTGTTAACATAAATTTGGTTTCCCCATAGGAATCAATGGGGCTGCGTTGCGGAACTTTACGCTGCTTTTTTGCAGGTGTTAGGCTTTTTTTTCACCCGGCTCTCCCCATTGATGTCTATGGGGAAATTGTGCACGAGCACTTAAAACCAACTCACCGCGGCTTTCAGCATCGCTGGTATTGGAGTGCGGTATGGAGCTCAATTTTGCTTTACGCTCACTTCTTGCCTGTTAACGCTGGGTTTTTGTAAACCTATAATACCAGCACTGTAGGTAAGTGAGCGATGACAATAACTTGCAAATTAGAACCGCACCCCTCATAACGCAAAACTCGTAATCTAGCCGTTAATTAGGTTTAATGTGTTGTGGGGAATGGTGGTTTAGGGATTAATAGGTTAATAAATCACTTTGCGATGTGGGGGGTGGCGGATTAGGGGTTAATACATTTATTACGTAGATTGCGATGTGGGTGAATGGCGGATTAGGGTTTAATAGTGTAATTAGGTTTATTGCGTTGTGGGAGGTTGGCAGTTTAGGGGTTTGTAGGTTAATTAGCTTTATTGCGTTGTGGGGGGATGGCAGTTTAGAGGTTAATATATTTATTATACAGATTGCGATGTGGGGGAATGCGGATTAGGGGTTAAAGGGACACTGAACCCTAATTTTTTTCTTTCATGATTTTTATGATAGAGAATTAAATGTTAAGCAACTTTCTAATTTACTCCTATTATCAATTTTTCTTTGTTCTCTTGCTATCTTTATTTGAAAAGCAGGAATGTGATACATAGGGACCGGCCCATTTTCGGTTGAGAACCTGGGTTATGCTTGCTTATTGGTGGGTAGATGTAAGCCTCCAATAAGCAAGCACTATTGATGGTGCTGAAATTAAAAAGGGTTGGTTTAGAGGTTAATAGATTTATTAATATTTGCCGTGTGGGGTGATGGCGGATATAGGGGTTTTTATGTGCCGGTTTTATTTTTGGGAGGTGGGTTAGACTTTTATGGGCTATGTAGGATTTTTTTGTGCTTTTATTATGCGCCGGCAGTTTCTAAACTGCCATAAGTCACTGGCAACTCCAGAAATGTCTATCTATGCACATTTCGGGACACCACCAGTTTATCCGACTTACGGCAGTATATGAACTGCCGGCACAGTTTATGTGATTCCCCGATGTGCGAGGTGAAATTATGACAACGCGGGTTTCAGCATTTAGGCTGAAGCTTGCACCGCATATGTAATCGCGCACCAGATTGGAGTGATGTATATTTAAAATAAGCAGATAATATAATTTGGAGGGATATTGAAGTTATAACATTAATCAACTAGTAAACTTTGGAATTTTAGTATTAACATAGCTTGGACATCACACACCAGAATAACAACATTTAAAAACATACTTGTAGCACATTAAGTAAAGGAATAATTTCATAGCAATATATCACAGACTAGAAAACAGCAGGGGCTTGGTTCGCGTACCAGATAAGAGTTACAAAGTGTGAAAAAGGACTAGAAAACAGCAGGAGCTTGATTCACATAACAGAAGAGTGTTATAAAGTGTAGAAAACTAGAAAACAGCAAACAGTGAAGTAACTGTACAGGGATTGTAGATATTGTACAGGGACTTGATTCACGTACCTGAAAGCAAAAGAGCAAATGACAACGGTGTTAGCTTGATGTTTTGTGTATAATTCTTATTGCCTTATTTGTAAATGCTCACTGTAATAATGCAGGCATATGGCAATGCTAACTACTTGCTATGTAACCCCCAAACTAGTGCAAGCCTGGGCCAGGTAACTCCCCTATTTACTTACCTGGGCAAATAAATGGGCTGCGTTCTTAATGGCCATGAGACTCTACCTGTGAGAGACCCGATGCCAGGTAGCCACACTGATGAGAAAGCTGAAAGAGCACCTGAAATATCACTTGTACACTTGAAAGATAACAGCTTACAATACATGCTGGCTACTATGTGTGACCCAACAATAAAGCATACACTGGCAAATCATACATTGGGGCATATTTATCAAGGTCTTGAGGACCTGATCCGACACTGCGGATCAGGTCCACCAGACCTCGCTGAATATGGTGAGCAATATGCTCGCCGTATTCAGCATTGCACAAGAGCTGCTGGTGCAACGCCGCCCCCTGCAGACTCGTGGCCAATGGGCCGCCAGCAGGGGGGTGTCAATCAACCCGATCGAGTACGATCAGGTTGATTGACACCCCCCTGCTGTCTGTCCGCCTGCTCAGAGCAGGCGTACAGGTTATGGAGCAGCGTCTTTGTGACCGCTGCTTCATAACTGCTGTTTCTGGCGAGTCTGAAGACTCGCCAGAAACAGGGGCCATCAAGCTCCATACGGAGCTTGTTAAATAGAGCCCAAAGAGTCAACCATTTGGAGAGAGAAGCTCATCCACAGGGAGGATACTTAAAGGGACACTGAACCTAAATTTTTTCTTTTGTGACTCAGATAGAGCATGCAATTTTAAGCAACTTTCTAATGTACTCCTATTATCAATTATTCTTCGTTATCTTGCTATCTTTATTTGAAAAAGAAGGCATCTAAGCTTTTTTGTGGTTCAGACTCTGGATAGCTCTTTTTTTTGGTGGATAAATTTATCCACCAATCATCAAGGACAACTCAGGTTGTTCACCAAAAATGGGCCGACATCTTAACTTACATTCTTGCATTTCAAATAAAGATACCAAGAAAATTTGATAATAGGAGTAAATTAGAAAGTTGCTTAAAATGTCATGCTCTATCTGAATCACAAAATAAAAAAATTGGGTTCAGTGTCCCTTTAAAGTGATATGAAACCCAACTTTTTTATTTTATGATTCAGATAGAGCATTTTGCCACCAATCAGTAAGCGCTACCCCCAGGTGCTGAACCAAAAATGGGACAGCTACTAAGCTTACATTCCTGCTTTTTCAAATTAAGATACCAGGAAAGCGAAGAAAAATTAAAAATAGGAGTAAATGAGAAAGTTGCTTAAAATTACATGCATTGGGGTAGATTTATCATACCCCAAGCGGACATACACTGTCGGCATTTAACATTGCACAAACAGTTCTGGTGAACTGCTTGGCCGCGAATCTGCAGGGGACGGCATTGCACAATCCGCCGCTAGCAGGGGGGTGTCAACCAACCCAATCATATTTGATCGGGTGAATTGATGTCCGCAACCTCAGAGACAGCTGCTTCTTAACTTCTGTTTCTGACAAGCCTGAAGGCTCGCTCGGAAACAGGTGCATTAGGCACCATTCGGGGCATAATAAATTGGTCCCTCTGTCTGAATGAAGAAAGAAAAAAATTGGGTTTCATATCCCTTTACTCTTTGAAAGAAAAGGGGCACATTGAGAGGAGAAGGGAAGGAACCTGAACTCTCAGCTATCTTTTTTAATTCAATCTGTCCAAGCTGGGATATCTACCCTTACTTTTTCAGGCAGGTTAAATAGAACAGGATTATAATACAAAATGTCTGTAATGCATTATAATGTTATAAACTTTACTTTCAACATTTCAGCATGGCCCTTTTTGTTTGGCACAAGGAATTACTGTTATCAGACAAGAAAATGATGGACCATTGCACATATATATTCCATGTCATATATCTGCAAGCTGCAAAACACACTACCAAATGCAATGGTGTTTTGTGAAGATATAATTTATTGTCTTTGAGCTTGAGACCTGTCATTCATGCAAAATCATATACAAGCAACGCCTTACAGTCATTTTCACATTTGTGTCCTGTCATGCTATGAACACACCGACAACAGCAATATGTAAAAATACAACAAAAGAGCAATCCTGTAAACCAATCTGTTAAATTGTGCATCGAGTGCCCTTTGGCATTTTCATTTATATTATTTGCCAGGGTATCCTGTTTCCATTGTCTAATATGAGGCTGCACCTGCAACCTAATTTGGCTGCAGATTTAAACTTTGATGTCCAATGCCAGAGAAAACACTGACAATAACGAGCTGCAAAGCATAGCACCAGAACAATAGTTTAAACCTGTCATATGTATGCCTAGTAAATAGGGATTGTTCCTTCGTAGGAATGAGAGCTGCTTAAATCCTATTGGCTGATTTGAACAGCCAATAGGATTTTAGCAGCCCTAATTCCTAATGGCTGATTAAAAATTTTCAGCCAATAGGAATTCAATGGTACCCAGTATAAAAGGGGTACCTTGCATTTGAATCCTTAGTGTGTGGCTGATGATTGCATGAAAAGGACCTCCATGTCAGATCGATGGACTTCTGCCTGGACCTCCACCTCCGTGCATCAACTGCTCTGCATCTGCAGGGATGAAGAAGATGCCGGTCCCGTGATGGATGAAGATGGAGCCGCCGGGAGGAAGATCCTTCAAGTGGGACTTCAGCAACTGTGAGTACCTAAAGAGGGGTTAGTGTTAGTTTTTTTTTAAGGTTTTCTGGGGTGGTGTTTTATTTTAGATTAGGGTTTGGGCATTTCTTAAAAGAGCTAAATGCCCTTTTAAGGGCAATGCCCATACAAATGCCCTTTTTCAGGGCAATGGGTAGATTAGGATTTTTTAGATATTAAGTGGGTTTGGGGGGTGGGGGTTTGTAATGTTAGTGGGTCTTTGTATTTTTTGTTTTGAAAAAGAGCTGATTTCTTTAGGGCAATGCCCCACAAAAGGCCCTTTTCAGGGCAATGGGTAGATTAGGTTTTACTTTATTTTTATTTTGTGGGTTTGGGGGTGGGAGTTTGTATACTGTTAGGGGGTGTATGTTTTTCTTTTGTAGAAAAAGAGCTGATTTCTTTAGGGCAATGCCCTACAAAAGGCCCTTTTAAGGGCCCTTGGTAGTTTATTATAGATTAGGGATTTTTTATTTTGGGGTGTGTTTTTTTTTTTTAAGAATAGGAATAATTTTTATTGTTTTGGATAATTTCATTTGTTATTTTTTGTAATGGTAGGTTTTTTATTTTTTGTAATTTTAGTGGTTTTTATTTTTTGTAATAGTAGGTTTTTTTAATTTTTGTAATGTTAGGTTTTAGTGTAAGGCAGCTTAGGTTTTATTTGACAGGTAAGCTTGTAGTTATTTTAACTAGGTAGTTAAAATAGTTAATAACTATTAACTAACTAGTCTACCTAGTTAAAGTAAATACAAACTTACCTGTGAAATAAAAATAAAACCTAAGCTAGCTACAATAGAACTATTAGTTATATTGTAGCTAGCTTAGGTTTTATTTGACAGGTAAGTGTGTATTTAGTATTAAATAGGTATTATTTAGTTAATAATTGTAACTTTAATTTAGCTCTATTTTAATTATATTAAAGTTAGGGGGTGTTAGGGGTTAATAGTTTAATTTAGGTTGTTGTGATGTGGGGGGCTGGCGGTTTAGGGGTTAAAAGGTTGATTTAGTGGTAGTGATGTGGGAGGCCAGAGGTTTAGAGGTTAATAGCTTTTATTTAGTGGTGGCGATGTCAGGGAACAGCGGAATAGATATGTTAATATCTTTATCATAGTGTGGGTGATGTTGGGTTGGGGTGCAGGGAATAGGGGTTAATAACTTTAGTATAGTGTCAACGATATTGGGAGCGGCAGATTAGGGGTTAATAGATTTATTTTGGTGGCGACGATGTCAGGAGCGGCAGATTAAGGGTAAATAAGTTTATGTAGGTGTCTTTCTAACACTTTCTCCCCATATGATGTCTATGGGGAAAGCGTGCACGAGCATGTCAAAGCAGCACTTGTATTTTGTGAGGTATGGAGCTCAATGCAACCATATCGCATGCACAAGGTGACTTTTCAAAAACTTGTAATGGCAGTGCTATGGAGGGTGAAATAACGCAACTTTTGTTTCTATTTAAACTTTTGAGTCACCAGCTCCTACTGAGCATGTGCAAGAATAAGTGTGTATGGATTTGTGAATGGCTGATAGCTGTCACATGGTACATGTATGCATTTGTAATTGGCTGATGGCTGTCACATGGTACAGGGGGAGTGGAAAAAGACATAACTTTTAAAATTGTCAAAAAAAATCTACTAATGTGAAGTTCAGACTAAGTGCTATTGCATTGTCTTGTTATCTTGCATTTGTTGATTATGCAAATCGACAGTGTTGACTGGTCCTTTAACTACCCTCTATAGCGCAAAACTTGTAATCTAGGTGATTCATAGGAAACAGCACAATACTGTGCCCAATGGGAAAAGGGCACACTTTATTTAGCTGACAAAATTATCTCACATACAATAGCGTAACATTGTACTGTTCCTTTCATATGCTGTAGTTAGTTAATGCCAAATTTGTTACATTATATACATTATAGCTTTTATCTCATCTCCCCTGCATAGTAGACCGATTTGCAGTGTTGTCTCAAACCTGACGCTTATACCATTCTGCTTAATGTGGATCAAAAAATGTTATTCCATGTCTAATAATGCTGCAAAATATAAAGCCAATACGGTTTACAGTTTGCACTAAAAATGCTTCAACTTGGCCTAGTAGAAACAATCAGCTCCATTTCTATCTCATACTTCACAGCATCTTCTGTAGATGAAGCCAGGAATCCTGTTACTGGTAAGAGCAATGCTGTGAGCTACCACACTAGAGCTAAAAACATGCCCACACCTTGTCACTGTAGTTGGCAATGAAGGTATGAGTGGTTTACTATACTGCAGCTTGACAAACCACGTCAATAAATGCATTATACTTTAGTGTCCAAAATGTTGCCACAGTCCAAGTAGAATGTGTCTTAACACCATCTGGAACCACCAACTGTTGTAACTGATAAGCCTTAGAGATGCAACAAAGTATCCAAGTGAATATAATATTTAATAGTCTTGTCACAATTCCCTGGTTCTATGCACATAGTAGTGCAAACAACACACTACATCCAACTTATACAAAGGTTTACCATCAATTAAATGTCTTCTGCATAATAATTAAGGCACCACAACATTTTTAGAGGAATGATAGATAAAACATAATTAATGCTTACCTGATAAATTAATTTCTTTTATGTTTATGTTTTTATGAGTCCACGATCCATTACTCCTGGAAACCATTCACTCCTTACCACCAGGAGAAGGCAAATACTCCCAAACCCCAAGAGCTCCAAAAAACCCTCCCACCTTACAGGCACCTCAGTCTAACATAAAGCCAAGCAAAATGAGGTAGGAAAAGAAATAAGAGCAAAAATAAAAGGGTGGGGTCTCATGGACTCTCACCACCTGAAATAAATATGTTTATAAGGTAATCATAAATTATGTTTCTTTAATATAGGTAGTGAGAGTTCATGATCCATTACTCTGGGAACTAATACCCAAGATGTGGAGTCCACGAGTAATAACATAAAAACATATTTTTTTCTCTAAGAAAACTAAATACACAACCACACAAAAATGCAAAAAGGGCATAAAACAAAATGTATGCATACCTGATACATTTATTTCTTTCCGGGCATGGAGAGTCCACAAATCATTCTAATTACTAGTGGGACATTCTCTCCTGGCCAGCAGGAGGAGGCAAAGAGCACCCCAGCAGAGCTGTTAAGTATCACTTCCCTTACCCATAATCCCCAGTCATTCTGCCGAAGGAAAATGAAAAAAGAAGATAACACAAGGGCATAGATGTGCCTGAGGACTATGCAAAAAACCTGCCGTCTTAAATTGAATAAGGGCTGGTCGTGGACTCTCCATGGCCGGAGATAAATAAATTTATCAGGTAAGCATACATTTTGTTTTCTTTCCTATGGCATGGAGAGTCCACAAATCATTCTAATTACTAGTGGGAACCAATACCCAAGCTAGAGGACATAAAATGAATAGGGAGGGAGAACAAGTGTTATAACCCTGAACAAAAAGTGTGAGTGTACTTGTTTTTGTGAGGATTTCCTGAAAGCAGTTCTGTAGAATTTATGCAGCTTACTTGATTAGGTTAACTTAAGAAAAGTGATAGATGTTACAGATAGCTTAATTACAATATGCAATTGGCAATATTAAACTATCTGTCTTAATGTTTGCCTATAAACTATTTCTCCAGAGTCACTGCAGACTTGGAGGTTATAGCTTTAAGCAGAAGGTAACCATACAAATACAATCAGGTATAAATGAGAGAGAGATTTCAGTAACAATTCACAGGTTACTAAGCATGAAGCTAAATTGACTTAGCATAAGATAATAAGTTATACAACCTGCCTTAGACCTTAGTCAGTTAGAGTCCAGTGCTGCTACAGGTTTCCCAGGAACAGAAGAGTTCAGCGTGTATGAGAATGCTGAACTGCAGGTAACAAGCTTGAGAGTGAGAGGTGAGAGCTGTGGCAGTAGCTGATGATGTCAGTCCTGCACACAGGTGGTTCTGTGTGAGAGGGAGAGAGCTGCAGCACAGGAAGTGGTTGCTCTGTGTAGCAGAAGAATGATTCCCCTATGTCAGATAGCAGATTGGCTGAGAAGCTTTCTCATGCAGGGATGTGAAAACATTAATCCAGCAATGAGGTAAGAGAAGTGGGAGGTTATATAGGGAGTAAGGACAATTGCTTAAAGAGACAGCATAAGCTACACTGTAGAATCTGACATAGCCCCCCCAAAAAGGAACCCACCACGAGGGTTCAGGGAGCTGGACGGTCTGGGTTTCGGCGATGAAACAGGGAAACACATCTCGGAGCAGATACGGAAGCAGCTGGTTCCCAAGTATCCTCAGAATGATCAAAGCCCTTCCAGTGAATCAAGTATTCCAGTGTCCCGCGTCTACGTCTGGAGTCAATGATAGACTGCACCTCATACTCTTGATCGTGTGAGACTGTATGCGAGACTGCATTTGCAGATAATTTGTCAGAAAGACAAGGCTTTACCAGAGAGACGTGAAATGTGGGATGAATTTTATAGATGTCGGGAAGACGAAGTGTAACAGTAGCAGGATTTTTAATATCCACAATTGGAAATGGTCCAATGAATAATTTACTCAATTTCTTTGAGGGAGTATGTAATTTTAAATTTTTCGTTGACAACCATACCATTTGGCCTATCTGATACGTTGGTTGAGGAGTGTACTTGTTTTTGTGAGGATTTCCTGAAAGCAGTTCTGTAGAATTTATGCAGCTTACTTGATTAGGTTAACTTAAGCAAAGTGATAGATGTAACAGATAGCTTAATTACAATATGCAATTGGCAATATTAAACTATCTGTCTTAATGTTTGCCTATAAACTATTTCTCCAGAGTCAATGCAGACTTGGAGGTTATAGCTTTAAGCAGAAGGTAACCATACAAATACAATCAGGTATAAATGAGAGAGAGATTTCAGTAACAATTCACAGGTTACTAAGCATGAAGCTAAATTGACTTAGCATAAGATAATAAGTTATACAACCTGCCTTAGACCTTAGTCAGTTAAAGTCCAGTGCTGCTACAGTTTTCCCAGGAACAGAAGAGTTCAGCGTGTGTGAGAATGCTCAACTGCAGGTAACAAGCTTGAGAGTGAGAGGTGAGAGCTGTGGCAGTAGCTGATGATGTCAGTCCTGCACACAGGTGGTTCTGTGTGAGAGGGAGAGAGCTGCAGCACAGGAAGTGGTTGCTCTGTGTAGCAGAAGAATGATTCCCCTATGTCAGATAGCATATTGGCTGAGAAGCTTTCTCATGCAGGGATGTGAAAACATTAATCCAGCAATGAGGTAAGAGAAGTGGGAGGTTATATAGGGAGTAAGGACAATTGCTTAAAGAGACAGCATAAGCTACACTGTAGAATCTGACAACAAGACAGGCGGACTTAAACTGAAGGCACCACCGCTTGAAGAACTTTTCTCCTGAAAGAAGCCTCAGCCGGGGCAAAAGTATCAAATTTGTAGAATTTGGAAAATATATGTATGGAGGACCATGTAATTTGCCTTGCAAATTTGCTCCACAGCTGAAAGCCCATGAGGATGAAACAGCTCTAGTGGAATGAGCCGTAATTCTCTCAGGAGGCTGTTGTAAAGCTGGAAGTGGCTTTCTGACCCCTATGTTTACCAGAGAAAATAACAAACAGTGCAGAAGACTGCCGAAAATCCTCAGGTGCTTGAAGATAAAATGTAAGAGTATCCACATCATCCAGGTCAGGCAAAAGACGTTCCTTCTGGGAAGAAGGATTAGGACAAAAAGAGGACAACAATTTCCTGATTAATACTGCAATCTGACACTACCTTAGGGAAAACCCCCAGCTTAGTACGGAGGACCGCCTTATCAGCATGAAAAATAAGGTAAGGGTAATCACACTGCAGAGACGAAAGTTTGGAAACTCTGCGAGCAGAAGAAATAGCAATAAGAAACAAAACCTTCCAAGATAGTAATTTAATATCAACCGAATGCATCGGCTAAAAACGGAGCCTGCTGCAAAACTTTAATAACAAGATTAAGGCTCCAAGGAGCAGCAACAGATTTAAACACATGCTTGATTCTGACCAAGGCCTGAACAAAAGACTGAACATCTGGCAGAACTGCCAGACATTTATGCAAAAGAATAGACAAAGCCGAAATCAAACCTTTCAGGCTACTGACTGACAACCCTTTTTCCAGGCCCTCCTGAAGAAAAGCCAACATTCGAGGAACCCTTACTTTGTTCCAAGAAAAACCCTTTGAATCATACCAATGAAAGTATCTACACCATACCTTATGGTAAATTCTATGAGTAAGCAGTTTACGAGCCTGAAGCATAGTATCTATGACTTTCTCAGAGAAGCCACGTCTAGCCAAAGCTAGACGCTCAATCTCCAAGCAGTCAGCTTCAGAGAAACCAGATTTGGATGAAGGAATGGACCCTGAAGTAGAAGTTCCTTCCTCAAAGGCAACCTCCAAGGCGGAAGAGATGGCATCGTCATTAGATCCGTGAACCAAATCCTGCAAGGCCATGCAGGAGCTATTAGAATTACAGAAGCTCTCTCCTGCTTGATGCAAGCAATAACTCATGGAAGGAGAGCAAATGGAGGTAATAGGAATGCTAGATTGAAGTTCCAAAGAACCGACAGAGCGTCTATCAGAATGGCTTGAGGATCTCTTGACCTTGAACCCTACTTTGGAAGCTTGGCATTCTGACGAGATGCCATCAGATCCAACTCCGGAACCCCCCACCTGAGGGTTATCATTGTGAAAACCTCTGGGTGGAGAGCCCACTCTCCTGGATGGAAAGTCTGCCTGCTCAGAAAAGCCACTTCCCAGTTGTCCACTCCTGGGATGTGGATGGCAGAGAGATGACAATCGTGAGACTCTGCCCACTGGAGAATGGGAGTCACCTACATCATTGCTAAGGAACTCCGAGTTCCTCCCTGGTGGTTGATGTAAGCCATCTAGGTGATGGTGTCTGATTGGAATCTGATAAACCAGGCCAAGGCTAGTTGAGGCTAAGCTGACAAGGCATTGAAAATTGCTCTCAACTCCCGAGTCCACAGGCCCTGAGCTTATATGGAGCCCCAGACTGCTCCCCAGCCTAACAGACTGGCATCCGTGGTCACAATCACCCAGGAAGGTCTCAGGAAACATGTGCCCTGAGACAGATGGTCCTGTGAAATCCACCACAAGAGAGAGTCTCTTGTCAAGGGATCCAGATCTATCCTCTGCAAGATATCCGAGTGGTTTCCGTTCCATTGACTAAGCATGCATAACTGCAGAGGTCTCAGATGAAACCGAGCAAAATTAATGATGTCCATGGAGGCCACCATCAGACCAATCACCTACATGCATCTATGGTTGTCATGAACTGACCCTCCTGTAAAGAAGAATGGAACGGATGGTCTCCATTTTGAAGGACAGAATCCTGAGGAACTGGTTGAGAAAGTGCTCTCCTTTTTGGGAACTACAAATAGATTTGAAAAGAATCATATACCCTGTTCCTCTAGATGAACAGGAACAATCACTCCCACGGAAGATAGGTCCTTTACGCAGTTTAAGAAGGCATCTCTCTTTATCTGGTCTGCAGATAACCTTGACAGGTGAAATCTGCCCCTGGGAGGATAGGATTTGAATCCTATTCTGTAACTGTGGGACACTATGTCCAAGGCCCAAGGATCCGGAACATCGCGTATCCAAGCCTGCTGAAAAAAAAGAGAGCCTGTCCCACCAGCACCTGATCCAAGACCGGATCAGGGGCTGTCCCTTCATACTGATTTATAATCAGTGGAAGACTTTTTGGCTTGTTTTCCTATATTCCAAGGCAGATCGGACCTCCAAGAAGACTTGGATTGTTCCGGCTTGAAAGAGGAGGAGGAAGACTTTTGTCCCTTAAAGTTATGAAAGGAACAAAAATTAGAATTCTGGCAACCCTTAGGTCTATTCTTTTTATCCTGAGGTAGAAAAGAGCCCTTTCCACCTGGGCTCTTTCAGCCAGACCTGGACCAAACAAGGTTTTACCCTTATAAGGCAAAGACAAAAGCTTGGACTTAGATAAGACATCTGCATACCAAGATTTTAACCATAGAGCTCTGCAAGCTAAAACAGTGAAACTAGAAATCTTAGCTCCCATTCTAAGACGTTGCATATTGGCATCACAAATAAAGGTATTGGCTAGCTTGAGAGACTTAATCCTGTCTTGGATCTCCTCTATAGTGGTCTCTTCTAAAATTAAATTAGATAAGTCATCGCACCAATAAGATGCTGCCCACGCAACTGTAGCAATACTAGCAACAGACTGCCACTGTAAACCCTGATGAATGTACATCTTCTTCAAGAAAGCCTCAAGAGTCTTTTCCATGGGTTCCATGGGATCCTTGAAAGAACAACCATCTTCAATAGGAATAGTAGTTGGCAAGAGTAGAGATAGCTTCATCTACCTTGGGCACTGTGCGCCACGAGTCACAAATAGAGTCAGCAACAGGAAACATCTTTTTAAAAACAGGGGACGGGGGAAAAGGAATCCCTGGTTTAGCTCATTCCTTAAATATGATATCTGCCATATGGTCTGGAACTGGAAACACACAAAAGAGGGTACAGCATCATATACCCTGTTAAGTTTACTAGACCTCTTTGGATTCTCAGCAACAGATGAGTCAGATTCTTCTAAAGTAGCAAGGACCTGCTTTAAAAGTACACAGAGGTGTTCCATCTTAAATTTGAAATTAATCTCCTGTAGAATTGGTCACTACAGTTTCAAAATCTGACAATTCGTCCTCAGAAGCCACTGAGGCATCCTCCTCATCAAAATAACTGAGACATACTGACTAACGCAGCGTTAGCTTAGTCAGAATCCTTAGAAACATTAATATTTTTAAATTTCCTCTTGCGTTTACCAGCAACCGGAAAGGTTGATAAAGCAGCTGAAACAGCAGAAGTTATCTGTGTAGTGAAATCCCCAGGTAAATAAACACCCCCAGGACGTTGTTGAGAGGAAACGTGGGGCACTGCCCTATGTTTACCAGCAACCGGAAAGGCTGATAAAGCAGCTGAAACAGCAGAAGTTATCTGTGTAGCGAAATCCCCAGGTAAATAAACACCCCAGGACGTTGTTGAGAGGAAATGAAGGGCACTGCCCTACGTTTACCAGCAACCGGAAAGGCTGATAAAGCAGCTGAAACAGCAGAAGTTATCTGTGTAGTGAAATCCCCATTTAAATAAACACCCCCAGGACGTTGTTGAGAGGAAACGTAGGGCACTGCCTGAGAAGCTTGAGACTCCTGAGGGGAAAGTTGAGGCATTGCTAGGACAACACTATCCTGAGAGACAGGGAGCTCAGAGGGAGACATCCTATCTTTAAACATTAAAGCTTTATTTAAACATGAAGAGCAAAATTGCACAGGAGGGATTATATTAGCCTCCAGACAAAGTAAACACTTATCAATAATAGTGTCCAAAATTGGGTTAGGTTCCTTTAAAAATAATATAAATAATTTGGAGAGCTTTATAAACAGTTAATAAAGAAATACCACTTAAATAATGCTGAGGTCTTACCCCTCCAGAAACTGCTGATCCACTTGCACTGAAACCGGACACACCCGGAATAAATATCCTCCAAGATTACTCTTTTGCCAGTAATCCTTATCACCAGAGCTGCCAAAACTCACTCTAGAAACTCTGCAACTAGAGCTGTAACCTCAGCACTAGCCTCGGCAAAACTCTGATCTGATCGGAGAAGCCGAAAAACCGCAAGTGTGGAGGAGCGGTCAGATGACCGCAACAAAGAAACTGCGCCACAGATTTAAATAAAAAGATGGGCGAAAACAAAGTGGTAAAGAGCTCTTATAGCGAGTGGGCAAAAGGAATACAATTTTCCAAGAAAGCAGTATAACATCCTCTTTATGCATAGGTTCAAAAGAAGGAGCCTGCAACACTTTCAACACCAAGTTACAGTAAAGTCCAAATTAAACTTTTGTGATTCAGATAGGGCATGGCATTTTAAACAACTTTGCAATTTACTTTCATCATTACATTTTCTTTGTTTTCTGGGTATTCTTTGTTGAAAGCTAAACATAGGTAGGCTCGTATGCTAATTTCTAAACCCTTGAAGGATTCCTCTTATCTCAGTGCATTTTTACAGTTTTCAGAGGGTGTTAGTTCATGTGTTATATAGATAACATTGTACTCACTCCTGTGGAGTTATTTATTAGTCGGCACTGATTGGCTAAAATGCATGTCTGTCAAAAGAACTGAGCAAAGGGGGCAGTCTGCAGAGGCTTTGATACAAACGTGTATTATTATAACAGCAGTGTTGTTTATGCAAAACTGGGGAATGGGTAATAAACAGATTATCTATTGTTTTACACAGTAACATTTTGGTGTTGACTTTCCCTTTAAGATTCCATGGAGGAGAAATTGGCTTAAGTACAAGTTTAGTAAAGGCCAACACTGTAACAAAACCATGAATATCAGGAATATTAGCAATCTTTCTATGCAACAAAACTAAAAGAGCCGAAATCTGCCCCTTCAGAGAACTGGCATATAAGCCCTTATCCAAACCACCCTACGAGAATGGCAAAATCCTAGGAATTCTAAAAGAATGCCAGGAAAAACCATGATCTATACACCAAGAAATAAAGATCTTCCAAACCTTATGATAAATCTTCCTAGTTACAGGCTTACAAACCTGAATTAATATTTAAATCAGAGAATAAGAGAAACCTCTATGCCTAATGACCAACAGTTCAATTTCCATGCCAAGTTCAGAGACTTGAGATCTGGATGGAAAAATGGACCTTGAGACAGAAGGACTGACTGTAGAGGAAGAGGCCAAGGAGGACAACTGGACATCTGAAACAAATCTGCATACCAAATCCTGCTAGGCCAAGCTGGGGCAATCAGGAATATTGATGAAACTCCCTTTTCAACAGTGGCCAAGCCTGAAGGGACCTGAGCCTCCCGAGGATGCCAAACTCCCTGTGCTTTTAGAGACCCCCAAACAGCTCCCCAACCGGAAAGACTTTGGCTTAGACCGTTCCCAAGAAACTATTTAAGAAACAGCACCTGGGGGTTTTAGCAAAAATTGTAGACTGAATCTAAATGATTAAAAGACTTATCTTTAGAACCCTTAGAGTCCTTAACAGCTAAAGTAAGCAAAACCTCTTTTAAAAAAAAAAAACAGGATGAATCAGGTTCAACATTAGAAGAAGATTTCTCATCACCAGAGGAAACTTCTCCTTCTTAAGACACAACAGGAAAATCCCTAGTCTCAGAAGGCATAGCACTAGTAAAAGGTATATTTTAAAATTACCTTTTAGACTTACTTGAAGGCGGGAAGGCTGTCAACATTTCAGAAACAGTAGATTAGATGAGATCTTTCACACCTGGAGAAAAATCTGTAGAGCTCCCTTGTAAGGAACAAAGAGAAAAAGCATTAATACCCATAGAAGCAGCATTAGGGTGGTCTGAATGCATTAACATTTTTAAACGAGTCACATAAACAAGCTGGAGGAGATATCTAAGCTTTTTTTACAATACACACACAATATTGGTAGGAAAGTGCTCAAATGATCTAGCTTCAAAGGTAGATTTAGGAACAGCATCAGAAGGCTCCATTATGACATTTATAATAACATAAATAATTATATCCACTTTAAAAAAGCTCTTGAGGAATGGAAAAATGTACGCCCTCCAAAAGAAGATTAATAAAACATACAGGTCTAAAGTGCGCTAAATTTACACAAAAATTAAGCAGGACATAAATAGACTTACCCGAAACTTGAATAGCGCTCAGCTGAATAGGGAATAATAAAAATATAAACATTCTTTCCCAAGGCTATACATATTAATAAATATATCATTATAATTGCCCAAATAATGCTACAGCGTTTCATAAAAATAAAAATATGATACTTACCAATAGACACTCATCTACCAGTAAACAACCAGTAGAAAGTAAAAACCAATACTGAACCATATCAGCAGAGGGTATGGAATAGGAGTATATTGTAGATTCATAGGAGAAGGCAACAACATAGTCCTTGTGACCACTATGGAAGGTTAGTGACAAAATCTCCCATGAGGTGAAAAAGAAGCCACTAACTGTACTCTGGGGGGAAAACAGGCCTCAACATAGCCTGAAAGCTCCTCTCACTGAGAATCATATGCCCATATTCATTCATCCCCTTCCTTCAAAGACAAGACTAATGTGCTTGTGAGGTGGGAGAAATTTTGTGGAGCGCTTGAGGTTTGGAAGTCGTTGCCTCCTGCTGGTGTTAGAGAGGTGTGGTTAGGGATAGGTTTTGGATACCACAAGGAGCAGCTCACTGTAGACCTGGGAGTTAGCAAATATATCTGCATTTCACCTAGGAGGCCTGTGACATTTCCACATTAAAAAAATACTTTTTACTGCCTAGCTTAAAACGCCTTTTTTACCCTTCTGTCCAACATAAGCACTCTGAGAAGGAAGTTGGTCTCAGATTAGTTAGAGAACTTACAGATTCACAACAGGTTCTCCTACAACAAAAAACACTTTCTGCTACAAGCCCTCCCAACAGCACTGAAAGTGCACAAGCGCACACACTTTGATGATCCTTACTATATGGTCAGATGATATTTCCACTGAATAACCCTCAACTTAAAGGATGCTTGTCACATACCACCCTGAAGCGGTCTAGCAGCTGGAGACATAGAGGGACAGGCTGAAAGTGGAAAAAAAAGAGCCTTTAACAAGTAAAGGAGGCATGGTACATTTTTGTCAATTCTCCCTATGGAAAGGGAGCTCATATGGTAAGGATAGGAAGGCCAAGATAAAATCATAACTTTGAAATGCAACCTACATAGAATCCCGATCTTATTATCCCAAAAGATAAAAAAAATATAAAAGGTTTAAAATTCTTGAATGATGATGATAATCTGTCACTAATAAAAGTAGAAAAACTGCAAATACATTTAAACCATAATGCTGAATAAACACACACACATAATATATATGTTTTTTTTAAACATATTTTGTTTCTGTTTGCAAGTCCAGTGAGTGTGGATGCCTATATGTGTGTGTATATATATATATATATATATATATATATATATATATATATATATATATATATATATATATATATTTTTATATATATATATATATATATATATATATTTATATATATTTATATATATTTATATATATATATATATATATATGTATATATAATATATATATATATATATAATGTTTATATATTTATATATATACTGTATATACTGTGGTTTTGCTGTTTCTCTTGTTCAGAGAAGGATTGCCTGGTATTTTGGGGCTGGACTGTACTGTGAAGTCAGGATCAGACTGATATGCTTCAGGAAAGTTCTTCACTGTGAAAGGCACATGTTGAGCAAAAAGAGGCTGCTTCTTGGGTGGTAACTAGCCATAGAACAAGCTATTATGCTATTGTTCCTTTCCAGGTTGAGCGCTTCTCTCTTTTTATTTATGCAAATTAAGACATTTTAGAAGTCTCCCTAAGTGTGATGTGGGAATCCAGACGTGGACCCGTTGCTCAGTGTGCCTAGAGGGATATGGCTGCACCTCACTGACGAGGCCCACAATTGGCTGTAACTTACGCCTGGGGTTTTGCTGTTTCTCTTATTCAGAGAAGGATTGCCTTGTATTTCAGGGCTGGACTGTACTGTGAAGTCAGGATCAGACTGATATGCTTCAGGAAAGTTCTTCACTGTGAAAGGCACATGTTGAGCAAAAAGAGGCTGCTTCTTGGGTGGTAACTAGCCATAGAACAAGCTATTATGCTATTGTTCGTTTTCAGGTTGAGCGCTTCTCTCTTTTTATTTATGCAAATTATGACATTTTGGGAAGTCTCCCTAAGTGTGATGCAGGAATCCAGACGTGGACACGTTGCTCAGTGTGCCTAGAGGGATATGGCTGCACCTCACTGACGAGGCCCACAATAGGCCGAAACGTACGTCTGGGGTTTTGCTGTTTCTCTCGTTCAGAGAAGGATTGCCTGGTATTTCGGGGCTGGACTGTACTGTGAAGTCAGGATCAGACTGATATGCTTCAGGAAACTAGTTCTCTGTGAAAGGCACATGTTGAGTAAAAAGAGGCTGCTTTTTGGGTGGTAACTAGCCATAGAACAAGCTATTATGCTATTGTTCGTTTAGAGGTTGAGCGCTTCTCTCTTATTATTTATGCAAATTATGACATTTTGGGAAGTCTCCCTAAGTGTGATGCGGGAATCCAAATGTGGACCTGTTGCTCAGTGTGCCTAGTGGGATATGGCTGCACCTCACTGATGAGGCCCACAATAGGCCGAATTGATCAGCTGAGGTTGCTTCTCGGGCCTTTGGCTTGGATCAAGTGCAGTTTTCTGTGCTTGGTCTTGGTCTTGGTTTGCTGCCTGGAGACCAGCTCCTTCGGCCTGGGGTCCTTTCCCTCTGGGGTTTGGGCTCCTGCTGCTATTGGGGGGGGGGTGGCTACTCCTTAGGCGTAGAGCAACTGGGTAGTAGGGCCATCCCCTTGGCCTTGTGGCATCGTCCCTGAACTTCAGCCACATGCTGCTTTTGGGGGGGCGCTCTGAAATCCAGCCTAAAGAGGCAATAGGGCAAATATGGTTACCAATGTGCCAAATGTTCCCCATACACTTCGGGTGTTGATTTCTGAGGACTTTTGAGAGAAGATTGGTTTGGCTCATGTCCAGCAGGTAGTTTTGGAGGGTGTTTTGAAGATGCCAAAAGCAAGTTTGCATTGTGTTCAGTCATTCCCTTCAAGAGGGATTTTTGATGTGGCTTTCACCGATGAGCATTATTTACAGACCTGCTATCAACGGACTATTGATATGGCTGCTGCTCCAGAGTTGGTTGGCATGAAATTTGTTGCCTGTGTGCAGAGGGAGAGAAGAATCCCGGTGACAGTACATATGTACAACCCTTGGGTCACTGATGTGGAAATTCGTCTGTTTCTTTGTCGCTACTTTGATGATGTTCAAGGAGGTAGCAAGCTGAAGAATCAGTTTGGGACTTTCAATGGAAAGCGCAGGTTCTGGGTGCGGTTTGTGCCAGATGAATTAGGTATTGGTGGAAAGAAACACACTCCACAGACTTTCGCCATTGGTGGAAATAGAGGTTTCCTATACTATGATGACATGCCTCTTTTTTGCCGTAGTTGCAACCTGTTTGGTCACATTGCTGAAAATTGCCCAGGTGCCAGATGTCGAAATTGCGGTGAGGAGGATCATCTTGTTGCCCACTGTAGTAAACGCCGGACCTGTGACCTCTGTGGTTCTTCAAGTCATCTGTGCAGGATGTGTCCTTTGAAGATGTTTCAAGGGCTTGATAGAGTGAAGCCTTCCTATGCTGATGTTGCAAAAAAACATCTTCAGTTGCAGTTGAGCCATCTGTGAATGTGGAGGAGGTCTCTGATGAGGCATTGAACTCTATATTACCTCTTTTGTGTAAGAAATCTGCAGTTGGGGTCTCTGTTGGAGAGGTGTCTGATGTTCCTGTGGTGGTTCCTGTGGTTGAGAAGGTAGAGGAAGCCCAATCTCATCTTCAGGAGGTGGATCTTGCTACATCTAATGTGATAGCTGCTTCACATGTTCTTGAAGCCCAGTTGCCCAATTCTTTGGATGATACTGTTGCTGTTCCTGGGACAGATAATTTTTCCTTCACTGAGTCATCTTGTGATGCTGCTCCTGATGCTGTTCTTGGTGAAGGGGAGAACATTGATTGGTCTGCTGTTGTGTCCTCTAGTTCTGAGGAGGATATGGACACTGAAGGGAAAAAATCTGCCTCCAAGCGAAAAATAGATGTGGATTCTGATGGATGGGAAAGTCCTGATTTGAATCTTCCAGTAGTTAAGGGTGCAGATCCAGATACTACAAGTGATGCTGACTCTTTAATTTCAGAGTTTCCTTCTGTCTCTACTAAAGACGTTCCTTCTGACTCAAGCCAGTGTATAGGTGACTTTTCTGATGCCTCTTCTGTTGGTTATCTAGATAAAAGAGATGTGAACCAACTTGCTGAAGTTACTGGTTATGAGGCTGGCAAGGGGGAGCCTAGGAGGTCGGAACGTCACAGAGGCAGATTTAAAGAATCTCCTTTGAGTCCTAAGAAAAAGAAAGGAAAGAAGAAGTCCTGATGTTATTTCTTTTTTTGTTTTTCTTTAATTTCTTTTTGTGATGTTTCTGACCATTTCTTCCCTTAATGTCAGGTGTATGACAACTATAGCAAGGAGAGCTGCAATTTTTAAATTATTATCTGTATGTTCTGCTAATATTTTTTGTTTGCAGGAATGTGATCTCTCTGAACATCCTAAATGTACTGACTGGGAATATGGTCCTAAAGTATGGTCTTGTTCTTCTGATAGGAATGGGGGGTGGGAGTTTTGTTTAAGGGGTTTAGTTTTTCTATCCTTAATGTAGTTCATATTGTCCCAGGTCGGGTACTTTTGGTTAGTTTTAGTTTTTGTGGGACTGTTTTTTCGTTTGTTTAATGTATATGCTTCTCCAAATAGGGTAGAACGTTTGCTTAATTTTGAAACTTTAAAGTTTTTTCTGCCAGGTCGAGAACCAACTTTTTTGTTTGGGGATTTTAATTGTATTATTAAGAATGGGGACAGAGAGGGTGGGAGTGATTGTAGGGTGGATAGCTCAGGGAAGTTTTTACTTGATTTGCTTAAATCTTTCGGTTTGAAGGATGCCTTCGGGTCTGTTTCTTTTTCAGGGGAGGGTTTTACTTTCTTTAGTGATAGTGGTGGGATAAAATCTCGAATTGATTTTTGTTTTTTATCTAAATTTTTATGTGTTGATGATTTTTCTTTAAAGTGGATGCCCTTTACGGATCATGCCCTTTTGATGTGTAAGGTGAATTGTGATTTGAAGATCAAGTATGGTAAGGGTGTTTGGAAACTGAATGTAGATTTGTTAGAAGATGAGAAGTTTAAGCGTCAGTTTGTTTGGATGTATGAAAGGTGGCGTGAAAGAAAATGTGATTTTAGTAATGTGCTTATGTGGTGGGAATGGTTGAAGGTGGAAATAAAGAGTTTTTTTTATTAAGAAAGGCTGTGAGAAAGCTAGAATGGAAAGGGAGTTGTATGATAAATTATATCTGAGGTTGTTGTATTTGTATGAATTGAGAAATTGTGGTATTGATGTGCATGAGGAAATTGCTGAAGCAAGAAAGATAATTAAAAAGTGTATGCATGAAAAAGGAAAGAAAATTGTTTTTATGGCAAGATTGGAGAAAATGGAAAAGGATGAGTCTTGTAGTAAATATTTTTTTAAGAAAGCTTTTGAAGGAAAGACTGGTTTTGTTAGTGTTTTTGATAAGGTTGAGTGTGAAGTTAATGGTACGGATGGTGTTTTGCGTGAAGTTCATGAGTTTTACAGTGAGTTGTATAAAGAAAAAACAAGAGATGTTTTATTGGAAAATGAGTTGTTGGAAAACATTGAGGTTAAGTTGGAAAAATATGATAATGATTTGTTAGAAAGGGATCTAAGTTTGGATGAGATTGCAGAGGTTGTTAGGAGTTTTAAGAATGGGAAGGTACCTGGTTGTGATGGTTTGCCTGTTGAATTTTATACTTGTTTTTGGAATTTGATTGGGGTTGATATGTTGGATGTTTGTAAGTTTGTTTTTAGAATGAATGTTTTGCCTGTTTCAATGAGGAAAGGTTTGATTGTTTTGTTATTTAAAAAGGGTGATAAGAGAGATTTGAGGAATTGGAGGCCGATTACGTTGTTGAATGTTGACTATAAGGTTATTGCAAAGGTTTTGGCAAATAGAATGCGTGGAGTGATTGGTAAGGTTGTGGGTGAAGAGTAAGTGTGTGCTGTTCCTGGGCGTCAGATTTCTGAAAGTTTGTTGTTACTACGTGATGTACTGTGGTATGTGAGGGAGAGGATGAGGTCTGTTGCTGTTGCTATTGTGGATTTTGAAAAAGCGTATGATAGGGTAGTGCATGATTTTATGTTTCATGTTTTAGAATGTTTAGGTTTTTCTGGTAAGATTATTGGATGGTTTAAATATTTGTATAGTGATATTGTGAGTCAAGTCCAGGTTAATGGTTTTTTGACTGAGGAATTTTGTGTTAAATCTGGAGTGCGTCAAGGATGTCCTTTGTCTCCTGTGTTATTTGTATGTGTCATTGAGCCATTATTAACTAGTTTGAGGAAGGATAAATTAGTTAGAGGTGTGAGTGTTCCTGGTAGTAATGGAAGGTGTTTAAAAGTGATTGGGTATATGGATGATGTGAGTGTGGTATGTGAGACTCAGGCTGGTTTGAGGAGGGTGAAAACTTTAGTTGAATGTTTTTGTATGGCAAGTGGTTTCAGAGTTAATTGGAATAAGTGTAAAGTTAAAGTTTTTGGTAATGATAGGGAGATTGATTCCTATGGATGGCCTGTGACTGAAGGTGCAATTGAGGTGTTGGGTGTGAAATTTGATGTGGATTTGAAAGGCTTGGAAAGTTGGGAGAATGTTTTTGATAAAGTGAGTAGAAAACTTCAGTTTTGGTCTTTAAGGACTTTATCTTTGGAAGGAAAAATATTAGTTATTAAATCGGTTTTGATCCCTATTATGTTATATTTGGCGTTAGTTTTTCCACCATCTGAGAGGATTTTTCGGAGAATTTTGAGAGTGTTGTTTTCTTTTTTCTGGAGTTCTGGTATGGAGCGTTTGAAAAGAGATGTTGTTAAGAGTAAGAATGTTGGTGGTAAGGGTTTTCCAAATGTGGAGAGATTTTTGGCTGTGAAATATGTTAGTAGGTGTGTGGTTCTGAGTGGTAAGGATAGCATGGCTGGTTGTATGGTAAAGTATGCTTGTGGAAATGTTTTAAGACGATATGGTTTATTTGAGATTGATAGAAACAAACCGGTATGTTTTGCTGTTCAGTGGTTTTATGTAAGGGTGGAATGTTGGATTAAAAAAATATGGTTTGGAGAATGTTAGTAGGGAGATGTGGTGTGCAAACAGAATGGTGTTGAAAATGTTGGAGAAGAAGGAAGGTCTTGAGTTGATTGGGGGTTTGAATGAAAATGAATGTATGTTGGTATGGAAAAATGTGTGTAATAAGTATTTGATGAATAGGCAGAAAGATATTAGTTGGATGAGTGTGCATAAGTGTTTGCCAACAAGGGATTTGAAGAGAATGTGTCGTTTAGTGGCTTCAGAAGTATGTCCTAGAGATGGTTGTGTTCAAAGCGAGAGTGTTATTAATTTGTTTTGGAATTGTGAGTATGCTAGGGATGTTTGGAGAAGTTTGAAAAGGATGATTAAGGGTTTGACTGGAGTGCAATTTTTTACTTTTAATATGATGATGTATGGTTTGTGTGGAAGTGGTGTGGAAAAGGAGAAAGCAAGATTGATATGGTTGTTGGCATGTTGTGTGAAGGAGGTGTTGTGGGATGTGCGTAATATTTTGATTTTTAAGAAAGAGGTAGTTACTGTAGGTAATTGTGTGGGTATGATCCGTGGGAAGTTGTTTTTGTATTTTTCTTTTGATAGGAGGCGATATGGGGAATTAGATTCTGAAGGCATCTGGAAGACAAAGAAGTGGAAGGATTGGATAATTTAGGGGGGTTTTTTTTGTTTGTTTTTTTCCTCCAGTTTGTTTTTGTCTGTATTTGAAATATGTTTAATTTTATTTTGTGTGATTATTTAAGTTTAATGTTTGCATTTTTTTTTTTTCTAATGACAAAAATTTGGGTCAATATTTCAGTTTTGTAAAAAGAGATATTTTGTTTGCATTTGTTATTATGATTTTATTTTGTATATATGCATATATGATTATTTTTCTAATAAAAGAATTACGAAACGTACGTCTGGGGTTTTGCTGTTTCTCTCGTTCAGAGAAGGATTGCCTGGTATTTCGGGGCTGGACTGTACTGTGAAGTCAGGATCAGACTGATATGCTTCAGGAAACTAGTTCCCTGTGAAAGGCACATGTTGAGTAAAAAGAGGCTGCTTTTTGGGTGGTAACTAGCCATAGAACAAGCTATTATGCTATTGTTCGTTTCCAGGTTGAGCGCTTCTCTCTTTTTATTTATGAAAATTATGACATTTTGGGAAGTCTCCCTAAGTGTGACGCGGGAATCCAGATGTGGACCCGTTGCTCAGTGTGCCTAGAGGGATATGGCTGCACCTCACTGACGAGGCCCACAATAGGTCGAAACGTATGTCTGGGGTTTTGCTGTTTCTCTCGTTCAGAGAAGGATTGCCTGGTATTTCGAGGCTGGACTGTACTGTGAAGTCAGGATCAGACTGATATGCTTCAGGAAAGTTCTTCTCTGTGAAAAGCACATGTTGAGCAAAAAGAGGCTGCTTCTTGGGTGGTAACTAGCCATAGAACCAGCTATTATGCTATTGTTCGTTTCCAGGTTGAGCGCTTCTCTCTTTTTATTTATGCAAATTATGACATTTTGGGAAGTCTCCCTAAGTGTGATGCGGGAATCCAGATGTGGACCCGTTGCTCAGTGTGCCTAGAGGGATATGGCTGCACCTCACTGACGAGGCCCACAATAGGTCGAAACGTATGTCTGGGGTTTTGCTGTTTCTCTCGTTCAGAGAAGGATTGCCTGGTATTTCGGGGCTGGACTGTACTGTGAAGTCAGGATCAGACTGATATGTTTCAGGAAAGTTCTTCTCTGTAAAAGGCACATATTGAGCAAAAAGAGGCTGCTTCTTGGGTGGTAACTAGCCATAGAACAAGCTATTATGCTATTGTTCGTTTCCAGGTTGAGCGCTTCTCTCTTTTTATTTATGCAAATTATGACATTTTGGGAAGTCTCCCTAAGTGTGATGCGGGAATCCAGACATGGACACGTTGCTCAGTGTGCCTAGAGGGATATGGCTGCACCTTACTGACGAGGCCCACAATAGGCCGAAACGTACGTCTGGGGTTTTGCTGTTTCTCTTGTTCAGAGAAGGATTGCCTGGTATTTCGGGGCTGGACTGTACTGTGAAGTCAGGATCAGACTGATATGCTTCAGGAAACTAGTTCTCTGTGAAAGGCACATGTTGAGTAAAAAGAGGCTGCTTTTTGGGTGGTAACTAGCCATAGAACAAGCTATTATGCTTTTATTCGTTTCCAGGTTGAGCGCTTCTCTCTTTTTATTTATGCAAATTATGACATTTTGGGAAGTCTCCCTAAGTGTGATGCTGGAATCCAAACGTGGACCCGTTGCTCAGTGTGCCTAGAGGGATATGGCTGCACCTCACTGACGAGGCCCACAAAAGGCCGAAGCATACGTCTGGGGTTTTGCTGTTTCTCTTGTTCAGAGAAGGATTGCCTGGTATTTCGAGGCTGGACTGTACTGTGAAGTCAGGATCAGACTGATATGCTTCAGGAAAGTTCTTCTCTGTGAAAGGCACATGTTGAGCAAAAAGAGGCTGCTTCTTGGGTGGTAACTAGCCATTGAACAAGCTATTATGCTATTGTTCGTTTCCAGGTTGAGCGCTTCTCTCTTTTTACTTATGCAAATTATGACATTTTGGGTAGTCTCCCTAAATGTGATGCGGGAATCCAGACGTGGACCCGTTGCTCAGTGTGCCTAGAGGGATATGGCTGCACCTCACTGACGAGGCCCACAATAGGCCGAAACGTACGTCTGGGGTTTTGCTGTTTCTCTCGTTCAGAGAAGGATTGCCTGTATTTCAGGGCTGGACTGTACTGTGAAGTCAGGATCAGACTGATATGCTTCAGGAAAGTTCTTCTCTGTGAAAGGCACATGTTGAGCAAAAAGAGGCTGCTTCTTGGGTGGTAACTAGCCATAGAACAAGCTATTATGCTATTGTTAGTTTACAGGTTGAGCGCTTCTCTCTTTTTATTTATGTAAATTAGGGTGGTAACTACTGTGAAGTCAGGATCAGACTGATATGCTTCAGGAAAGTTCTTCTCTGTGAAAGACACATGTTGAGCAAAAAGAGGCTGCTTCTTGGGTGGTAACTAGCCATAGAACAAGCTATTATGCTATTGTTCATTTCCAGGTTGAGCGCTTCTCTCTTTTTATTTATGCAAATCATGACATTTTGGGAAGTCTCCCTAAGTGTGATGCGGGAATCCAGACGTGGACACGTTGCTCAGTGTGCCTAGAGGGATATGGCTGCACCTCACTGACTAGGCCCACAATAGGCAGAAACGTACGTCTGGGGTTTTGCTGTTTCTCTCGTTCAGAGAAGGATTGCCTGGTATTTCGGGGCTGGACTGTACTGTGAAGTCAGGATCAGACTGATATGCTTCAGGAAAGTTCTTCTCTGTGAATGGCACATGTTGAGCAAAAAGAGGCTGCTTCTTGGGTGGTAACTAGCCATAGAACAAGCTATTATGCTATTGTTCGTTTCCAGGTTGCGCGCTTCTTTCTTTTTATTTATGTATATGTGAATATATATATATATATAGATAGATATATAGATATATATATAGATATATACTGTATATATAAATATCAAAATAATCAAAAGGGCAAAGCAAGTGTTCAGTATGAGGATTCCACGAGGGGGTTATGAGTAGTATAAGTATAACACCCTCTTGTTTCCAAGGAATCAGTCCCAATAAAATCCATATTTGTCAGGGACAACAGTCAGTATGCAGTAAATACAAAAGTCCCAGCGTTGGTTCCTGGTGTTTAAGCTCCGTATTTGGGTGATAGTGTAGATGTCACTCCAACCTAGATGTCACGGGTGTCTAAGTGCAGAGATAATAGACAGTCATTGTAAGCTTATCCGGAAGATCTCTTACCCTCCACAAGACTTGGTGGGGTGCCTGGGCGCACTGCTGTACTTCTCCTCGGACTGGTGTGGAAACCCTTCCTTGGGGGTGCAGCGTGTGGGTCCTTCTTGGCGTGCTTGGAGATCCGGCTCTGGTAACGTGGTGTACTCTTGCGCTCCCTGTGACGTCGCTAGGTGGATTGTGGGTATTGTAGTTCCGGGCACTCCCGGAAATCAACGCTGGTTGGGCTACTGGTACAACAGAACAATGTGCGGTATATCCTCCGCTATAGAACAAGGATCAAGAAGGGAATAAAAGTCTGTTGACTCAATGATGTTTTGCTGGAAAAACTTGTTTTATTACGAGAATCCAAAACAAGTCAAAGTAAGCAAAAGTGAACAAAGTAAAGTACAAACGGGTCACAGTGAGGGACGCCTGACGCGTTTCGCGCATGCGTAGATGCGCTTCTTCAGAGGCTAATTAGTTAGTGGCCAGTACAGCTATTTAAACGATACAACCACCAATCCTAGGGTAGCTGTAAGGGATGGCCAATGGGTGCAACATATCCAAGCAGCAGTGTGTTAACATATAATATGCAATCAAGGTATTTTCAAATGGTTGCTGTTTGGGAGGGGCACATCTAAATACAAAGTTCACTGTTAACAACTCTTCAATCAAATATAGAACATGTAAATCAACAATATTCCCTATGGAGCTAAACATTTAAACAATACATATAAATAAAATTATAAAATAAAATGAAATATATGTACTAGGAATCAATAATTAAAAGTAATAAATGGGAAATAAATAAAACTGTATCATATGGTTTGCTATAAGTCCTGAAATAACATAGATATGAATCTGGTGTACGTAATCCCAAGAATGTCTCAAAAAGGCATAATTTAGGCAAAATAGGGAGTAAACCAGAACGGGGTCTGAAAGACAGGGCTGAAAACAAATAAAATTAATATTTTAAATAAGGCAAAAACTAATAAAACTAGAGAGGTATCTATATAGGAATAGATACAGGGGTAGGGAAGGTATGTAAAGTCTTTAACAAAATTGTCTACAAGGTTTACTAAACTGAAATCAAAGTAAGGATACCAAAGGAGGATGTATATAATATTAATTTTATTTGTTTTCAGCCCTGTCTTTCAGACCCCGTTCTGGTTTACTCCCTATTTTGCCTAAATTATGCCTTTTTGAGACATTCTTGGGATTACGTACACCAGATTCATATCTATGTTATTTCAGGACTTATAGCAAACCATATGATACAGTTTTATTTATTTCCCATTTATTACTTTTAATTATTGATTCCTAGTACATATATTTTATTTTATTTTATAATTTTATTTATATGTATTGTTTAAATGTTTAGCTCCATAGGGAATATTGTTGATTTACATGTTCTATATTTGATTGAAGAGTTGTTAACAGTGAACTTTGTATTTAGATGTGCCCCTCCCAAACAGCAACCATTTGAAAATACCTTGATTGCATATTATATGTTAACACACTGCTGCTTGGATATGTTGCACCCATTGGCCATCCCTTACAGCTACCCTAGGATTGGTGGTTGTATCGTTTAAATAGCTGTACTGGCCACTAACTAATTAGCCTCTGAAGAAGCGCATCTACGCATGCGCGAAACGCGTCAGGCGTCCCTCACTGTGACCCGTTTGTACTTTACTTTGTTCACTTTTGCTTACTTTGACTTGTTTTGGATTCTCGTAATAAAACAAGTTTTTCCAGCAAAACATCATTGAGTCAACAGACTTTTATTCCCTTCTTGATCCTTGTTCTATAGCGGAGGATATACCGCACATTGTTCTGTTGTACCAGTAGCCCAACCAGCGTTGATTTCCGGGAGTGCCCGGAACTACAATACCCACAATCCACCTAGCGACGTCACGGGGAGCGCAAGAGTACACCACGTTACCAGAGCCGGATCTCCAAGCACGCCAAGAAGGACCCACACGCTGCACCCCCACGGAAGGGTTTCCACGCCAGTCCGAGGAGAAGTACAGCAGTGCGCCCAGGCACCCCACCAAGTCTTGTGGAGGGTAAGAGATCTTCCGGATAAGCTTACAATGACTGTCTATTATCTCTGCACTTAGACACCCGTGACATCTAGGTTGGAGTGACATCTACACTATCACCCAAATACGGAGCTTAAACACCAGGAACCAACGCTGGGACTTTTGTATTTACTGCATACTGACTGTTGTCCCTGACAAATACGGATTTTATTGGGACTGATTCCTTGGAAACAAGAGGGTGTTATACTTATACTACTCATAACCCCCTCGTGGAATCCTCATACTGAACACTTGCTTTGCCCTTTTGATTATTTTGTTTATTATTATCCTAAGTGCTCAGTTATTGGCTACAATAATATACTATTGCTGGACTGAATAATTACGATATTGCATATCTAACTTAGTTATCATATTGCATTACTACTCACAGTGTCATATTTGCTGCTGTCTAAACATATAGTTTTCTAAAATGGCTACTACACTAGCTCCCACAGGGGTATTAGATGAACAACAAAAAAGAAAACGCATTATGGCATCAGCTCTTAAGGGTCACAGTGATGCCCTAGACTCCATTAGGGAAGACAATCTAGACACAGTATTTTCTAGTCTAGAAAAACTGAAATTTAAGGAAACAAATTTGTGGTGGGATATTGAGTTTTTGGATTTGTACATAGCTGAGAATAAAGTCCCCAGAGGACTACGTATGAAAAAATACCCCTCCTTTGCCCTAGATAATCCCATCTTTATGGAAGAATGGAATACAAACTTAACCAACTGCTCTATTATATGTATGAAGCAGTTACTTAAACATAAAAGGGAAGAAAGGGAGACGATATTAGCTGAAATCAACAAAATTACTGATATACTAAAAACCTTTGAGTCAACACAAAAATATATAGATTATAAATCACAGTTAGATAATACTATCGATCAACTAGATGCTACACTCTCAGACAGAAAGGTACAGAAATATAATAGAGATAAGAAAGACTATGATCTTGACATAGTGTATTCATGGCAAAAAACCAGACCACAAGGCAGAAGGGGCTCTCAAAAAAAGACCCAATCCAATAGCACCAAAAACAAGACACAACAGATTAAGAATCAAACACCTAGAAAAGTAACTTTCTCCAGCATTGATACAGATAATCTGGAGGGGGAAACTGTAGAAACAACAACAGAAGATACAGATATATTGCCAACCACCTCCAGCAATATATCTGGAACTAGACAAAATCTGAAAAGTTTAGTTAAATCACCTCAACAAGCTAGTACCCCTAAGAAAAGTGACCAAACATATAGATACCCCAGCAGGGTCAGGAAAAACAAGAAGAAATAGCTGTAGTGAACCTCTCTGACTTTACTCTATCATATTTTCACATCAATTTATTAAATAAAGGTTTAAGTTTTGCACCAGCAACTAATTTTGATTTTTTTAGCACCCTTCTGGACACTAACAAACTGGTAAGGAAAATAGTTTTAAAGAAACACTTTTTTAACACTGATACACCACGAGAGGATCACATGATTGAAGCAACACGGGAGAACACAATAGGCCTCCGATTCTCAGACCTAACTGATCTCACGACACTCACATCCCTTCAACAAGACACCATACGAGCTGAAGGATACACACACACCAACCCCCCCGCCTACTCACTAAAGGATAAATCTTATTTTTATCCAGTTCATGCACGTGATCACCTAATAGATCTCTTTCAGAGATCAGTAGAAAAAGAATTAACAGATTTAAATGCACATCTACATCTCAGTACCAACACAAAAGTCAGAGATAACTTGACCTACAAAGAAAGAAAGGCACTTAAAGAACTACAAAAGAATCCTAATATAGTCATAACTAAGGCTGACAAGGGTGGCGCTATTGTTCTCCTTAACACTGCTGATTACCTTGAGGAAATAAATAGACAACTAACTGATGAGGAACAATATAAGAAATTAACTTTCAATCCCACCCTTTCCTTCACTAACCAATTAAAAAATCACTTGGACACAGCCAAAGAACATGGCTTTATGACAGATGAACTCACTAAAACTTTACTTAATGAAGCTCCCACTATACCTAGCTTCAGAATAGTACCCAAAATCCACAAGAGTCTCACAAGACCGCCGGGCAGACCCATTGTGGCCAGCCAGGGCTCCCTATGTGAAAAATTGGGAGGCTGGCTGGATCACATACTCCAACCAATAGTCCAAACTCTACCAGGATATATAAGGGACAGTGGCCACCTCATCCAGCAACTAGACAATGTCCAGTGGGACAGCGGCTACGTCTGGCTCACTATAGACGTGGCCGCTCTCTACTCAAACATTCCCCATACCACAGGCCTTGAAGCCCTTAGTAAAATGTTGCTCAGACACACCAATTTTGACATAAACTTTATAACCTTTGTTGTAGAAACAACAGAATTTCTACTTAAACATAATTACTTTGTACATGAGGGCAACTACTATTTACAAAAACGTGGCACTGCCATGGGCGTTAAATTCGCCCCGGCATACGCCAATATATATATGGGTATGATGGAACTCACCCATATATTCGCAACAGATTTTCCCTTTAAAAACAACATCAAATTATACGGTCGCTTTATAGATGACCTTATTATTATATGGGACACAACACACAAAGAACATACTATTGATGACTTCATGACACATATTAGTAACAATAATTATAATTTAACATTCACTCACAAAAGTGATAACTTTATGATTGAATATCTGGACTTAAAACTCCAAATAGACACAACTAATATGAGTATCAGTACATCCACCTACAGGAAACCAACATCAAAAAATACCATCTTGAGAGCAGATTCATGCCATGTACCACACCTAAAGAAAGGTATCCCCAAAGGTCAGTATCTAAGATTGCGTAGAAACTGTTCTAATATAGAAACCTACAAATTAGAAGCTGAGGAACTAACAAACAGACTGATCAAAAGAGGGTATAACAAATTTAAACTTCAAAATATAAACAAAGAAGTTCAAAAATTAAACAGAAATACACTATTTAATAAGAAAACCACCGAGATTGATAAGGATAACATAGTCTTCTCTACACAGTACAGCACACAGTATTACAAAGTGTGCAATATTATTAAGAAAAATCTTGTAATACTAAATAATGATAATACATTGAAACAAATTATTTCTAAAGGGATTAAATTTGTAGCGAAAAAGGCCCCCTCATTAAATAATCTTATGAATAAAAAATTCTCAGAAAAAACACAAACCCAGACAAACTGGCTAAGTTTGACCCCAGGCTCTTTTAAGTGCGGTCATACACCCTGTAAGAGCTGTGACTACACAGAAAAAAATTATACTTTTACCTCAACCAACACTAAAGAAACATATACTATCAGACAAAGAATAGATTGCACATCGCAATACGTTATCTATCTGATTACATGCCAATATTGTTTCCAACAATATACAGGAATTACCACACGTCCTTTAAAAGACCGAATAAGAGAGCACTTACTGTCCCTAACTGAAAAAGATCCTAAAACACCAGTGGCGAAACATTTCCGCCAACATGGCATAGGGACCACATTCTTCTCCTTTATGGGGATTGAGAGAATTGTACAAAATGCCAGAGGAGGAGATAGAACAGCTAGGCTTCTAAAAAGAGAAGTATATTGGATCCTAAAATTGAACACAAGATACCCCCATGGCATCAATAAAAGATTAGATGTTGACCTATATGTATAGGTACTACTACCCTACCTAATCCCAGTATTAAACCAGTGGGAACCAGTAGAATCTTCAATAATCTTACCGTAGCGAGCTAATACCCATGGGTCTGAGGAACACTAGCTATCTAAATAATTGATCTATATCATATGCATAGACATAACACAAGTAACATAACTACCTATATAAGTGTAGACTCTACAAACACTAATTCCAATATCCACTTAAATAGGAGATGGATAGATATACATCCTCCTTTGGTATCCTTACTTTGATTTCAGTTTAGTAAACCTTGTAGACAATTTTGTTAAAGACTTTACATACCTTCCCTACCCCTGTATCTATTCCTATATAGATACCTCTCTAGTTTTATTAGTTTTTGCCTTATTTAAAATATTAATTTTATTTGTTTTCAGCCCTGTCTTTCAGACCCCGTTCTGGTTTACTCCCTATTTTGCCTAAATTATGCCTTTTTGAGACATTCTTGGGATTACGTACACCAGATTCATATCTATGTTATTTCAGGACTTATAGCAAACCATATGATACAGTTTTATTTATTTCCCATTTATTACTTTTAATTATTGATTCCTAGTACATATATTTTATTTTATTTTATAATTTTATTTATATGTATTGTTTAAATGTTTAGCTCCATAGGGAATATTGTTGATTTACATGTTCTATATTTGATTGAAGAGTTGTTAACAGTGAACTTTGTATTTAGATGTGCCCCTCCCAAACAGCAACCATTTGAAAATACCTTGATTGCATATTATATGTTAACACACTGCTGCTTGGATATGTTGCACCCATTGGCCATCCCTTACAGCTACCCTAGGATTGGTGGTTGTATCGTTTAAATAGCTGTACTGGCCACTAACTAATTAGCCTCTGAAGAAGCGCATCTACGCATGCGCGAAACGCGTCAGGCGTCCCTCACTGTGACCCGTTTGTACTTTACTTTGTTCACTTTTGCTTACTTTGACTTGTTTTGGATTCTCGTAATAAAACAAGTTTTTCCAGCAAAACATCATTGAGTCAACAGACTTTTATTCCCTTCTTGATCCTTATATAAATATCATAATCATTTATATTGGAATACTAGCATAGCATTTCATTAAATTCTAGTGGCATAGTCTTTTTTATTGGATTAAAACTTATTGCACATTTTATTTGACTTCCAAGCCTATGTTTTCTATTTCTGTAAGAAACTCTGTACAAGCCAGGACTGTTTGAGATTCAGAGCTAATGTCTCCTGCAATGAAAGGCCAGTAAGCATCTGGCCTTTGATGTCACTATTGCAGCTGGTAAAATTGCCTTATATCAGCAAGGATCTATTTCCAAATGCAATGATACATATTTTTTTTTTATTTTACAATTTTTTGCAAACCTAATACTTCTAATTATAAAACTACAGTATGCAAAGATTCAACTTTTCCACTCCATCTGAAAAGTACAGGAATTCTTATGTTATTTTATGCTCCCTGCAATAGTATTTTACATTTAATATAAACTGATTATTACAGTCATTTTACAACACATCATTTCCTTTCAATTCTTGCACTTACACTAGGAGTTCAGTTCAGTTCTCAACGTGAAGGTCCATTTGAAGAGCATTTTATCAGCTGAAAGGTTATTTGATTCTAGTCTGCTGTGAGCTGATAACCACTGTAAAGTGTAGGCCTGTTTGACAATGGCTCTAGCAGTGGTAAATAGACAAAACTGTTTCTCATTTTGACAATGAATGTGTATTAAAAAGTATGGAAAATAGGATGCGGTCAAATATGTCTCAAAGTTGTATTTTTATTTCAAGCATGTCCCTCCTGCAGGTGAAAACACTGTAGCACATAGTTTTATTAATCATTACCAAGGAATCATAGGAACTCAGTAGACAGCCAATCCAGTGCTGTACGCCTGACAGCAGAGGATCTGCGACTGTGTATGTGGCGTACAACAATCATCCAACAGGAGGAGGCTAGGGACTGGTCCCCACTTCTCCAGTGGCAGACCTGTGACTAACTCCAACTGGGTGTAATTATGCCACTAACCAATCTTTCATAAACTTCCCTCTGCCCAAACTCTGTGTGTGTGTGTCTCTGTGTGTGTGTGCCCCTCTGTGTGTGTGTGTGTCCCTCTGTGTTTGTCTGTGTTCCTCTGTGTGTATCATTTTATAGTGTATCTAATATCTCAGCACTCTGGCACTGATATTAGCCATTGCTGCATCAGCCACGGATTGTAACTGTGCGACTACCCAATACTTCAACTTACCTCTGTCCAAACTCTCTGTGCGGAAAAACATAATTTATGTAAGACCTTACCTGATAAATTCATTTATTTCATAGTGGCAAGAGTCCATGAGCTAGTGACGTATGGGATATATATTCCTACCAGGAGGAGGTGGCAAAGTTTCCCAAACCTCAAAATGCCTATAAATACACCTCCCACCACACACATACCTTAGTTTAACGTATAGTGAGTAGTGAGGTGTACAAAGGAGTAAAAAAGCATACAGAAAGAGGAACTGGAAAAAATAATGTGCTTTTATACAAAGAAAATCATAACCACCAAAAAATAGGGTGGGTCTCATGGACTCTTGCCACTATGAAAGAAATTAATTTATCAGGTACGTTCTTACATAAATTATATTTTCTTTAATGTAAGTGGCAAGAGTCCATGAGCTAGTGACGTATGGGATATAATACCCAAGATGTGGAAATCCACAGAGTCACTAGAGAGGGAGGGATAAAATAAAAACAGCTAGAGAAATTAAATCCAAATAATAATTAAGTTTTCGTAAAAAATTAAAAAAAAAACTCAAATCATAGGCAGTAGAATCAAACTGAGACCTCTGCCTGAAGATCCTTTCTACCAAAGACTGCTACCGATAGAACCCACTTATGTACATGCATTTGGTATATTGTTTTTTTCCTTTTCCATTTTAGGTACCATCTATATCCGGATTCCAAGCGCTTATGATTTTAGAAGTTATTCATTCAGGATTATCATTCTTTTAAGGAACATTATTACCATTCATTGGGATTTTTCTTTTCTTTGGACATATATTGGGACTATCTGTACTGAGTACACATTATCATAGGGACATTTAGTGTGCCGCCACACATCGCTATCCAGGCCAGTTGCTCTACCGATATCTGTTTATTGATCTTTTTATTTATTTTTTGAGTTATTCATTTTTATCATTTGGATCATATATTTTACAATTGAGTCATATTGTATATAATTTGAGTCACATTATTTCACACACTAGTATTTGTTTTATTCAGCTATATAAACACCCCATTCCCACTTAATCACTGGGGCTAACACATATAACTCTTTACTAAGGCCTAGATTTAGAGTTTGGCGTTAGCCGTGAAAACCAGCGTTAGAGGCTCCTAACGCTGGTTTTAGGCTACCGCCGGTATTTGGAGTCACTCAAAATAGGGTCTAACGCTCACTTTTCAGCCGCGACTTTTCCATACCGCAGATCCCCTTACGTAAATTGCGTATCCTATCTTTTCAATGGGATTTCTCTAACTCCGGTATTTAGAGTCGTTTCTGAAGTGAGCGTTAGACATCTAACGACAAAACTCCAGCCGCAGGAAAAAAGTCAGTAGTTAAGAGCTTTCTGGGCTAACGCCGGTTTATAAAGCTCTTAACTACTGTACTCTAAAGTACACTAACACCCATAAACTACCTATGTACCCCTAAACCGAGGTCCCCCCACATCACCAACACTCTAAAAAAAAAATTTAACCCCTAATCTGCCGACCGCCACCTACGTTATCCTTATGTACCCCTAATCTGCTGCCCCTAACACCGCCGACCCCTGTATTATATTTATTAACCCCTAACCTGCCCCCCACAACGTCGCCTCCACCTGCCTACACTTATTAACCCCTAATCTGCCGACCGCAAAGCGCCGCCACCTACGTTATCCTTATGTACCCCTAATCTGCTGCCCCTAACACCGCCGACCCCTATATTATATTTATTAACCCCTAATCTGCCCCCCACAACGTCGCCTCCACCTGCCTACACTTATTAACCCCTAATCTGCCGACCGGACCTGAGCGCTACTATAATAAAGTTATTAACCCCTAACCCGCCTCACTAACCCTATCATAAATAGTATTAACCCCTAATCTGCCCTCCCTAACATCGCCGACACCTAACTTCAATTATTAACCCCTAATCTGCCGACCGAATCTCGCCGCTATTCTAATAAATGTATTAACCCCTAAAGCTAAATCTAACCCTAATACTAACACCCCCCTAAGTTAAATATAATTTAAATCTAACGAAATTAATTAACTCTTATTAAATAAATTATTCCAATTTAAAGCTAAATACTTACCTGTAAAATAAATCCTAATATAGCTACAATATAAATTATAATTATATTATAGCTATTTTAGGATTTATATTTATTTTACAGGTAACTTTGTATTTATTTTAACCAGGTACAATAGCTATTAAATAGTTAAGAACTATTTAATAGCTAAAATAGTTAAAATAATTACAAATTTACCTGTAAAAGAAATCCTAACCTAAGTTACAAATAAACCTAACACTAGACTATCAATAAATTAATTAAATAAACTACCCACAATTACCTACAATTAACCTAACACTACACTATCAATAAATAAATTAAATACAATTGCTACAAATAAATACAATTAAATAAACTAGCTAAAGTACAAAAAATAAAAAAGAACTAAGTTACAAAAAATAAAAAAATATTTACAAACATAAGAAAAATATTACAACAATTTTAAACTAATTACACCTACTCTAAGCCCCCTAATAAAATAACAAAGCCCCCCAAAATAAAAAAATGCCCTACCCTATTCTAAATTACTAAAGTTCAAAGCTCTTTTACCTTACCAGCCCTGAACAGGGCCCTTTGCGGGGCATGCCCCAAGAAGTTCAGCTCTTTTGCCTGTAAAAAAAACATACAATATCCCCCCCCAACATTACAACCCACCACCCACATACCCCTAATCTAACCCAAACCCCCCTTAAATAAACCTAACACTAAGCTCCTGAAGATCATCCTACCTTGTCTTCACCATACCAGGTTCACCGATCGGTCCAGAAGAGCTCCTCCGATGTCCTGATCCAAGCCCAAGCGGGGGGCTGAAGAGGTCCATGATCCGGCTGAAGTCTTCATCCAAGCGGGCCAGAAGAGGTCTTCCATCCGATTGAAGTCTTCATCCAAGCGGCATCCATCCGGAGCGAAGCGGCAGCATCCTGAAGACCTCCACCGCGGAACATCCATCCTGGCCGACGACTGAACGACGAATGACGGTTCCTTTAAATGACGTCATCCAAGATGGCGTCCCTCGAATTCCGATTGGCTGATAGGATTCTATCAGCCAATCGGAATTAAGGTAGGAATATTCTGATTGGCTGATGGAATCAGCCAATCAGAATCAAGTTCAATCCGATTGGCTGCTAAGTACTTTCAGTCTTGTTGCTATAATATGCATTAACAATTTATAATCACTGTTAAAAAATGAAATTGGCCTTTAAGAGGCAATATCTATTTTTTTGTAGAATTAATGTAATTATTGATGCAGCCAAATATCGTGAGCATGTTACTTTATTTAAAAAATATTGGTTAAATAGATCTACCAAAGGGGCACTTATCTCATCTATTAAGATTTTATATAGTTCGATAGGAATCTGGTCAGGTCCCGCCGCCCTATTCAAAGTGGCTTTTTTAATAGTATTTTCCACCTCATTTTTAGATATTGGAGCATTCAACTCATCCAATTTATCCTTATCTAGTATCGGGACCTGTAGCTTTTCCCAGAATATTTTTTTTGTTTCAACATCTATTTCTGATCCACTATGTAACTCTTGAAATATTTATAAATGTAATAATTTATTTCTTTATTATTTATAAGTCTGTCTGACCATGTTTTTAGTGCCCCGATGACCGATTTTTTGTTTTTGGATTTTGTTAAATTTGTTAAATGTTTTCCAGCTTTGCCACTGTGGCGAAAGAAAAAAAATTGAGATTTAAGATCTTCTTGTGTGACCTTTTGGGCTAGGAAAATTTCTCTTGTTTTTTTAGCTTTCTGATAGGCTTCCCATAATTTTTTTGAAGGGTCGCTTATATATGAGTTATAAGCGTTACGAAGATAATTGGCTAGTTCAATATCCCTAGTAATGTGTTTACGTTTTTGCCATACCAAATAAGATTTAATTTCCCCTCTTATGACTGCTTTAAAGCTTTCCCATATTATTTCTGTGCTAATCCTATCTGTAGCATTAATGTAGATAAATTCTGTCCATTTTTTTTTAAGCCACATTTTAAATTGTATATTTGCCATAAGATACCATGGAAAGAAAAATCTGTTAAAATTCTTTTCTTGAGGGGTTTTTAGCTTAATATTTAAAGTAACAATTGCATGGTCTGAAATTACAATTTCTTGTATATCAGAATAAATGTCAAAAGTCAATAATTTTTCATCTATTAAAAAAAAATCAATGCGGGACATCGTTTGGTGGGAGTAAGATTCACAAGTAAATTTTTTCAGGTCAGGATTTTGTAGCAGGTTTTTAAAGTTTTTAAGAAGTTTAGTCTGTAGTTTATTATCTTTGTTTAATGATGGTTTGAGTCTATCAATAGTTGGGAAATCTATCAGGTTAAAATCTCCTGCAACAATTAAATTGCAATTAAGGAGTGGTAGTAATTTGGCTTGTAGTGTTTCCCAAAAATTCTTATCTTTTTTGTTGGGACCATATAAATTACATAGTATTAATGGAGTTCCTGCTATTGTAAGCTGTATAATTAAATACCTTTGTTCTTTATCCATTTCAATATTTCTAATTACATAACACATATTTTTACTAAATAGAAAAGAAACTCCTTTTTTCCTACCAATACAGGGAGTACATATCACTTCACCAACCCAACTGGTTTTAAGTTTAGCCAATTCTGATGCTTTTAGGTGTGTTTCTTGTATACAAGCTATATCTGTTTTGTGTCTTTTTAGTTGTGCTAACACCTTTTTCCTTTTCTGTGGGGAGGTAAAGCCCCCCCACATTCCAAGAAGCCAGGTTAAGTGTTTCTTTCATTTGTGGACAAGTTAAGTTCTTTTACCACAAAGAATTTACCCAGAATCAGAGGAGGAGGGAATTGAAGAGAGAGAAAAAAAATTATAAAAACTCAAATAAAAAAATAGATAAATGCAAATTATATATTCTAACCCATAAATGTTAATAACAAACTCAAAAACTAAAAAGGCTTTATACTTCAAAAATCACCTCTTCTTTTTTTAAAAATCAAGTACAAACAGGAGAAAATTAAAGGGACATGAAACCCACATTTTTTCTTTCATGATTTAGAAAGAGCATACAATTATAAACAACTTTCTAATTTACTTCTATTATCTATTTTGCTTCATTCTCTTGATATTCTTTGCTGAAAAGCATATCTAGATATGCTTAGTAGCTGCTGATTGGTAGCTGCACATAGATGCCTCCTGTGATTGGTTCACTGTGTGCATTGCTATTTCTTCATTAAAGTATATCTAAAGAATAAAGCAAATTAGGTAATAGAAGTAAATTGGAATGTTGTTTAACCCCTTAATGACCACAGCACTTTTCCATTTTCTGTCCGTTTGGGACCAAGGCTATTTTTACATTTTTGAGGTGTTTGTGTTTAGCTGTAATTTTCCTCTTACTCATTTACTGTACCCACACATATTATATACCGTTTTTCTCGCCATTAAATGGACTTTCTAAAGATACCATTATTTTCATCATATCTTATAATTTACTATAAAAAAATATATAAAATATGAGGAAAAAATGGAAAAAAACACACTTTTTCTAACTTTGACCCCCAAAATCTGTTACACATCTACAACCACCAAAAAACACCCATGCTAAATAGTTTCTAAATTTTGTCCTGATTTTAGAAATACCCAATGTTTACATGTTCTTTGCTTTTTTTGTAAACTATAGGACCATAAATACAAGTAGCACTTTGCTATTTCCAAACCATTTCTTTTCAAAATTAGCGACAGTTACATTAGAACACTGATATCTTTCAGGAATCTCTGAATAGCCATTGACATGTATATATTTTTTTTTAGTAGACAACCCAAAGTATTGATCTAGGCCCATTTTGGTATATTTCATGCTACCATTTCACCGCCAAATGCAATCAAATACAAAAAATCGTTCACTTTTCACAATTTTTTTCACAAACTTTTGGTTTCTAACTTAAATTATTTACAAACAGCTTGTGCAATTATGGCATAAATGGTTGTAAATTCTTCTCTGAGATCCCCTTTGTTCAGAAATAGCAGACATATATGACTTTGGCGTTGCTTTTTGGTAATTAGAAGGCCGCTAAATGCCACTGCGCACCACACGTGTATTATGCCCAGCAGAGAAGGGGTTAATTAGGGAGCATGTAGGGAGCTTTTTGGGGTAGTTTTAGCTTTAGTGTAGTGTAGTAGACAACCCCAAGTATTGATCTAGGCCAATTTTGGTATATTTCATGCCACCATTTCACCGCCAAATGCGATCAAATTAAAAAAAACGTTAATTTTTTCTCAATTTTAGGTTTCTCACTGAAATTATTTACAAACAGCTTGTGCAATTATGGCACAAATGGTTGTAAATGCTTCTCTGGGATCCCCTTTGTTCAGAAATAGCAGACATATATGGCTTTGGCATTGCTTTTTGGTAATTAGAAGGCCTCTAAATGCCGGTGCGCATCACACGTGTATTATGGCTAGCAGTGAAGGGGTTAATTATGTAGCTTGTAGGGAGCTTGCAGGGTTAATTTTAGCTTTAGTCTAGAGCTCAGCCTCCCACCTGAAACATCAGACCCCCTGATCTCTCCCAAACAGCTCTCTTCCCTCCCCCACCCCACAATTGTCCCCGCCATCTTAAGTACTGGCAGAAACTCTGCCAGTACTAAAATAAAAGGTATTTGGCCCTTTTTTAAAAATAAAAAAGCATATTTACATATGCTTATGTGTAGGATCCCCCCTTAGACCCCAACCTCACTGATCCCCCACCAAACAGCTCTAACCCTTCCCCTCTGCCTTAATTGGCGCCATCTTGGGTACTGGCAGCTGTCTGCCAGTACCCAGTTTTGTAAAAAAAACATAATTTATGTAAGAACTTACCTGATAAATTCATTTCTTTCATATTAGCAAGAGTCCATGAGCTAGTGACGTATGGGATATACATTCCTACCAGGAGGGGCAAAGTTTCCCAAACCTTAAAATGCCTATAAATACACCCCTCACCACACCCACAATTCAGTTTAACGAATAGCCAAGAAGTGGGGTGATAAGAAAAAAAGTGCGAAAGCATATAAAATAAGGAATTGGAATAATTGTGCTTTATACAAAAAAATCATAACCACCACAAAAAAGGGCGGGCCTCATGGACTCTTGCTAATATGAAAGAAATGAATTTATCAGGTAAGTTCTTACATAAATTATGTTTTCTTTCATGTAATTAGCAAGAGTCCATGAGCTAGTGACGTATGGGATAATGACTACCCAAGATGTGGATCTTTCCACACAAGAGTCACTAGAGAGGGAGAGATAAAATAAAGACAGCCAATTCCTGCTGAAAATAATCCACACCCAAAATAAAGTTTAATGAAAAACATAAGCAGAAGATTCAAACTGAAACCGCTGCCTGAAGTACTTTTCTACCAAAAACTGCTTCAGAAGAAGAAAATACATCAAAATGGTAGAATTTGGTAAAAGTATGCAAAGAGGACCAAGTTGCCGCTTTGCAAATCTGATCAACCGAAGCTTCATTCCTAAACGCCCAGGAAGTAGAAACTGACCTAGTAGAATGAGCTGTAATCCTCTGAGGCGGAGTTTTACCCGACTCAACATAGGCAAGATGAATTAAAGATTTCAACCAAGATGCCAAAGAAATGGCAGAAGTTTTCTGGCCTTTCTAGAACCGGAAAAGATAACAAATAAACTAGAAGTCTTTCGGAAAGACTTAGTAGCTTCAACATAATATTTCAAAGCTCTAACAACATCCAAAGAATGCAACGATTTCTCCTTAGAATTCTTAGGATTAGGACATAATGAAGGAACCACAATGTCTCTACTAATGTTGTTGGAATTCACAACTTAGGTAAAAATTCAAAAGAAGTTCGCAACACCGCCTTATCCTGATGAAAAATCAGAAAAGGAGACTCACAAGAAAGAGCAGATAATTCAGAAACTCTTCTGGCAGAAGAGATGGCCAAAAGGAACAAAACTTTCCAAGAAAGTAATTTAATGTCCAATGAATGCATAGGTTCAAATGGAGGAGCTTGAAGAGCCCCCAGAACCAAATTCAAACTCCAAGGAGGAGAAATTGACTTAATGACAGGCTTTATACGAACCAAAGCTTGTACAAAACAATGAATATCAGGAAGAATAGCAATCTTTCTATGAAAAAGAACAGAAAGAGCAGAGATTTGTCCTTTCAAGGAACTTGCGGACAAACCCTATCTAAACCATCCTGAAGAAACTGTAATATTCTCGGTATTCTAAAAGAATGCCAAGAAAAATGATGAGAAAGACACCAAGAAATATAAGTCTTCCAGACTCTATAATATATCTCTCTGGATACAGATTTACGAGCCTGTAACATAGTATTAATCACAGAGTCAGAGAAACCTCTTTGACCAAGAATCAAGCGTTCAATCTCCATACCTTTAAATTTAAGGATTTCAGATCCTGATGGAAAAAAGGACCTTGAGACAGAAGGTCTGGTCTTAACAGAAGAGTCCACGGTTGGCAAGAGGCCATACGGACAAGATCCGCATACCAAAACCTGTGAGGCCATGCCGGAGCTACCAGCAGAACAAACGAGCATTCCTTCAGAATCTTGGAGATTACTCTTGGAAGAAGAACTAGAGGCGGAAAGATATAGGCAGGATGATACTTCCAAGGAAGTGATAATGCATCCACTGCCTCCGCTTGAGGATCCCGGGATCTGGACAGATACCTGGGAAGTTTCTTGTTTAGATGAGAAGCCATCAGAACTATTTCTGGAAGTTCCCACATTTGAATAATCTGAAGAAATACCTCTGGGTGAAGAGACCATTCGCCCGGATGCAACGTTTGGCGACTGAGATAATCCGCTCTCCAATTGTCCATACCTGGGATATGAACCGCAGAGAGTAGACAGGAGCTGGATTCCGCCCAAACCAAAATTCGAAATACTTCTTTCATAGCCAGAGGACTGTGAGTCCCTCCTTGATGATTGATGTATGCCACAGTTGTGACATTGTCTATCTGAAAACAAATGAAAAAACTCTCTCTTCAGAAGAGGCCAAGACTGAAGAGCTCTGAAAATTGCACGGAGTTCCAAAATATTGATCGGAAATCTCACCTCCTGAGATTCCCAAACCCCTTGTGCCGTCAGATACCCCCACACAGCTCCCCAACCTGTAAGACTTGCATCTGTTGAGATTATAGTCCAGGTCGGAAGAACAAGAAGCCCCCTGAACTAAACGATGGTGATCTGTCCACCATGTCAGAGAGTGTCGTAAAATCGGTTTAAAGATATTAATTGAGATATCTTTGAGTAATCCCTGCACCATTGGTTCAGCATACAGAGCTGAAGAGGTCGCATGTGAAAACGAGCAAAGGAGATCGCATCTGATGCAGCAGTCCTAAGACCCAACATTTCCATGCATAAGGCTACCAAAGGGAATGATTGTGACTGAAGGTTTTGACAAGCTGATATCAATGTTAAACTTCTCTTGTCTGACAAGGACAGAGTCATAGACACTGAATCTATCTAGAAACCTAAAAAGGTTACCCTTGTCTGAGGAATCAATGAACTGATTGGTAAATTGATCCTCCAACCATGAACTTGAAGAAACAACACAAGTCGATCCGTATGAGATTCTTCGAAAATGAGAAGACTGAGCAAGTACCAAGATATCGTCCAAATAAGGAAATACCAAAACCCTGTTCTCTGATTACAGAAAGAAGGGCACCGAGAACCTTTGAAAAAAATTCTTGGAACTGAGGCTAGGCCAAACGGTAGAGCCAAAAAACTGGTAATGCTTGTCTAAAAAGAGAATCTCAGACACTAAAAGTGATCTGGATGAATCGGAATATGCAGATACACATCCTGTAAATCTATTGTAGACATATAATGCCCTTGCTAAACAAAAGGCAGGATAGTCCTACAGTAACCATCTTGAATGTTGGTATCCTAACATAACGATTCAATAATGATAGATCCGGAACTGGTCTGAAGGAATTGACCTTCTTTGGTACAATGAAGAGATAAAATAAAACCCCAGCCCCTGTTCCAGAACTGGAACTGGCATAAATACTCCAGCCAACTCTAGATCTGAAACACATTTCAGAAATGCTGAGCCTTTGCTGTGTTAACTGGGACACGGGAAAGAAAAAAATCTCTTAGCAGGAGGCCTTAACTTGAAGCCAATTCTGTACCTTTCTGAAACAATGTTCTGAAACCAGAGATTGAGAACGGAATTGATCCAAATTTCTTTGAAGAAAACGTAATCTGCCCCATACCAGCTGAGCTGGAATAAGGGCCGCACCTTCATAGGTACTTAGGAGCTGGCTATAGGTTTCTATAAGGCTTGGATATATTCCAAACTGGAAATAGTTTCCAAACTGATACCGCTCCTGAGGATGAAGGATCAGGCTTTTGTTCCTTGTTGTGAGGAAAGGAACGAAAATGAATATTTACCCTGGAAAGAAAGGGAAAGCAAAGTTGACTTAGAAGACATATCAGCATTCCAAGTTTAATCCATAAAGCTTTTCTAGCTAAAATAGCTAGAGACATATACCTGACATCAACTCTAATGATATCAAAAGATGGTATCACCAATAAAATTATTAGCATGTTATAGAATAATAATAATGCTATAAAATTATGATCTGTTACTTGTTGCGCTAAAGCTTCTAACCAAAAAGTTGAAGCTGCAGCAACATCCGCTAAAAATATAGCAGGTCTAAGAAGATTACCTGAACATAAGTAAGCTTTTCTTAGAAAGGATTCAATTTTCCTATCTAAAGGATCCTTAAAATAAGTACTATCTGCCGTAGGAATAGTAGTACATTAGCAGGAGTAGAGACAGCCCCATAACCTTAGGGATTTTTGTCCCAAAAAACTCTAATCTGTCAGATGGCACAGGATATAATTGCTTAAACGTCTAGAAGGAGTAAATAAATTACCCAAATTATTCCATTCCCTGGAAATTACTTCAGAAATAGCATCAGGGAGATAAAACACTTCTGGAATAACTACAGGAGATTTAAAAACCTTATTTAAACGTTTACATTTAGTATCAAGAGGACCAGAATCCTCTATTTCTAATGCAAATAATACTTCTTTAAGTAAAGAACGAATAAATTCCATCTTGAACAAATACAAAGATTTATCAGTATCAACCTCTGAGACAGAAACCTCTGAACCAGAAGAACCATTATCAGTATCAGAATGATGATGTTCATTTAAAAATTCATCTGAAAAAAGAGAAGTTTTAAAAGACTTTTATGTATACTAGAAGGAGAAATAACAGACATAGCCTTCTTAATGGATTTAAAAAATAAAATCTCTTATGTTATCAGGAACACTCTGAAAATTAGATGTTGACGGAACAGCAACAGGTAATGTAACAGTACTAAAGGAAATTGTATCTGCATTAATAAGTTTGAGATGACATGCAATACAAACAACAGCTGGAGAAACAGATACCAAAAGTTTATAGCAGATACACTTAGCTTGGTAGCTCCAGCACTGGGCAGTGATTTTCCTGAAGTATCTTCTGACTCAGTTGCAACGTGGAACATCTTGCAATATGTAAAAGAAAAAAACAACATATAAAGCAAAATTGATCAAATTCCTTAAATGACAGTTTCAGGAATGGGAAAAAAAATGCCAGAGAACAAGCTTCTAGCAACCAGAAGCAATAAATAATGAGACTTAAATAATGTGGAGACAAAAATGACGCCCATATTTTTTTAGCGCCAAAAAAGACGCCCACATTATTTGGCGCCTAAATGCTTTTGGCGCCAAAAATGACGCCACATCCGGAACGCCGACATTTTTGACGCAAAAAAACGTCAAAAAATGACGCAACTTCCGGCGACACGTATGACGCCGGAAACAGAAAAAAAAATTTTGCGCCAAAAAAGTCCGCGCCAAGAATGACGCAATAAAATGAAGCATTTTCTGCCCCCGCGAGCCTAACAGCCCTCAGGGAAAAAGTCAAATTTTTTAAGGTAAGAAAAAATGATTGAAACAAATGCATTTATCCCAAATATGAAACTGACTGTCTGAAAAATAAGGAATGTTGAACATTCTGAGTCAAGGCAAATAAATGTTTGAATACATATATTTAGAACTTTATAAACAAAGTGCCCAACCATAGCTTAGAGTGTCACAGAAAATAAGATTTACTTACCCCAGGACACTCATCTACATGTTTGTAGAAAGCCAAACCAGTACTGAAACGAGAATCAGCAGAGGTAATGGTATATATAAGAGTATATCGTCGATCTGAAAAGGGAGGTAAGAGATGAATCTCTACGACCGATAACAGAGAACCTATGAAATAGACCCCGTAGAAGGAGATCACTGCATTCAAATAGGCAATACTCTCCTCACATCCCTCTGACATTCACTGCACGCTGAGAGGAGAACCGGGCTCCAACTTGCTGCGGAGCGCATATCAACGTAGAATCTAGCACAAACTTACTTCACCACCTCCATCGGAGGCAAAGTTTGTAAAACTGAATTGTGGGTGTGGTGAGGGGTGTATTTATAGGCATTTTAAGGTTTGGGAAACTTTGCCCCTCCTGGTAGGAATGTATATCCCATACGTCACTAGCTCATGGACTCTTGCTAATTACATGAAAGAAATGTGCCTTTTTTTTTTTAAATGCCCTTTTCTGTAGTGTAGCTTCCCCCCCCCCCCCACCAAGACCAACCCCCAACCCCTTCCAGGTCCCTTAGATTACATTTTTAATAATTACATTTATTATTTTTTTTTAGCTTTTAACTTTTTTTTTTCTGTAGTGTAGCGGTTCCCACCCGCTCCCGCCCCGTGCACGAACCCGTCCGCCACCCCCCGTGCACGCGCGCGCTCCCGTGCGTGCCCCCGTAGATCCCGCCCCCCTCCACTTCATACAGAGCACCGATGGCCGCCCACCCGCCTCCCACGTAAGCTCCCACCCACCAACGATACCGGCCATCGATGTCCGGTGCAGAGAGGGCCACAGAGTGGCTCTCTCTGCATCGGATGGCCAAGGGGGGTTATTGCAGGATGCCTCCATATCGAGGCATCACTGCAATAACCGGAAAGCAGCTGGAAGCGAGCAGGATCGCTTCCAGCTGCTTTCCAGACCAAGGACGTACGCTACACGTCCTCGGTCATTAAGTGTATTTTTTTTGAGGACGTGTGGCGTACGTCCTTGGTCCTTAAGGGGTTAAAATTATATTCTCTACCTTAATCATGAAAGAAAATGTTTGGGTATAGTGTCCCTTTAATCAGGGCGTGTCTCCAAATGCTCCCTAGATAATTAAAGGCAGGTGATTAAAAAGGGACATGGGTGAAAAATGAGTCCAAGGAAAAACCTACAGCATTAAAACAGAGTGATTTATGCAGAGAAACAAAAAGGTAGGAATAAATACTATCAGACTTTTAACAAAAGCCTTGAAAAAAGAAAGCAGTGTCCACAAAAAAAGTATATGAAATACATTTACATGTTTGTAATTGTGCTTAAAACATATTATCACTCAATTAATAGTATACAGCTTGCAGTTAGATAGTCCTGCCTATATTATCACACAATTAATAGTATACAGCATGTAGATAGATAGCTTTGCCTACAATGAAATAAAACTGCCTGATCGAGATAAATTCATCATAAAAATGGGAAAAATCATCATCTTTTGAGCATCCACTTTAGGCGGAGTAGCAAATTGGTTATGCAAAGGTTTTTCCAGGAGAAAAGTTCTTATATATTTTTTCAGATAGATCTTGCAAAAATATTTGAATATAGAGATTTTAAAGCACCAGAAACAGGGGAATACTTGTCTGGTGCAAAACTTGAACTAAACCAATCAGAAGGAAACTTGAGATAGTTCATCCTCAATTCCCAGAGAACTTAAAATGCCTTTAATGAATTCAGATATTGTTGCAGTGCTAAATGTTATGGGAAAATGAGATCTAGGGTTTCCCAATAAGAGGCAGAATCAGGAAATTGTAAATTATCCATAGGACCCATAGGTGAATCAGAAAAGCTTCCACCAAAAATGTGTGCAATACACACTTAACAAAGTTTCTTATCTTGCCAAAAGGGGTTCACACTAAGGAAACAGGTGGGCATAGGCTGGGTAACATGGCTAAAGAAAGTGAGTAAAACCAACCTTCAGCAAGTAATATATTAATAGTTGGAGCAAACAATAAGAACCCATAAAGCACATAGGCAACATACCTTAAGGCTACCCCTGCTTCTTTCAGGGCTGTAGCAGTTTGAGACTGGGGCTGGGTATCTTCAGCATCCATAAGGCTAAGCTGTATCATAGCATAAAGTAGCATAAGCAGGCTAGCAAAGTTTTTCCTTTTCAAACTTGTAGTGCTATATACAAGCACTCACCAAAATGGAAGGCTTAAATTGAAATCATGCACTCACACATGTGAAAATGACTGCCCTCAGATGCATCCCCCGCGACGTCCCTTACCTATGACATCATGGTAACATGGCAGCCCCCACAAAGAAACCATAGGGAGCGGTTTCTGCCACCTAACACTATATCTGTGACCGGAATCAAGGAAATAATTGTGCCAATCAGCTAGAACAACCGCTAGATCACAGTTGCTATAAGGTAAGCCCAGAAAAGGGGAACATACACAGCCCAACAAACAAAACTGGCTAAACATGGAGAGGGACTCCTAGTCCTGTTCACCTTGCAGGCTGGACAGAACTAGGAGGAGGAAGGGGTGGTGCCCCACTAGAGGCTTTATGTGGTAAATGAGGGGGTCTCACTGGTAAGTATTACCAGGGGGGCCAAGATAAAAGGATTCTGTCCCAGGACTATATATATATATATATATATATATATATATACACACAAACTAAAAAAGTTCCCATAAAATAGCTATAGAGTGTCTTAACTGTTTGTTTAATAAATTATACTTGCCAATTGATACTACTTGACAATAGAAGCAACAGACAGCCAAACCAGTGCTGAAACATATCAGCAGTGGCTATAGAATAGGAGTATATTGTAGATCTATAGGAGGAGGCAAAAGACAAGTCCCTGTGACTAATTATAGAAAGTTCATGAATAATTTCCCATGAGGTGAAAAAAGAATAACAAACCTTACCCGGTATACATTCCTCTGACAAGCACTGTACTCTGAGAGAAAGTCAGGCCTCAATATAGACTAAAAAAACTCTCTCTCTGAAGAATCAAATGCACACCTTCATTCTTCAACCACCTCCAACGGAGGCAAAATAGAGACTGAGGTACGTGTGGGAGGGGTTTTATGGGGAATCTTTGCTTCCTCCTAGCGGTAGAGACAATTAATTCCAAGAAATAATGGATTGTGAGTTCTCCCCACCTGTATGAAACAAACACTGTCTTCAGTGTTAGATTCCACAAAGATGCAGCTTTTAATAGTTCAAATGGTGCTATCATCAAACCACTCAGGACAAGGGGAAAGTCCCACGTAAAAAATTAAAGTTTTATTTTAAGATGAATATGCGCAAAAGCTTGAAAGATTAAAATCATAATAGGATGCTGAGGCCATTTCATACCTGATATTGCAGAAATAGCAGAGACTTTAACTTTTAGAGACAGAAAGCAGCCGTGAATAAAAATAACTCATGAACTCTCCATGGGCAGCTGGCTCTGCACATCACTAGACTTCAGCAAAGAATTCTGTACAGGAGGAACATCCATCTGCAAGAAGGCAATCACTAGCAACTGACGGAATAACTCATAAGGACACCAAAACTGTCAGCACAAGGGCTTTTTACTTGCAGCAGGCAGTCACAGCTCCAAAGGAGGACTGAGAAGTGTTCAGAACACTGCAAAAGCAGCATGGGTGAAACAGACACCTTAATAAAGCCAGCTACAGGCGCACACCATGACATCATCACCAAGCACTGGGTCACAAGGCCACTTCCGGATGGTGGAACTACTGGAACATACACTGCACACCTGCAATTCAGTAAGCCTCCACAAAGGAAAGGGGCAATAGAAGAATGTCTCCTGCTATCAAGGAAAGCCTCAATCAGCAAGGAACATATAAGCAGCCTGGTGGGAACAGAAGCCAGGAAGCCTCCACCGTAACTTACTAAGTAAGACCTCTAGAGAGGGACCTAGCTCTGACCAACCTAAGATGGAAAGAACTAGGAATAAAGTAGGATGTTCAGATAGAAGGTTAAGTAGGTTAAAAGGGTTTGTGGTTATTTCTGTCCAATTTCCAGGAGTAATAGATTGTGGACTCTCACCACCTTTATGAAAGAAAACTATCAGTGCTTTATAAAAATTGTTGCTGAATAATGAGAACATATATTTTTTAATAGCTACTATAATAAAATACATGTAAACAGGGTTGTAACTAGACCTCTCTGGGTGCAAGAGCAAAGTCTGTGGCAGGGCAATTTCCACAGTACCCTTTTCACAGAGAGAGTAAGACACTTTAAGGCTTGCTTTGCGGCCTAGTCTTAGCTAAGATACCTGTAGTTAAACTGCTGCATGTAAACCTTAAAAATTGGATGACACATACTTTAATCCACTAAAAAAAATCTATGTAGTCTGGAATTCAATCTATTATCTGTATATATCAAGGCAAATCTGGCATGCTTTGAACATTTTATCAGGGTTATCCACATATATCTTAAAGGGACAATCTAGTCCAAAATAAACTTTCATGATTCAGATATGGCATGTCATTTTAAACAACTTTGCAATTTACGTTTATCACCAATTGTGCTTTGTTCTCTTGGTATTCTTAGTTTAAAGCTAAACCTAGAAGGTACATATGCTAATTTCTTAGACTTTGAAGGCCGCCTCTTATCTGAATGCATTTTGACAGTTTTTCACCACTAGAGGGTGTTAGTTCATGTGTGTCATATAGCTAACACTGTGCTCACGCACGTGGAGTTACCTACGAGTCAGCACTGATTGGCTAAAATGCAAGTCTGTCAAAAGAGCTGAAATAAGGGGACAGTTTGCAAGATAATGACAGAGGTAAAAAGTATATATGTTGGTTATGCAAAACTAGGGAATGGTTAATAAAGGGATTATCTATCTTTTAAAACAATACAAATTCTGGTGTAAACTGTCGCTTTAATTCAAAGACTTCTACAGGCCAAAAAAATGACTTCCACTAGGAGTCTGATTTCTTTAGGTTGTTCTCATGTGCTATCTTCATTTTATGCGATAACACCAAAAAAAGTATAATTAAACAATTTTAATCCAAATGATAATTAGCGGAATAACGAATTGAATAAAATAAAAAAACAAATCATTAACCTATGTAAAATACATAAAACATAACATGGGAATAATTCATTGTTGTTTGTTGTTTCTTTTTCCTTTTTTTCCCCACAGCAAAAGAATATGTTAAGAAAATAGATCTAAATGCAACATTAAAAATGTCTAACTATAATTAACTATTCATTATTTAAGGAATTATTTCATATCACTGTATTTTTGATAACCCAGTGGGGCTCTAAGAAAACTGACAATGAGAAATCAGCTTGTTTGCAAATGAGTCTTCTGTAGCCTAGCAAGCCAACACAAACTCAGTGGCAGAATTTATGAAAACATATTAATTAATTGTGAATGCATTAAAAGGTGCAAGTCATAAACTTCTTATAAAAAAAAAAAAAAGTCAGCCAGCTGGCATGAATGCTTTGCACTGGAAAACATTTCTTCTGACACATTGGCTCCTGCAGCTCCTGGCATCTATACCGCTGCTGTATAATAGTTAATTATCACATTTGACAAGATACATAGAGTGCATATTATTTAATTTCACATAACAAGGATATATTTTTTTCCAGCTGACTTGCCAATAGAAGATAAAGTTGGTAGTCATGGCGACCAATACAGCTGTGCTGTCTGCTAGAAAACGCTGCAATATGAAGCCTTTAGGAAACACGCCCCATCTGATTTTATTTTTAAAAATGTTGCTTTATTTGCATTAGCTAGACAGAAACTATGGTTGTAGCATTGTGCACTGCATAATACAGCAAATTAATATAAAACGAATAGACAAATGACTTTGAATCCAGAGGCTTACCTTAGAGGGAATGATAATATACATTCGGGTAGATTACAAGTTAGGTGCGCTATAGGGAAATTAACAAACGCAAGAAAAGTTGTGTTATTTAACCCCCTATAGCGCAGCCATTACAAGTTTTCAAAAACCCGGCTTGTGCGTGCAATATGGTGCTTTTAAGCTCCATACCGCACAAAAAACAAGCAGCATTTTGACATGCTCGTGCATGCTTCCCCCATAGACACCAATGGGGAGAGCGAGTCAGAAAAAAGTCTAACACCTGCGATCACGGAAAGAAACTCTCTGTAACGCAGCCCCATTGATGTCAATGGGGAAAATAAAAGTTACATTTAAACCTACCACCCTGACATAAACCCCGAGTCTAAACACCCCTAATCTGCCCCCCACCAACATCGCCGGCACCTACATAATGTTATTAACCCCTAATCTGCCGCCCCTGCACCTAACGTAACCCTAACACCCCCTAACAACATAATTACAATAGAGCTAACTTAAACTTATAATTATTAACTAAATAATACCTATTTAAAACTAAATACATACTTACCAGTGAAATAAAACCTAAGCTAGCTACAATATAACTAATAGTTATATTGTAGCTAGCTTAGGTTTTATTTTTATTTCACAGGTAAGTCTGTATTTATTTTAACTAGGTAGACTAGTTTGTAAATAGTTATTAACTATTTAATAACTACCTAGTTAAAATAAATACAAACTTACCTGTGAAATAAAACCTAAGCTACCTTACACTAAAACCTAAAATTACAAAAAATAAAAAAACACTAAAATCCCCCAAAAAAAAACAAAACACTAAAATCCCAAAAAAAAACAAAACACTAAAATCACAAAAAAATAAAAAAACCTATCATTACAAAAAAAAAAAACGAAATTGGGGGGTCCTTAAAATGGCCTTTTGTAGGGCATTGCACTAAAGTTAACAGCTCTTTTGCTACAAAAACAAACACCCCCTAACAGTATACAAAACCCCCACCCCCCAAACCCACAAAATAAAAATAAAGTAAAATCTAATCTACCCATTGCCCTGAAAAGGGCATTTGTATGGGCATTGTCCTTAAAAGGGCATTTAGCTCTTTTGCTGCCCAAACTCTAATCTAAAAATAAAACCCCAAAACGAAAAAAAAAATACATTACACAAAATAAAAAAATTATAAAAATAATAAAAATGATGCCTATTCTTATACCCATTTAAAAAAAAAAAAAAAAACACCCCAAAATAAAAAACCTAATCTAGAATAAACTACCAATGGCCCTTAAAAGGGCCTTTTGTAGGGCATTGCCCTAAGTTAAACAGCTCTTTTACCTGTAAAAAAAATACAAACCCCCAATAGCATTACAAACCCCCACCCCCCCAAAAATAAAAAATAAATATCTAAAAAAGCTAAGCTACTCATTGCCCTGAAAAGGGCATTTGGATGGGCATTGCCCTTAAAAGGGCATTTAGCTCTTTTTCTGCCCAAACCCTAATCTAAATTAAAAACCCACCCAAAAAAACCTTAAAAAAGCCTAACACTAACCCCTGACAATCCACTTACAGTTTTTGAAGTCCTGCTTAAACGATCTTCATTCATGCGGCCTCTTCATCCAGGCGACGAGAAGTCTTCATCCAGACGGCCTCTTTAATCTTCATTCCGGCGGCCAAGACCTCATCCAAGCGGCGAGAATTCTTCATCCAGACGGCCTTTTCAATCTTCATCCAGGCGGCATCTTCTATCTTGATCCCGGTGCCGCGGAGCGGGTTCATCCTGAAGACATCTGGCAAGGAGCATCCTCTTCATATGGTCGCCGCCGTACACTGAATCTTCAATGCAAGGTACACAATTCAAGATGGCGTCCCTTGCATTCCTATTGGCTGAAAGATTTGAATCAGCCAATAGGAATTAGAGCTGCTAAAATCCTATTGGCTGTTCAAATCAGCCAATAGGATTTAAGCAGCTCTCATTCTATTGGATGATGAATCATCCAATAGAATGAGAGCTGCGTAAATCCTATTGGCTGATTTGAACAGCCAAAAGGATTTTAGCAGCTCTAATTCCTATTGGCTGATTTAAAGAATTTTCTCCATAGAAATCTTAGGACAAAAAGAAGGAACTATCATCTCCAACTTACATTGTCCGAGGACACCACTTTAAAAAAAAAAAAATCAAACAGTCCACAAACTGCCTTATCTTCATGAAAACAAGATAAGAAGAGAAACAAGAGAGAGTAGACAACAAAGAAACCTTCCTTACAGAAAAAATCATCAAAAGAAACAAAACTTCCAAGACAAAAGCACATATGCATAGGATTAAAAATGAAACCTTAAACCAAATGTAGGCTCCAATGTGGAATAAAAAATGGCTTAATGACAGGCTTTATCCTAAAGCCAGAACAAAACATAAAATGACAAGAACATTAACAATCTTCCTGTGAAACAAAAACAGAAAGAGCCAAAAACTGACCCTTCAAGTAACTGGCGGATAAATCCAAACAAACATGAAGAAAATTCAGAATTCTCTGATTTCTAAAAGAAATCTAGGAAAAAGCATAAACCAGGAAATAAAGTCCTTTCAAACTTTTTGCAAAACAGATCACAGGTTAAAAAGCCTAAAACAAAAGAAACAGAAGAAACCTCTCTGTCTAGGAACTAACCGTTAAATCTCAAAACCATCAAGCTTAGAGACTTGAGATCCTGACAAAAGAACGAACCTTGAGGCAGAAGATCTAGATGCAGAGAAAGAGGTCATGCAGAACTATCCTGGCTGATCCTAAAAATCCCCTTTGGAAAAAGAAGCAAAGGACCTTTAATAGGACTTAAACTGACTTTTCTGCACAAAAGGCAAAATTAAACTGACTTTTCTGCACAAAAGGCAAAATAAACTGAATAGTTCCCATTTTGAAAGTAGGAACCCAGAAACTTATTCTAGACTTTAAAATCTAAAACTGGACTGAAGGTCCCTTCCTTCTTTGCAACAATGAAGATAAATCTAACCCCTGTTCCAAAATTGGAACTGGAACAAATACTCCCATGGATTGCAGATCCGAAACAGACTGTTAGAAGGCTTTGCTTTAAAGGGAGCCTTTGGAACATGAGGCAGAAGAACCTTCCTGAAACCTATTTGATAACCTGGATAAACTATATAAAAAACAATGGATCCTGAAAAGACTGGAAACAAATCTCCCTATAAAGGCGTAACCTGCCCCCTACCTGAATATCTGAATCGAGGACCGCACCTTCATGAAAACTGGGATGAGTTAGTAGGTTTCTTAGATTGTTTAGATATTTTCTAATTTAAACTCAGCTTCCATACTGAATTGGAAAATCCTTGTTTCTGAGAGGAGAAAGAAGATTCCTAAATGATTTGGAAACCATATCAGCTGTTCAGGACTTAAACCACAACGCTCTTCTAGAAAGAAATGCTAATGATATACTCTTAGAACTAATCTAAATTATTTAAATAAGTGCCTTATCCAATGTAGATTTAACCCCATCCACCTTAGGAACTATCATTCAAAGCTTAACATTAGATGCTGGCAAAGGATACATTTTCCTTAACCTAGCTAAAAGATTTCAAAAGAGCTTCATGGTTTAGACCAATCTCCAGACACAGCATTAGGGATGGGAAAAACCTCAGGAGACTTAGCAGTAGGTTTAAAACATAAAACCAAGTGCATAAAAGACTTGTCCTCAAATACCTTAGGATCTTAAAGGGACAGTAAAGTCAAAACTAAACTTTCATGAATCAGATAGGGCATGCAATTTTAAACAACTTTCCAATTTACTTTAATCATCAAATTTGCTTTGTTCCCTTAGTGGTATTTTTGAAAAGCTAAACCTAGCTAGGCTCAAACTGATTTCTAAACCGTTGAAAAGTGCCTCTTAGCTCAGAGCATTAAGTTTTTTTTCACAGTTAGACAGTGTTAGTTCATGTTTGTCATATAGATAACATTGTGCTCACTCCCGTGAAATTATTTAGGAGTCTTCACTGATTGACTACACTGCATGTCTGTCAAAAGCACTTAGATAAAGAGGCTGTCTGCAGAGGCTTAGATACAAGGTAATCACAGAGGTAAAAAACATAATTTATGCTTACCTGATAAATTTATTTCTCTTGTAGTGTGTTCAGTCCACGGGTCATCCATTACTTATGGGATATATTCTCCTTCCCAACAGGAAGTTGCAAGAGGATCACCCAAGCAGAGCTGCTATATAGCTCCTCCCCTCACATGTCATGTCCAGTCATTCGACCGAAACAAGACGAGAAAGGAGAAACTATAGGGTGCAGTGGTGACTGGAGTTATAATTTAAAATTTAGAACCTGCCTCAAAAAGACAGGGCGGGCCGTGGACTGAACACACTACAAGAGAAATAAATTTATCAGGTAAGCATAAATTATGTTTTCTCTTGTTAAGTGTGTTCAGTCCACGGGTCATCCATTACTTATGGGATATCAATAACAAAGCTAAAGTACACGGATGATGGGAGGGACAAGGCAGGAACATTAAACAGAAGGGACCACTGCCTGTAGAACCTTTCTCCCAAAAACAGCCTCCGAAGAAGCAAAAGTGTCAAATTTGGAAAATTTGGAAAAAGTATGAAGTGAAGACCAAGTTGCAGCCTTGCAAATCTGTTCAACAGAGGCCTCATTCTCAAAGGCCCAGGTGGAAGCCACAGCTCTAGTGGAATGAGCTGTAATTTTTTCAGGAGGCTGCTGTCCAGCAGTCTCGTAGGCTAAGCGTATTATGCTACGAAGCCAAAAAGAGAGAGAGGTAGCCGAAGCCTTTTGACCTCTCCTCTGTCCAGAGTAAACGACAAACAGAGAAGAAGTTTGTCGAAAATCTTTAGTTGCCTGTAAGTAGAACTTCAGGGCACGGACCACGTCTAGATTATGCAAAAGACGTTCCTTCTTTGAAGAAGGATTAGGACATAATGATGGAACAACAATCTCTTGATTGATATTCCTGTTAGAAACAACCTTAGGTAAAAACCCAGGTTTAGTACGCAGGACTACCTTGTCTGAATGAAAGATCAGATAAGGAGAATCACAATGTAAGGCAGATAACTCAGAGACTCTTCGAGCCAAGGAAATAGCCATCAAAAACAGAACTTTCCAAGATAAAAGCTTAATATCAATGGAATGGAGGGGTTCAAACGGAACACCCTGAAGAACTTTAAGAACCAAGTTTAAGCTCCACGGAGGAGCAACAGCTTTAAACACAGGCTTAATCCTAGCCAAAGCCTGACAAAAAGCCTGGACGTCTGGATTCTCTGCCAGACGCTTGTGTAAAAGAATAGACAGAGCAGAAATCTGTCCCTTTAGTGAACTAGCGGATAAGCCCTTTTCTAAACCCTCTTGTAGAAAAGACAATATCCTAGGAATCCTAACCTTACTCCATGAGTAACTCTTGGATTCACACCAATAACATAATTTATGTAAGAACTTACCTGATAAATTCATTTCTTTCATATTAGCAAGAGTCCATGAGCTAGTGACGTATGGGATATACATTCCTACCAGGAGGGGCAAAGTTTCCCAAACCTTAAAATGCCTATAAATACACCCCTCACCACACCCACAATTCAGTTTAACGAATAGCCAAGAAGTGGGGTGATAAGAAAAAAGTGCGAAAGCATATAAAATAAGGAATTGGAATAATTGTGCTTTATACAAAAAAATCATAACCACCACAAAAAAGGGCGGGCCTCATGGACTCTTGCTAATATGAAAGAAATGAATTTATCAGGTAAGTTCTTACATAAATTATGTTTTCTTTCATGTAATTAGCAAGAGTCCATGAGCTAGTGACGTATGGGATAATGACTACCCAAGATGTGGATCTTTCCACACAAGAGTCACTAGAGAGGGAGGGATAAAATAAAGACAGCCAATTCCTGCTGAAAATAATCCACACCCAAAATAAAGTTTAATGAAAAACATAAGCAGAAGATTCAAACTGAAACCGCTGCCTGAAGTACTTTTCTACCAAAAACTGCTTCAGAAGAAGAAAATACAACAAAATGGTAGAATTTGGTAAAAGTATGCAAAGAGGACCAAGTTGCCGCTTTGCAAATCTGATCAACCGAAGCTTCATTCCTAAACGCCCAGGAAGTAGAAACTGAACTAGTAGAATGAGCTGTAATCCTATGAGGCAGAGTCTTACCCGACTCAACATAGGCAAGATGAATTAAAGATTTCAACCAAGATGCCAAAGAAATGGCAGAAGTTTTCTGGCCTTTCTAAAACCGGAAAAGATAACAAATAAACTAGAAGTCTTTCGGAAAGACTTAGTAGCTTCAACATAATATTTCAAAGCTCTAATAACATCCAAAAAATGCAACGATTTCTCCTTAGAATTCTTAGGATTAGGACATAATGAAGGAACCACAATGTCTCTACTAATGTTGTTGGAATTCACAACTTAGGTAAAAATTCAAAAGAAGTTCGCAACACCGCCTTATCCTGATGAAAAATCAGAAAAGGAGACTCACAAGAAAGAGCAGATAATTCAGAAACTCTTCTGGCAGAAGAGATGGCCAAAAGGAACAAAACTTTCCAAGAAAGTAATTTAATATCCAATGAATGCATAGGTTCAAATGGAGGAGCTTGAAGAGCCCCCAGAACCAAATTCAAACTCCAAGGAGGAGAAATTGACTTAATGACAGGCTTTATACGAACCAAAGCTTGTACAAAACAATGAATATCAGGAAGAATAGCAATCTTTCTGTGAAAAAGAACAGAAAGAGCAGAGATTTGACCTTTCAAGGAACTTGCAGACAAACCCTTATCTAAACCATCCTGAAGAAACTGTAATATTCTCAGTATTCTAAAAGAATGCCAAGAAAAAAGAAGAGAAAGACACCAAGAAATACAAGTCTTTCAGACTCTATAATATATCTCTCTGGATACAGATTTACGAGCCTGTAACATAGTATTAATCACAGAGTCAGAGAAACCTCTTTGACCAAGAATCAAGCGTTCAATCTCCATACCTTAAAATTTAAGGATTTCAGATCCTGATGGAAAAAAGGACCTTGAGACACAAGGTCTGGTCTTAACGGAAGAGTCCACGGTTGGCAAGAGGCCATCCGGACAAGATCCGCATACCAAAACCTGTGAGGCCATGCCGGAGCTACCAGCAGAACAAACGAGCATTCCTTCAGAATCTTGGAGATTACTCTTGGAAGAAGAACTAGAGGCGGAAATATATAGGCAGGATGATACTTCCATGGAAGAGATAATGCATCCACTGCCTCCGCCTGAGGATCCCGGGATCTGGACAGATACCTGGGAAGTTTCTTGTTTAGATGAGAAGCCATCAGATCTATTTCTGGAAGTTCCCACATTTGAACAATCTGAAGAAATACCTCTGGGTGAAGAGACCATTCGCCCGGATGCAACGTTTGGCGACTGAGATAATCCGCTTTCCAATTGTCCATACCTGGGATATGAACCGCAGAGATTAGACAGGAGCTGGATTCCGCCCAAACCAAAATTCGAGATACTTCTTTCATAGCCAGAGGACTGTGAGTCCCTCCTTGATGATTGATGTATGCCACAGTTGTGACATTGTCTATCTGAAAACAAATGAACAACTCTCTCTTCAGAAGAGGCCAAGACTGAAGAGCTCTGAAAATTGCACGGAGTTCCAAAATATTGATCGGAAATCTCACCTCCTGAGATTCCCAAACCCCTTGTGCCGTCAGATACCCCCACACAGCTCCCCAACCTGTAAGACTTGCATCTGTTGAGATTATAGTCCAGGTCGGACGAACAAAGAAGCCCCCTGAACTAAACGATGGTGATCTGTCCACCATGTCAGAGAGTGTCGTAAAATCGGTTTAAAGATATTAATAGAGATATCTTTGAGTAATCCCTGCACCATTGGTTCAGCATACAGAGCTGAAGAGGTCGCATGTGAAAACGAGCAAAGGAGATCGCATCTGATGCGGCAGTCCTAAGACCCAACATTTCCATGCATAAGGCTACCAAAGGGAATGATTGTGACTGAAGGTTTTGACAAGCTGATATCAATGTTAATCTTCTCCTGTCTGACAAGGACAAAGTCATAGACACTGAATTTATCTAGAACCCAAAAAAGGTTACCCTTGTCTGAGGAATCAATGAACTGATTGGTAAATTGATCCTCCAACCATGAACTTGAAGAAACAACACAAGTCGATTCGTATGAGATTCTTCGAAAATGAGAAGACTGAGCAAGTACCAAGATATCGTCCAAATAAGGAAATACCAAAACCCTATTCTCTGATTACAGAAAGAAGGGCACCGAGAACCTTTGAAAAAAATTCTTGGAACTGAGGCTAGGCCAAACGGTAGAGCCACAAAACTGGTAATGCTTGTCTAAAAAGAGAATCTCAGACACTAAAAGTGATCTGGATGAATCGGAATATGCAGATACACATCCTGTAAATCTATTGTAGACATATAATGCCCTTGCTAAACAAAAGGCAGGATAGTCCTACAGTAACCATCTTGAATGTTGGTATCCTAACATAACGATTCAATAATGATAGATCCGGAACTGGTCTGAAGGAATTGACCTTCTTTGGTACAATGAAGAGATAAAATAAAACCCCAGCCCCTGTTCCAGAACTGGAACCGGCATAAATACTCCAGCCAACTCTAGATCTGAAACACATTTCAGAAATGCTGAGCCTTTGCTGTGTTAACTGGGACACGGGAAAGAAAAGAATCTCTTAGCAGGAGGCCTTAACTTGAAGCCAATTCTGTACCTTTCTGAAACAATGTTTCTGAAACCAGAGATTAAGAACGGAATTGATCCAAATTTCTTTGAAGAAAACGTAATCTGCCCCATACCAGCTGAGCTGGAATAAGGGCCGCACCTTCATAGGTACTTAGGAGCTGGCTATAGGTTTCTATAAGGCTTGGATATATTCCAAACTGGAAATAGTTTCCAAACTGATACCGCTCCTGAGGATGAAGGATCAGGCTTTTGTTCCTTGTTGTGAGGAAAGGAACGAAAATGATTATTTACCCTGGAAAGAAAGGGAAAGCAAAGTTGACTTAGAAGACATGTCAGCATTCCAAGTTTAATCCATAAAGCTTTTCTAGCTAAAATAGCTAGAGACATATACCTGACATCAACTCTAATGATATCAAAAGATGGTATCACCAATAAAATTATTAGCATGTTATAGAATAATAATAATGCTATAAAATTATGATCTGTTACTTGTTGCGCTAAAGCTTCTAACCAAAAAGTTGAAGCTGCAGCAACATCCGCTAAAAATATAGCAGGTCTAAGAAGATTACCTGAACATAAGGAAGCTTTTCTTAGAAAGGATTCAATTTTCCTATCTAAAGGATCCTTAAAATAAGTACTATCTGCCGTAGGAATAGTAGTACATTAGCAGGAGTAGAGACAGCCCCATAACCTTAGGGATTTTTGTCCCAAAAAACTCTAATCTGTCAGATGGCACAGGATATAATTTGCTTAAACGTCTAGAAGGAGTAAATAAATTACCCAAATTATTCCATTCCCTGGAAATTACTTCAGAAATAGCATCAGGGAAATAAAACACTTCTGGAATAACTACAGGAGATTTAAAAACCTTATTTAAACGTTTACATTTAGTATCAAGAGGACCAGAATCCTCTATTTCTAATGCAAATAACACTTCTTTAAGTAAAGAACGAATAAATTCCATCTTGAACAAATACAAAGATTTATCAGCATCAACCTCTGAGACAGAAACCTCTGAACCAGAAGAACCATTATCAGTATCAGAATGATGATGTTCATTTAAAAATTCATCTGAAAAAAGAGAAGTTTTAAAAGACTTTTATGCATACTAGAAGGAGAAATAACAGACATAGCCTTCTTAATGGATTTAAAAAATAAAATCTCTTATGTTATCAGGAACACTCTGAAAATTAGATGTTGACGGAACAGCAACAGGTAATGTAACAGTACTAAAGGAAATTTTATCTGCATTAATAAGTTTGACATGACATGCAATACAAATAACAGCTGGAGAAACAGATACCAAAAGTTTATAGCAGATACACTTAGCTTGGTAGCTCCAGCACTGTGCAGTGATTTTCCTGAAGTATCTTCTGACTCAGTTGCAACGTGGAACATCTTGCAATATGTAAAAGAAAAAAACAACATATAAAGCAAAATTGATCAAATTCCTTAAATGACAGTTTCAGGAATGGGAAAAAAATGCCAAAGAACAAGCTTCTAGCAACCAGAAGCGATAAATAATGAGACTTAAATAATGTGGAGACAAAAATGACGCCCATATTTTTTAGCGCCAAAAAAGACGCCCACATTATTTGGCGCCTAAATGCTTTTGGCGCCAAAAATGACGCCACATCCGGAACGCCGACATCCTTGACGCAAAAAAACGTCAAAAAATGACGCAACGAAACAGAAAAAAAATTTTTGCGCCAAAAAAGTCCGCGCCAAGAATGACGCAATAAAATGAAGCATTTTCTGCCCCCGCGAGCCTAACAGCCCACAGGGAAAAAGTCAAATTTTTTAAGGTAAGAAAAAATGATTGAAACAAATGCATTTATCCCAAATATGAAACTGACTGTCTGAAAAATAAGGAAAGTTGAACATTCTGAGTCAAGGCAAATAAATGTTTGAATACATATATTTAGAACTTTATAAATAAAGTGCCCAACCATAGCTTAGAGTGTCACACAAAATAAGACTTACTTAACCCAGGACACTCATCTACATGTAGTAGAAAGCCAAACCAGTACTGAAACGAGAATCAGTAGAGGTAATGGTATATATAAGAGTATATCGTCGATCTGAAAAGGGAGGTAAGAGATGAATCTCTACGACCGATAACAGAGAACCTATGAAATAGACCCCGTAGAAGGAGATCACTGCATTCAAATAGGCAATACTCTCCTCACATCCCTCTGACATTCACTGCACGCTGAGAGGAAAACCGGGCTCCAACTTGCTGCGGAGCGCATATCAACGTAGAATCTAGCACAAACTTACTTCACCACCTCCATCGGAGGCAAAGTTTGTAAAACTGAATTGTGGGTGTGGTGAGGGGTGTATTTATAGGCATTTTAAGGTTTGGGAAACTTTGCCCCTCCTGGTAGGAATGTATATCCCATACGTCACTAGCTCATGGACTCTTGCTAATTACATGAAAGAAATAAATATTTACGCCATATCTTGTGGTAAATTTTTCTGGTAACAGGTTTCCGACCCTTTATTAATGTATCAATAACCGAATCCGAAAACCCACGCTTTGATAGAATCAAGCGTTCAATTTCCAAGCAGTCAGCCTCAGAGAAATTAGGTTTGGATGGTTGAAAGGACCCTGAATTAGAATGTCCTGCCTCAGGGGTAGAGACCATGGTGGACAGGACGACATGTCCACTAGGTCTGCATACCAGGTCCTGCGTGGCCACGCAGGCGCTATCAGTATCACCAATGCTCTCTCCTGTTTGATCCTGGCAATCAGTCGAGGTAGCAACGGAAAAGTTGGAAACATATAAGCTATGTTGAAAACCCAAGGGGCTGCTAGTGCATCTACCAGCACCGCTCCCGGGTCCCTGGACCTGGATCCGTAACAAGGAAGCTTGGCGTTCTGGCGAGATGCCATGAGATCCAGATCCGGTTTGCCCCAACGACGAATCAGTTGAGCAAATACCTCCGGGTGAAGTTCCCACTCCCCCGGATGAAAAGTCTGGCGACTTAGAAAATCCGCCTCCCAGTTCTCCACGCCTGGGATGTAGATCGCTGACAGGTGGCAAGAGTGAGACTCTGCCCAGCGAATTATCTTCGAGACTTCCAACAACGCTAGGGAACTCCTGGTTCCCCCTTGATGATTGATGTAAGCCACAGTCGTGATGTTGTCCGACTGAAATCTGATGAACCTCAGTGTTGCTATCTGAGGCCAAGCTAGAAGAGCATTGAATATTGCTCTTAATTCTAGAATGTTTATCGGGAGTAGTGTCTCCTCCTGAGTCCACGATCCCTGAGCCTTCAGGGAGTTCCAGACTGCTCCACAGCCTAGTAGGCTGGCATCTGTTGTTACAATCGTCCAATCTGGTCTGCGAAAAGTCATTCCTTTGGACAGATGAACCCGTGACAACCACCAGAGAAGAGAATCTCTGGTCTCCTGGTCCAGATTTAGCAAAGGGGACAGATCTGAGTAATCCCCGTTCCATTGACTTAGCATGCATAGTTGCAGCGGTCTGAAATGTAGGCGTGCAAATGGCACTATGTCCATTGCCGCGACCATTAAGCCGACTACTTCCATGCACTGAGCTACTGATGGGCTTGGAATGGAGTGAAGGACACGGCAAGCATTGAGAATCTTTGATAACCTGGACTCCGTCAGGTAAATTTTCATCTCTACAGAATCTATAAGAGTCCCTAGAAAAGGGACCCTTGTGAGTGGTAACAGAGAACTCTTTTCCACGTTCACTTTCCACCCATGCGACCTCAGAAATGCTAGAACTATCTCTGTATGAGACTTTGCATTTTGAAAACTTGACGCTTGTATCAGAATGTCATCTAGGTACGGAGCCACCGCTATGCCTCGTGGTCTTAGTACCGCCAGAAGTGAGCCCAGAAGTTTTGTAAAAATTCTCGGGGCCGTAGCTAACCCGAAGGGAAGAGCTACAAACTGGTAATGCCTGTCTAGAAAGGCAAACCTTAGGTACCGATAATGATCTTTGTGAATCGGTATGTGAAGGTAGGCATCCTTTAAGTCTACTGTGGTCATATATTGACCCTCTTGGATCATGGGTAGGATGGTCCGAATGGTTTCCATCTTGAATGATGGAACCCTTAGGAACTTGTTTAAGATTTTTAAGTCTAAGATTGGTCTGAAGGTTCCCTCTTTTTTGGGAACCACAAACAGATTTGAATAAAACCCTTGCCCCTGTTCCGTTCGCGGAACTGGGTGGATCACTCTCATCACTAAGAGGTCTTGTACACATTGTAGAAATGCCTCTCTCTTTACTAGGTTTGTTGATAACCTTGACAGATGAAACCTCCCTTGTGGAGGAGAAGTTTTGAAATCCAGAAGGTATCCCTGAGATATAATCTCCAACGTCCAGGAATCCTGTACATCTCTTGCCCAAGCCTGGGCGAAGAGAGAAAGTCTGCCCCCCACTAGATCCGTCTCCGGAAAGGGGGCCCTGTCTTCATGCTGTCTTAGGGGCGGAAGTAGGCTTTCTGGCCTGCTTGCCCTTGTTCCATGACTGGTTGCCTTTCCAACCCTGTCTGTAACGAGCAGTAGTTCCTTCCTGTTTTGGAGCGGAGGAGGTTGATGCTGCTCCTGCCTTGAAATTATGAAAGGCACGAAAATTAGACTGTTTGGCCTTTGATTTGGCCCTGTCCTGAGGAAGGGTGTGGCCCTTACCTCCAGTAATGTCAGCAATAATTTCCTTCAAGCCGGGCCCGAATAAGGTCTGCCCTTTGAAAGGAATGTTCAGTAGTTTAGACTTAGAAGTTACATCTGCTGACCAGGATTTAAGCCATAGCGCTCTGCGTGCCTGTATGGCAAATCCGGAATTCTTAGCCGTAAGTTTGGTTAAATGCACTACGGCATCCGAAACAAATGCATTAGCCAGCTTAAGGGTTCTAATCTTGCTCAAAGACTCATCCAATGGTGCTGTGCGAATCGCCTCTTCCAGAGACTCAAACCAGAATGCCGCTGCAGCAGTGACAGGCGCAATGCATGCAAGAGGCTGTAATATAAAACCTTGTTGAACAAACATTTTCTTAAGGTAACCCTCTAATTTTTTATCCATTGGATCTGAGAAAGCACAGCTATCCTCCACCGGGATAGTGGTATGCTTGGCTAAAGTAGAAACTGCTCCCTCCACCTTAGGGACCGTCTGCCATAAGTCTCGTGTGGTGGCGTCTATAGGGAACATTTTTCTAAATATCGGAGGAGGGGAAAAAGGCACACCAGGTCTATCCCACTCCTTGCTAATAATCTCTGTAAGCCTCTTTGGTATAGGAAAAACGTCAGTACACACCGGTACCGCATAGTATTTATCTTGCCTACATAATTTCTCTGGGATTGCCACCGTGTCACAATCATTCAGAGCCACTAACACCTCCCCTAGCAACACGTGGAGGTTCTCAAGCTTAAATTTAAAATTTGAAATTTCTGAATCCGGTCTCCCCGAATCAGAACCGTCACCCACAGAATGAAGCTCTCCGTCCTCATGTTCTGCAAATTGTGACGCAGTATCAGACATGGCTCTCGTGTCATCGGCGCGCTCTGTCCTTAACCTAGAGCTGTCGCGCTTGCCTCTTAACTCGGGCATATTGTATAATACTTCTTTCATAACATTAGCCATATCATGTAAAGTGATTTGTAAGGGCCTTGATGTACTTGGTGCCTCAATCTCACGCACCTCCCGAGCGGGAGACGAAGGTACTGACACGTGAGGAGAGTTAGACGGCATAACTTCCCCCTCGTTGTCTGGTGATAATTTCTTTATCGGTACAGATTGACTTTTATTCAAAGTAATATCAATACAATTGGTACACATATTTCTATTGGGCTCCACATCGGCTTTTAAACATAATGAACAAGCAGATTCCTCTGTATCAGACATGTTTAAACAGACTAGCAATGAAGCTAGCAAGCTTGGAAATTACTTTCAATAAGTTTACAAGCAATATAAAAAAACGCTGCAGCGCTTTTAAAAAACACAGTTGAATAACAAAGAACTAATTCAGTTATAGTCAACAATTCTTTAAATGTATTAATTAGCAGAGGATTGCACCCATTAGCAAAAGGATGATTAACCCCTCAGTACCCAAAAACGGATATCAAATTAAGATTTAACGCTTTTATCACAGTCAAACACACTGTCACAGGTCTGCTGTGACTGATTACCTCCCTCAAAAACAAATTTTGAAGACCCCTGAGCTCTCTCGAGACGTCCTGGATCAAGGAGGAAGAAGCAGGAAGACTGTGCTAGAATTTTAACTGCGCAACAAGGCGCTAAAAAAGGCCCCTCCCACTCATTTACAACAGTGGGAGACCTGATATAACGGTTTCTATGCAGAAATATACGTTAGCCATGTGGAAAAAAATCATGCCCAAAAGGATTTATCACCAAAGTACCTCACAAAACGAATAACATGCCAGTAAACGTTTTAAAAACAAACTTTTTTTTTTTTTTTTTTAAATGTCATGCAAAGTTATCACTAAGCCTGCTACCAGTCGCTTCCACTGCAGATAAGGCTTAAGCATTATTTCAGTATTAACAGTATTTTCTCAGTCAAATTCTAGTCCCTAAAAAATAACTCTACTGTGCATACATTTATCAGCCTGATACCAGTCACTACTACTGCATTTAAGGCTGTACTTACATCATACGGGTAACAGCAGTGTTTTCTTAGTCAATTCCATTCCCAGAAAATATTGTACTGCACATACCTCATTTGCGGGGGACCCCGCATGCTATTCCCATTTTCTGAAGTTACCCCACTCCTCAGAATGTCGAGAACAGCCAGTGGATCTTAGTTACGCCTGCTAAGATCATAGAAAACGCAGGCAGTTTCTTCTTCCAAATACTGCCTGAGATAGAAAAACAGCACACTCCGGTGCCATTTAAAATAACAAACTTTTGATTGAAGAATAATTAAGTAAAAACTCCAACTCCTCTCGCGACCTCCTTCTTTGTTGAGGGTTGCAAGAGAATGACTGGATATGACATGTGAGGGGAGGAGCTATATAGCAGCTCTGCTTGGGTGATCTTCTTGCAACTTCCTGTTGGGAAGGAGAATATATCCCATAAGTAATGGATGACCCGTGGACTGAACACACTTAACAAGAGAAAGTATATTAATATAACTGTGTTGGTTATGCAACAACAGGGAATGGGTAATAAAGGGATTATCTATCTTTTTAAATAAGAAAAATGTTGGTGTATACTGTCCCTTTAAAAACCTAAAGTACATAACACCTCTTTTAAAAGGGAATGAATATGATCAACCTTAAACCGAAAAGAGGATAACTCAGAATCATGATCAGTTGATCAAACTTTTGATCAACTGAAAATATATCACCCCTAGAGGATGAATCATCAGAACCAGTAAATCATGAACTGACATTTTACACTTAATTGAAGGAGAAATAGCCTCCAGCATTTCGAATACATTAGAATGTACAAAATTCTTGATCCTGGGGAAAAAAACTGTAGAACTCCCCTGTGTGGCAAACCGTAGGAGGGCAGATACTTGTAGAAGCAAGACCAGCACTGGTCTGATTCAAATGCATAATGACATTTAAACAAGGATTGCACAGCAAGGCTGGAGGTAACATATCAACAAGTATAAAATAAACACAATTCACATTGGTAGTAAAGTGTTCAGAGGAATTAGATTCTAAAGAGGTTTCAAAGACAGACAAAAAGGCTCCATAATTAGAAAAAGTAGAAAACACAAACATATAAATATATCACCAGGACTTGAAGCAAGGGAAAAACTTACCCCCTCCAAGTAGAAGCATCATAAAAAACAGCAATGCCACTGAGTGCTAAACTGCCACTAAAAAGAAGAAATAAAGCACAGAAAACACGTGTGCCAAAAAAACACGACATGCGCAAAAAAAAATGGTGTTTGCTATCCCGATCGGCTGATGTGTGCTCTCTCGACTAGCCAAACCAGTGCTGAAACATAACAGCTGAGTATGTGGAATAAGAGTATACCAATGAACTAACAGGGGAAGGGGGTAAGGACAGGTCCCAATTGTGGAAGGCCTGTGTTTAACTCCCATTGGGTATTTATTGTGCCACTACCCCATACTCCAAATACATCCCTATGACTAATAGTAGCTATCTGAGGGGAAATTGGCCTCAAATCAGTCTGAGAACCCCTCTCACAGAAGCACCTTCATTCTCCACCTTCCTCCAACCAGTAAAGTGGGACTGGTTTTATAGAGTGCTTGGGGATCAGCAGTCTTTGCCTTCTCCTAGTGGTCAGGAAGAGTAATTCTCAGGAGTAATGGATTGTAGACTCTCACCACCTGTATGACATTTTTTTCACATAAAAGCAATACAGAGTATAATCTTGTATGGGCTCTTGAATTTTACATGTTCAATAAACTGAATTAATATTTGGAAATAGAATGTTGCATCATTATATAATATTAGGTTCAAATAGAAAGCAAAAAGAATCAGTATTTGAATTTGTGAAAATTTGAATGTTATCTTTGATATAAGGGACATTAACATTGAAAGTAAAAGTTGAGTTTTCAAGAAACATTTGTTATTTTTACAATAGGGAAGATTCAAGAGAGCAAATAAATCAGGTGGTAGGGAAAAGGATGAAGGGAAAGCATATATAGCGATGAGAGAAGAGATATGACAGAAACAAAATACATATAAAGGATGGGTAAATTAATATAAAGGCTGCAAACTGGCAGGGCTTGAAAATATAGATATGCTGATAGTGGTGAGAAAATAGGAATGGAGAGCAAACAATTGTTGGCTTTTCTAGATATGACAGCCTCCTTAAAATGTCTTGATTAGTACATAATTTAAATATTTAGAGGTCCATTTAAACAAAGATTATCAGTTTGCTTCACATGTCTATGGTTCATTTTTAAGGGCATGCTCTCATTTGTTTAACCACTCACTACTAGCTGATTAATAGAATAGAGGTTAAACATACCACTGCTCTATTATTACTCAAACAGGATGTGAACAAACCAAAGATGATAACATTTCTTCTCAATAAGATACAAAATTATAAAAGCAATTCATCCAGATCCCAAATAATAGCATCTCAAATCCATCATATTTCCCACAGCCCCAGCCATAGATGCCTCTGAACAGATTGCTGTACATATTTTCTAAGCACTTAATTAAAATTATAAATCAAAATCAGATACTGCCTGGCTATCCTGGTGGGGCTGAAAAAAACAAATGAGTATAATAATTGGACATCTCTCTGGCTTGTGCCCCCTGTCATTTGTTAATAGTGTTTTATACTGTGTGAATCAGATGAAAGAAAATAGCAGTTGAAACAATGGATTCTCTCTGCTGAGGACATTGCGTTAAGCCTATAAAGTCAGGATTTCAACATTTCTCAGGAAGATCCATCATATTCTCTTACTACCTATGAGGTTTGGACGTGACTCAAGGCCAGATTGCTAAATTTTATTAAGATTACATGACTTTTAAAATAATCATTTACTTGCACCTGCAGTGTTATATATCAGTAATAAAAAAGGTTTTGGAGTTATAATTTGTACATGTGTAATTTAATGTGTGCTGTAATGGGATTCACTTTTGAAAATGTAACTGAGAAACTTTGGCAGCATCAGTAGCATTGAAAGATTCTATTGAGCCAGAAGAGTAATAATTTAATAAGTATCAGACTAAATGATTCACTTGCAGGGGAAGAAGACTACTTGATTGCCTATTCTGTGGATGATTGGGGGCTATTTTGTTCCCCCCAAAGGAAACATTATTTTTTTGAATATAAGCACAAGGAAGAAGTGGCTGAACAAGCTAAACTTAGTTTCATGGTCACCATTAGCATTAAATATTCTGAGACTCTTAAAATAAATTTGTAATAAGGTATTCTTGACAACATATACATTTAAACTATGAGAGGTAATAAGCTAGTGGTGGAACAGATTGCATAGTAGGTGAACATTTTCTATAATTTTTCTGAAGAAAGTATTATTCAGTATTTTAAATAGTTTTATCCTTTCTCATGAAAATGGATATTAAGATGTGGCTGTACAGCTGTGACATTATCATCATTGCAGACATGTCATTGCAGTATTCAAACAGACATTGCTTCATCCTTCTCCCGTCTTCCTTTTATTTTGCTCATTCAGTAAATGATTGCCAGCAATGAATTCAATACCAATTTCCTGATTGAGATGACACAGATGGAAATTAATTGCTAAACAAAGTTGTGGAGTGTTTTTTTTATTTTTTACAAAAGTATCCCTTTAAGTCAAACCTTTATGGGTTCTACTTTGACAGAGATAGAGTCACACTAAAAGTAAAGTGCATAGCAGAGCAAGGCCAGGTACACATACACAGTGGAGTGAAAGAAGAATGGGTGAAAGAAAATAAAGTACCCACATTCATCACCTTCTCACACGCCTGCTCATTAACAAGTTTGTAGTTTAGTTATCCTTGGAGAGATCTGTATACTTCCTTCAATGTAAGCAAGAGCAGTATCTCTCAGAAGCCCAATGATTGATGGAGGGAAGGAATTTTGGATAGGTGCAAAATGGTGGGGATTACCATGAATTGCATTTATGGCTGTTCCCTCAGGATTTGGAATTAACTGATGACCACCACAAAGCAGGAAGGATCAGGAGAGGCATCAGTATTACTAAAACAGGCCTCTAATTATTGTACACATACACAAACCATACACATCCAAGGAAAGTGAACAAAGATGTGCCTAGAATCCCTTGGACACAGCAGCTAGTTGTTCCCTAATGATTTGGAACTAACTGATGATGACCACCACAGAGCAGGAAAGGCAGGTGCAGGAGAGGCAGCAACATTACTAAACTAGACCTCGGATTATAGTACACATACACAAACCCCAAAAATATACCTCCAAATAAGGCGAGTAAAGACGTGCCGTGCCTAGAGTCCCTTGAACACAGCAGCTAGTTGTTCCCTAAGGATTTGGGATTGACTGATGATGACCACAACAGAGCTGGAACAGCAGGTGTAGGAAATACAGCAGAAGACAGCAGTGCTGCTGAAGTAGGTCTCTGATTATAGTATGCAAACTCCAACAATACACTTCCAAGAAAGGTGATCAAAGATGTGCCTAGAGTTCCTTAGTCACAGAAGCTAGCTGTTCCCTAAGGCTTTGGTATTGACTGATAATGACCACCACAGAGAAGGAAGGGTAAGATCAGGAGATGCAGTATTACCGACAAAGGTCTCTGATTATAGTACAATAGTATAATACACCACAAAGGAAGGCAATACAAAAATGTGCATAGAGTCTATTAGACACAGTGGATAGCTGTTTCCTAAAGATTTAGCATTGACTGATTATGACCACCACAGAGAAGAAACAGCAGGAGAGGCAGCAGCAGCATTACTGAAGTAGGCATCTGATTATATTACACATAAACAAACACCAACAATACACCTCCAAGAAAGACAAAGATGTGACTCTCTTGAACATAGTGGCTTGCTGTTCCTTAAATATTTAGCATTGACTGATGATGACCACCACAGAGCAGGAATGGCAGGAGCAGAAGAGGCAGCAGCAGAAAGCAGCTTTACTGAAGTAAATCTCTGATTATATTTTTTGGGGTTTGTATATTATAATTTCAAAGAAAGGTGAACAAACATGTGCCTAGAGTCACCTGGATACAGCGGCTAGCTGTTCCTCAAGGATTTGGCATTGACTGATGATGACCACCACAGAGCAGGAAGGGCAGGAGCAGGAGACGATGGAGCAGGAGAAGCTGTAGTGATGGAAATTTTCACTGCAGCAGAGTCTTGGTTTGCAACAGCAATATAGAAAAAAAAATGCTTTATCCAAAAACAATGAGGTAAAAAGTAATACTTTAAAGTGATCTGATGTTTCCACCTCTAAACTAATAGTGGTGCAGAGGTGGAAACATTACTTTATTGAGAAAAAAGTGAGTTTAGTACCCTTTTCTGACAAACTCATCACTGAAAGTCCATTTTATTTTTAGTGATGGCAAATCCTAGCATTTTAAATGCTCCAATTTACCATTACTTTAAAATTAAAACAGAAAAAGAAATAAAAGAATAAACAATAAAATGGTATGCTGTAACATGTCTCTCTGTCTCCATTAGACTAAAAGCTGTAATCAATAGGTCAATCAATAACTTGGAACAAAGGTAAATAGGACAAAAACAAACACATATAGAGGAAAGGAGAGTGGAAAAGCCAGCTCAAAAGTAAAACAATTTAGCAGCAGAAAATCTAGGAGGAGCAGCAGCAGTATTGGAAAATATTTCAAAATCAATAAGTATCAAAGCTCAGGGAAGGGTAACCTAGCTTCAGAAGGTTGAATTTGAGAAATGCCATTTACTCCATGAGCTGCAGTAACAGTTGTGAGTACTGAGGGTTCAATATATTATTAGTTAATGAAACCACTTTTCCACTTTGGTTGAAGGGACAAGAGTGGAGCTCCTGAGGTACTGTAGACAGGGCAAACCACATAAGTCCCTTATCACTCCAATAGGTCACAAGGCTTGCTGTAGGGGCAAAGGAAAGTTCCCAAAGATAAAACTTTCTGAGGCACTAGTATTCTCCTGTCTTGAGGGGGATTCAGTGGGTACCACCTCTAACCAAAGCAGCGCATACCAACAACGTCACTGTGAACAAGAGCTGCTCCATCTGTGACATCTGTGACTAAAAAGCTAATTTTCACCTTAGTGCCTGCAAGTTCTCCTAATTTGGGGCTGTTTAATAAAAGTTTGTTTTATCCTATGGTTACTGACCACAGTATAGCTACTTTTGAACAACTTGTTCTTTTGGATGTGCACAAATTGCAGACTAAAGTTACTCAACAGAAATTTAAAGTTAAACCTAGTTTGGTTAATTTCACAGCAGCTGACCATCTGGCCCTGAAATTACTTAAATCAAATGATAAGGTGATTTTAAAGCAAGCTGATAAGGGCGGTGCTACTGTGATTTTGAACAAAACCGATTACAAATCTGAGATTTGCCATCAGTTGAGTACTGGTAATGTATACAAGGAGATTTCTGTTAACCCTTTATCTAAAATTACTAAATAAATATCTACTATGGTCAAATTTGCACTTAACAATGGCATCATTGATGACTAAACTGCCAAATACTTCATTGTTAAAGATCCTATCACGCCAGTACTATATATTCTGCCTAAGATTCATAAGTCCTTGACTGCTCCACCTGGGCGGCCCATTGTTGCTGGGACTAACTCTGTTTTCTCTGGGATATCCATCTTTTTGGATAAACTTTTGAGACCCCTGGTGGAGCAGTCAAGCACTTTTATCAAAGATACCAATGATTTTTTGGTCAAGTTGAACAACTTGCAGCTCCAGACTGACAAGTTTATTCTTTTCAGTCTGGATGTTGCAAGTCTATACACCTCCATCACCCATGAGAGCGGGTTGGGAGCTGTTAAACATGCGCTTTTCACTTCTGGTTTATTTTCCAGTTCACAGATTTGGTTTATTCTGCAACTGTTGGAGATAATACTCTTTAATAATTATTTTCTTTTTGAGGATCTTCTCTATTTGCAGTAGCAGGGTACAGCCATGGGCTCCAACGTTGCCCCAAATTATGCCAACATTTTTATGAATCTCTTTGAAGAGAAATTTGTGTTTGAAAATGATTTGTTTTGTCAGTGTTGTGCCACCTGGTGGCGCTACATTGATGATATTTTTGGGGTATGGTTGGGCAACGTTGGAGCCCTTGAACTTTTTGTTGTGGAGTTGAACAATTCGACCAACAGCATTAAGTTCAAACTTACCTACAGTGAAATTTCAATTGACTTTTTGGATGTGACTGTTCTTAAGGATGGATGTAATTTTAAAACTGATCTTTTCAGTAAGGAAATGGATAGGAATAATCTGCTATTGTACAGTAGTGCACACCATCCTTCTTTGCAACGGGGGTACCCCAGAGATCTCATTGTAGACACCATTAACCAGGTGTCTCAATTGGACCGTGAAACATTGCTAAAGCCTGGTCTGTCTGCCAAAAAAGATTCAAAGAGAATGATTTTTGTATCTGAATTCTCTAGACAGACTAAAAAATCCTAAAAAATTGCAATTCGGAGGTTGTTGAATTTGACCAAATGCCTATGCCAGCATACAAGCGGAGTAAGAGCTTGAGATATTCTCTAATTAAAGCTGACATTGGCTCTGGCAGAACACTGGCACAACAGTATATCACCAAAAAATAATTAGGCTCTATCCCCTGTCTAGGGTGTAGCAACTGTAATTCTATAGTAAAAAGTCCTTATTTATTACACCCACACAGTGGTTATAAATTATATTATAGGGACTATTTTACCTGTAATAGTAATTACGTTATTTACATGATCAAATGCCCATGTGGGAAAGCCTACATTGGTGAGTCCTCAAGGAGGGTACAGGATCAGATTACTGAACACAAGAGCAACATCAGGTGCAAGGTACTTACTGCACCGGTTGCTTATCATTTTTTAGCCATGGGACACCATATTAGCCAACTCAGGTTCCAGGTCATCAAACAGATTAAGGTCCCCCGTAGGGGTAGTAATAGGGATGTCCTTTTGAAACAACGTGAGTCCTATTGGATTTTTAAGTTGGATACCCTGGAGCCTAGGGGGCTTAATAGAGAGATAGATTGGTCTGTGTTCTATTGAACTGGTGTTGCTCTTGTGTTCATGTATTCTGCAGTATAATGTTTTGTTGCTAATTGACTTGTTAATATAACTTAATGATTATAAATAGGATTGAAATTTTTCTGTATTATATGTTTAGATGTGATTCTTTTGTAGGGGCTTCATAGCTGTTTGTTTTTAATTTTTGTACATGTTTTACCTATGTTTCACCAGCAGATGGTGCTGTTGCATTTACAGAATGTAAACTACAAGATTGTAAGGGTTAGAATCCCAAGGTAAGCTATTTAAACAGGTGTACTTGTACTATCACTTACCACATGATTAAGGGGCATAGCTCCCCGAAACGTCATGGCTGTTTGACTCTGCACTCTCTCAAATAAATTATTGAAATTTTGGCATTTTGGAGAGCTTCATGTATATTGTTTCACTGCAAGTTCTCCTACCCACTGTGCCGTCATCCACTTAAGAATGTGCAAAATATTGTCAGTGTTATTCTGCTGAACCAACACTTCAGCATGGAGAAGGAATGATCTGTACACCTGCTGATCTACTGACCTGCTCCTACCATGACCTGAACTGCCTGCCACTGCACAACCACTAGTAGTAGCACTACCCACATCCTCATCAGACATCCTAGGATGCCACCATTCCTATCAAGGAAAGGAAGGCATGATGGCCACTAGGGACACTCCATAAGTCAGTGGCAAATTGCACCAACTGTCCAGAAGCCTATGCAAACTCCTCCTTCAAGACTGCAACACAGAAATGGTAAAAGGAAGGTGGTATTGGGGAGCAACAGCAACAGGGAGAGTCCACGACTTCTTTCCTTGCTGTTGGGAAATACAACACCTGGCCACCAGGAGAAGGCAAAGACACCCCAGCCAAAGGCTTAAATATCCATCCCACTTCCCCTATCCCACAGTCATTCTGCTGAGAGAACAAGGAAAAGTTGGAGAAACATCAGGGTATAAAGGTGCCAGAAGAATTAATATAAAAAAGGGAGTCGCCCATCAAAAAATTAATTATGGGGGGGTCGTGGACTCTCCCTGCCAGGAAGGAAAGGAATTTATCTGGTTAGCATAAATTAGGCAGGGAGAGTCCATGACTTCATTCCTTACTGTTGGGAAAAACTATACCCAAACTCCAGAGGACACTGAATAAATAACAGTAGGGAACAAAAAAAAAAGAGGCGGGCCTTATTCTGAGGGCACCACAGCCTGCAAAACTTTTCTACCGAAAGCTGCTTCAACTGAAGCAAACACATCAAACTTGTAAAATTTAGAAAAAGTGTGTAAGGAGGACCAGGTAGCCACTTTATAAATCTGATCCATTGAGGCTTCATTCTTAAAAGCCCAGGAGGAAGCCACTGCTCTAGTGGAATGAGCCAGTATCCTCTCAGGAGGCTGTTGTCCCACTGTCTCATAAGTTAAGCAGATGACACTCCCCAACCAAAATGATAGGGAAGTCGTAGTAGCCTTATGCCAGTTACACTTCCCCGTATAGATGACAAAGAAAGATGAAGATTGTCTGAATTCCTTAGTAGCCTGAAGATAGAACCACATCCAGATTGTGAAGCAAGTGTTCCTTAACTGAAGAAGGATAAGGACACAAGGAAGGAACAACAATTTCTTGATTAATGGTACGGTCCGACACCACCTTAGGGAGGAATCCTAATTTAGTACGCAAAACCGCCTTATCAGCATGGAAAACAAGATAATGGGAGTCACATTGTAAAGCAGAAATCTCAGAAACTTTGCGTGCAGAGGCAATAGCCAGTAAAAAAAGAACCTTCCAAGATAACAATTTAATGTCAACAGTATGCATAGGCTCAAACGGAGCCTGTTGCAAAACACTAAGAACAAGATTTAGGCTCTAAGGCGGAGTCCCAGATTCAAACACAGGTCTGATTCTAGTCAGAGCCTCAACAAAGGACTGCACATCCGGAAGCTCAGCCAATCTCTTGTGCAGTAACACCAACAGGACCGATATCTGTCCCATCAGGGAACTAACAGATAGACCCTTCTCCAGTCCATCCTGTAGAAAAGATACAATTCTGGCAACCTTAATCTTATGCCAGGAAAACCCACGTTCTTCACAACAGTACAAATAAGTCCTCCACACTTTATGGTAGATACGATGAGTAACTGGTTTACAAGCATGAACCAGAGTGTCAAAAACCCTCTCAGAAAAACCTCTCTTGGCTAAGACTAAGCGTTCAATCTCAACGCAGTCAGCCTCAGAGAATCTAGATTTTGATGAACAAAAGGACCCTGTATCAGCAGATCTCTGCAACAGGGTAACCTCCACTGAGGAGATAAGAACATCCCTACCAGATCAGCAAACCACGTCCTTCACGGCCATGATGGAGCAATCAGAATAACTGATGCTCACTCCTGCTTGATGCGAGCCACCACCCGAGGGAGAAGCAGTAATGGAGGAAAAAGATATATGAGTCTGAACCTCCATGGTACTGATAGGGCATCTATCAATTCCGCCTGAGGATCCCTCGACCTCAACCCGTACCTGGGTAGCTTGGTATTGAGGCGGGATGCCATGAGATCTATCTCTGGCATCCTCCACTCACTGCATATCTCTGCAAACACCTCGGGGTGACCCTTCCCCTGGGTGAAAGGATTGCCTGCTGAGGAATTCCGCTTCACAGTTGTCCACACCCGGATTGAGAATCACTGACAGCGTACATCTGTGAGTCTCCACCCACTCCAGTATCTGAGATACTTCTCTTATCGCCAAGGAACTTCTCGTTACCCCCTGATGGTTGATGTAGGCAAACAAGGTTATATTGTCTGATTGGAATCTGATAAATTGGGATGAACCCAGAAGGGGCCAAGCCTTCAAGGCATTGAGCATTGCCCGAAGTTCCAAAATATTGATTGGAAGGGAGGACTCCTCCTGAGTCCACAGACCTTGTGCCTTCTTGGCACCCCAAACGGCTCCCCAAAAGTAACTTACAATGGTCAAGAGAAGTCAGGGAAAGAGTGAGAGAACATCTGTCAGATTAATGTTCTGAACTGGCCACACATTTTATAGAAGTCCATCAATATTATAATACTACCCTGAGATGGATGATATTTGAAAAGGTTAGACAACCTAAGAGAGGAGGCAATGTTAACAGACTGCTATTAAAAAGAGAGGCATTCTGGATTTGCATGCTAGATATTCGTATCTCTAATGGGTTTAATTCAGCTTTTGACCTTATTAACTTTTGGGAGTAGCAGTCTTTTTTCATTGCCTACCTTGAGGTTCATCCCTTAATGTGCTCTTAACTTTATTGCTAAGCCAATCCTTAAACTATATATTTCCTTATTTCTAACATTGTAAGTTATTTTTCAACTATTATAATTTTAGAGATTATCACTTTATTTTAATGACTATCAGTTTCACTGCAAATACCTAGGATAGGTGTTCTTTTACACCTGAGTATTTGGGCTTCATTATAGTGTACTCAGATAAACCCACTAAAGGTGGATCTTTTGTATTAATGATGGTTAATGACTCGTAATTCTGAGTTTCATGCAGTTACTATATGTTGATCTCATGTATTGCTCTCAGGCATATAAATGCTAGAAATCTTTGTAGAAGTTTAACTATGATACACTAATGCATTTTATATTTGTATTTGGTTAGCATGATTGTATTATCCCTATATCATCATTCTTTGTACATTAGCTTATCTACTCAATTGTATCCCTTTAGTCATCCTTAAGATTTTTCAATCTAAATCAGTTAATGTGACTAGTAAGAACCAATAGTCAATTGGAAATGGGTATTTAATGTTTTAAGTGTTTAAATAGAATCACGCTTCTGAATAAGGCAGAATTGCTGAAACATGTCAGGCGTGATTCATGACGATTTTAAACTGAAGAATGAAGCTTGAACTTTTTACTCAAGAAGAAGTGCCTGTATTATCTTTGTAAATCTCTCTTTTGGAAATCCCTCCTACTTACCTGGCACCTTCCGATATTCTATGAGTGGCACAGCAAAGGTTAAAGCTGATTGGAGCACCTCCGGTCACATGACAGAGGAGTGTCAGTGACATATCATAACCAGTGAGGGAGACATAGACACAGCATAACATAGGAAGTGGCTAATGCTGGATAGAGACCGAAATCCCAATCTCTGGATGAAAAGCATAGCAGTAACCGGATACCAAGAAAGCGTTCCTCATCGACCAAGGAAGGCAGCAAGTCACCAGTCGTGTGGGTAAGAGGCTGAGCTGTTTTTTTGGGGTGTAAAGCTGCATGCCGAGAAGAGGATTTACTGTTTAATTCTATACGTTTATTTGTATCTGCTTCTTGTCATTTGACTATTTGATCTCCTGGGGCTGATGAGTGTTTGAGCTGGCAACTAGATTATTTATTGTGATGTTATATGAGAAAGTATCTTCCCATGGGAGGTCTTAGCCTGATTCGATACCAATGAGAAATAATTTTCTGAATGCACTGATTTTGGACAGAGTCTACCCAAAATTCTTAAAATAGATTTAGTCTGCCCCCCCCCACCAGAATAACTGGAGTGGGGACAGCATCTTCATGCAGGCTTAGGGGCCGGATTCAGTTTTTTTATATGGCTTGGATTTATTGCAATGAGATGGTCTCCAATTAGAGCCAGAAGCTTTGGGGAGGGAACAGTATTCTGTTCTCTATTCTGACGAAAGGAATGAAAACGATTGGTAGCTTTAAATTTTCCTTTAGATTGATTGTCTTGGGGAAGAAAAAACATAGTTTATGTAAGAACTTACCTGATAAATTAGATTCTTTCATATTGGCAAGAGTCCATGAGCTAGTGACATATGGGATATACAATCCTACCAGGAGGGGCAAAGTTTCCCAAACCTCAAAATGCCTATAAATACACCCCTCACCACACCCACAATTCAGTTTATTGAATAGCCAAGTAGTGGGGTGATAGAAAAAAGAGTAAAAAGCATAAAAAAGGAACTGGAAATATAATTGTGCTTTATACAAAAAATCATAACCACCATAAAAAAACATAATTTATGTAAGAACTACCTGATTAATTCATTTCTTTCATATTAGCAAGAGTTCATGAGCTAGTGATGTATGGGATATACATTCCTACCAGGAGGGGCAAAGTTTCCCAAACCTCAAAATGCCTATAAATACACCCCTCACCACACCCACAATTCAGTTTAACGAATAGCCAAGAAGTGGGGTGATAAAAAAGGAGCGAAAGCATCAAAATAAGGAATTGGAATAATTGTGCTTTATACAAAAAAAAAAATCATAACCACCACAAAAAAGGGTGGGCCTCATCGACTCTTGCTAATATGAAAGAAATGAATGTATCAGGTAAGTTCTTACATAAATTATGTTTTCTTTCATGTAATTAGCAAGAGTCCATGAGCTAGTGACGTATGGGATAATAAATACTCAAGATGTGGAACTTCCACGCAAGAGTCACTAGAGAGGGAGGGATAAAATAAAGACAGCCAATTCCACTGAAAAATAATAATCCACAACCCAAATCAAAAGTTTTAATCTCAATAATGAAAAAAACTGAAATTATAAGCAGAAGAATCAAACTGAAACAGCTGCCTGAAGTTTCTTTTCTACCAAAAACTGCTTCAGAAGAAGAAAACACATCAAAATGGTAGAATTTAGTAAAAGTATGCAAAGAAGACGAAGTAGCTGCTTTGCAAATCTGATCAACAGAAGCTTCATTCCTAAAAGCCCAGGAAGTAGAAACTGACCTAGTAGAATGAGCCGTAATTCTTTGAGGCGGGGATTTACCCGACTCTACATAAGCATGATGAATCAAAGACTTTAACCAAGACGCCAAAGAAATGGCAGAGGCCTTCTGACCTTTTCTGGACCCAGAAAAGATAACAAATAGACTAGAAGTCTTTCTAAAATCTTTAGTAGCTTCAACATAATATTTCAAAGCTCTTCCTACATCCAAAGAATGTAAAGATCTCTCCTTTGAATTCTTAGGATTAGGACACAATGAAGGAACAACAATTTCTCTACTAATGTTGTTAGAATTCACAACCTTAGGTAAAAATTTAAATGATGTCCGCAACACTGATGAAAAACCAGAAAAGGAGATTCACAAGAAAGAGCAGATAACTCAGAAACTCTTCTAGCAGAAGAGATGGCCAAAAGGAACAGAACTTTCCAAGAAAGTAATTTAATGTACAGAGAATGCATAGGTTCAAACGGAGGAGCTTGTAAAGCCCTCAGAACCAAATTAAGACTCCAAGGAGGAGAGATTGACTTAATGACAGGTTTGATACGAACCAAAGCCTGTACAAAACAATGAATATCAGGAAGATTAGCAATCTTTCTGTGAAAAAGAACAGAGAGAGCAGAGATTTGTCCTTTCAAGGAACTTGCAGACAAACCTTTATCCAAACCATCCTGAAGAAACTGTAAAATTCTAGGAATTCTAAAAGAATGCCAGGAGAATTTAAGAGAAGAACACCAAGAAATATAAGTCTTCCAGACTCGATAATAAATCTTCCTAGACACAGATTTATGAGCCTGTAACATAGTATTAATTACTGAGTCAGAGAAACCTCTATGACTAAGAATCAAGCGTTCAATTTCCATACCTTCAAATTTAATTATTTGAGATCCTGATGGAATAAAGGGCCTTGAGATAGAAGGTCTGGTCTTAACGGAAGAGTCCAAGGTTGGCAACTGGCCATCCGAATGAGATCCGCATACCAAAACCTGTGAGGCCATGCTGGTGCCACCAGCAGTACAAACGAACGTTCCATTAGAATTTTGGAAATCACTTTTGGAAGAAGAACTAGAGGCAGAAAGATATAGGCAGGATGATAATTCCAAGGAAGCGACAACGCGTCCACTGCCTACGCCTGAGGATCCCTGGATCTGGACAGATACCTGGGAAGTTTCTTGTTTAGATGAGAGGCCATCAGATCTATTTCTGGAAGTCCCCAGATTTGAACAATCTGAAGAAATACCTCTGGGTGAAGGGACCATTCGCCCGGATGTAACGTCTGGCGACTGAGACAAGCCGCTTCCCAATTGTCTACACCTGGGATGTGAACCGCAGAGATTAGACAGATGCTGGATTCTGCCCATACAAGTATCTGAGATACTTCTTTCATAGCCTGAGGACTGTGAGTCCCACCCTGATGATTGACATATGCCACGGTTGTGACATTGTCTGTCTGAAAACAAATAAACGATTCTCTCTTCAGAAGAGGCCAGAACTGAAGAGCTCTGAAAATCGCACGGAGTTCCAAAATGTTTATTGGTAATCTCGCCTCCTGAGATTCCCAAACCCCCTGCGCTGTCAGAGATCCCCATACAGCTCCCCAACCTGACAGACTTGCATCTGTTGATATCACAGTCCAGGTTGGACGAACAAAAGAAGCCCCTTGGACTAAACGATGGTGCCACGTCAGAGAGTGTTGTACATTGGGATTTAAGGATATTAATTGTGATATCTTTGTATAATCCCTGCACCATTGGTTCAGCATACAAAGCTGAAGAGGTCGCATGTGAAAACGAGCAAAAGGGATCGCGTCCGATGCAGCAGTCATGAGACCTAGAATTTCCATACATAAAGCTACCGAAGGGAATGATTGAGACTTAAGGTTTCGACAGGCTGAAACCAATTTCAGACGTCTCTTTTCTGTTAGAGACAAGGTCATGGACACTGAATCTATTTGAAAACCCAAAAAGGTTAGCTTTGTCTGAGGAATCAACGAACTCTTTGGTAAATTGATCCTCCAACCATGTCTTTGAAGAAACGACACAAGTTGATTCGTATGAGATTCTGCAGAATGTGAAGACTGAGCAAGTACCAAGATATCGTCCAAATAAGGAAATACCGCAATACCCTGTTCTCTGATTACAGAGAGAAGGGCACCGAGAACCTTTGAAAAGATCCTTGGTGCTGTTGCTAGGCCAAACAGAAGGGCCACAAATTGGTAATGCTTGTCTAGAAAAGAGAATCTCAGAAACTGAAAGTGATCTGGATGAATCGGAATATGAAGATATGCATCCTGTAAATCTATTGTGGACATATAATGCCCTTGCTGAACAAAAGGCAGAATAGTCCTTATAGTCATCATTTTGAATGTTGGTATCCTTACATAACGATTCAATATCTTTAGATCCAGAACTGGTCTGAAGGAATTCTCCTTCTTTGGTACAATGAATAGATTTGAGTAAAACCCCAGACCCTGTTCCAGAACTGGAACTGGCACAATTACTTCAGCCAACTCTAGATCTGAAACACATTTCAGAAATGCCTGAGCCTTCACTGGGTTTATTGGAATGCGAGAGAGAAAAAATCTCTTTACAGGCGGCCTTACCTTGAAACCTATTCTGTACCCTTGTGAAACAATGTTCTGAACTGTGAATCGAATTGATCCAAATGTCTTTGAAAAAACGTAACCTGCCCCCTACCAGCTGTGCTGGAATGAGGGCCGCACCTTCATGTGGACTTGGGAGCTGGTTTTGACTTTCTAAAAGGCTTGGATTTATTCCAGATTGGAGAAGGTTTCCAAACAGAAACCGTTCCTTTATGGGAAGGGTCAGGCTTCTGTTCCTTATTCTGACGAAAGGAACGAAAACGATTAGCAGCCCTATATTTACCTATAGATTTTTTGTCCTGAGGCAAAAAAGTTCCTTTCCCCCCAGTAACAGTTGAAATAATAGAATCCAACTGGGAACCAAATAATTTATTACCTTGGAAAGAAAGAGAAAGCAAAGTTGACTTAGAAGACATATCTGCATTCCAAGTTTTAAGCCATTAAGCTCTTCTAGCTAAAATAGCTAAAGACATATACCTGACATCAATTCTAATGATATCAAAGATGGCATCACAAATAAAGTTATTAGCATGTTGAAGAAGTTTAACAATGCTATGGGTATTATGGTCTGATACTTGCTAAACGTGCTAAAGCCTCCAACCAAAAAGTGGAAGCAGCAGCAACATCAGCCAAAGAAATAGCAGGCCTAAGAAGATCACCTGAACATAAATAAGCTTTCCTTAGAAAGGATTCAATCTTCCTATCTAAAGGATCCTTAAAGGAAGTACTATCTGCCGTAGGAATAGTAGTACATTTAGCAAGAGTAGAGATAACCCCATCAACTTTAGGGATTTTGTCCCAAAACTCGAATCTGTCAGATGGCACAGGATACAATTTCTTAAACCTTTGAGAAGGAGTAAATGAAGTACCCAGATTATTCCATTCCCTAGAAATTACTTCAGAAATAGCATCAGGGACAGGAAAAACTTCTGGAATAACCATAGGAGGTTTAAAAACCGAATTTAAACGCTTAGTAGATTTAGTATCAAGAGGACTAGATTCCTCTATCTCTAATGCGATTAAAACTTCTTTAAGTAAAGAGCGAATAAATTCCATTTTAAATAAATATGAAGATTTATCAGTGTCAATATCTGAGACAGAATCCTCTGAACCAGAAAAATCCTCATCAGAAACAGAAAAATCTGAATGATGACGGTCATTTAAAATTTCATCTGAAAAATGAGAAGTTTTAAAAGACCTTTTACGTTTACTGGAAGGAGGAATAATAGACATAGCCTTCCTAATAGATTTAGAAACAAATTATTTTATATTAACAGGAACATCCTGAGTATTAGATGTTGAGGGAACAGCAACGGGTAATGGTATATTACTAATGGAAATACTATCTGCATTAGCAAGCTTATCATGACATTCATCACAAACTACAGCCGGAGGAACAGTTACCACAAGTTTACAACAAATGCACTTAACTTTGGTAGAACCAGCATCAGGCAGCGTCTCTCCAGAAGTAGATTCTGATCCAGGGTCAATCTGAGACATCTTGCAATATGTAATAGAAAAAACAACATATAAAGCAAAATTATCAAATTCCTTAAATGACAGTTTCAGGAATGGGAAAAAATGCCAATGAACAAGCCTCTAGCAACCAGAAGCAATGAAAAATGAGACTGAAATAATGTGAAAAAAAAAAAGGTGGAGACAAGAATGACGCCCACATTATTGGCGCCTTAAATTTTTTGGCGCCAAGAATGACGCCACATCCGGTGACGCCGACATTTTTGACGCAAAACGTCAAAAAAATGATGCAATCACGAACAACTTCCGGCGTCAAGTATGACGCCGGAAATGCTAAAAAAAAAATTTGCGCCAAAAAAGTCCGCGCCAAGAATGACGCAATAAATTTAAGCATTTTCAGCCCCCGCGAGCCTAACAGCCCACAGGGAAAAAAGTCAATTTGAAACAATTTTTAAGGTAAGAAAAAAATTGATTATTCATATGCATTATCCCAAATAATGAAACTGACTGTCTGAAATAAGGAATATTGATCATCCTGAATCAAGGCAAATATAAGTTTAAAGACATATATTTAGAACTTTATATATAAAGTGCCCAACCATAGCTTAGAGTGTCACAAAAAATAAGACTTACTTACCCCAGGACACTCATCTACATATAGTAGATAGCCAAACCAGTACTGAAACGAGAATCAGTAGAGTTAATGGTATAAAAGAGTATATCGTTGATCTGAAAATGGAGGTAAGAGATGAATCTCTACGAAAGATAACAGAGAACCTATGAAATAGATCCCGTAGAAGGAAACCATTGAATTCAAATAGGCAATACTCTCTTCACATCCCTCTGACATTCACTGCACTCTGAGAGGAAAACCGGGCTCCAGCCTGCTGCGAAGCGCATATCAACGTAGAATCTAGCAGAAACTTACTTCACCACCTCCATGGGAGGCAAAGTTTGTAAAACTGAATTGTGGGTGTGGTGAGGGGTGTATTTATAGGCATTTTGAGGTTTGGGAAACTTTGCCCCTCCTGGTAGGAATGTATATCCCATACGTCACTAGCTCATGGACTCTTGCTAATTACATGAAAGAAAAGGGTGGGTCTCATGGACTCTTGAAAGAGGGATTTACTAAGCGCCTTGGCATGTTTTTTAATAATGAGGCTGTGGATTAAGGCCTTTATTGTTCCTGAGAGAATGTCGTCAGGGACTGTTTGGTTATCATTTAGGCTAATTAATTCTCATAAATCTTTACGCAATTCCTCACAAAATAAAGTGTTGGAATGTATATCATGTGGCATATCCCACGTTTGAAAATGCTGTTTGTCTTGGGCGTCGTGTATTGTTAGGGACACTTGGTCATGGTCCGACATGTATGTTAACCGATTTGGTGTAATCCAATGTGTGGGCTTGGCTAAAAATGTAATAAAGTCTGGAGTAAACAGAGTGGGGGGGGTGAAAACATAATAATATATTTCTTTCATATTGGCAAGAGTCCATGAGCTAGTGACGTATGGGATATACAATCCTACCAGGAGGGGCAAAGTTTCCCAAACCTCAAAATACTTATAAATACACCCCTCACCACACCCACAATTCAGTTTAATGAATAGTCAAGGAGTGGGGTGATAAAGAAAGGAGTAAAAAGCATCAACAAAGGAATTTGGAAATAATTGTGCTTTATACAAAAAAATCATAAACACAATAAAAAGGGTGGGCCTCATGGACTCTTGCAAGTATGAAAGAAATTCATTAATCAGGTAAGTTCTTACATAACTTATTTTTTCTTTCATGTAATTGGCAAGAGTCCATGAGCTAGTGATGTATGGGATATACAATCCTACCAGGAGGGGCAAAGTTTCCCAAACCTCAAAATGCCTATAAATACACCCCTCACCACACCCACAATTCAGTTTTACAAACTTTGCCTCCTATGGAGGTGATGAAGTAAGTTTGTGCTAAGATTTCTACGTTGATATGCGCTTCTCAGCATTTTGAAGCCTGATTCCTCTCAGAGTACAGTGAATGTCAGAGATGTAAAGGGAGTTTCACCTATTGAATGCAATGGTTTTCCTCACAGTAGATCTATTTCATAGGTTCTCTGTTATCGGTCGTAGAGATTCATCTCCTACCTCCCTTTTCAGATTGACGATATACTCTCATATTCTATTACCTCTACTGATAACCATTTCAGTACTGGTTTGGCTATCTGATATATGTGGATGGGTGTCTTTTGGTAAGTATGTTTTCATTACTTAAGACACTCTCAGCTATGGGTTGGCACTTTATGTATTTTATAAAGTTCAAAATATATGTATTGTACTTATATTTGCCATGTTTTAGGTTTTCAGCTTATTTCCTTTACAGACTGACTGTCAGTTTCATATCTGGGAAATGCTTTTTTTAGGAAAAATGTATTTCTTACCTGGGGTATAGTCTCTTTGACTGTCTTTTAAATTCACGCGCATAATTATTTTCACGAGGGCGCAAAATGCTGGAGTTTATTGCGTCATTATTGGCGCAAGATTTTTTTTTGGCACGAACTTATGTTGGTTCAACTAAGACGCCGAGTCCTTCACAAGGTTATCTCTTCGGTGATGCGAGTGTGTCGTTTCCAGACGTTTTTGGCACCAAAAAATATTATTTAGTTTGTGTCATGCGTCATACAGTACTTGGCACCAAATATTTTCATTATTTAAGACCCCATTCCTATATGCCTCTTGCCCTCTTTTTTTTTTTCTTACATAACTTATTTTTTCTTTCATGTAATTGGCAAGAGTCCATGAGCTAGTGACATATGGGATAGCAATACCCAAGATGTGGAACTCCATGCAAGAGTCACTAGAGAGGGAGGGATAAAAATAAAAACAGCAATTTTAAGCTGAAAAACAGCTGCCTGAAGAACTTTTCTACCAAAAACTGCTTCCGAAGAGGCAAATACATCAAAACAGTAGAATTTAGTAAATGTATGCAAAGAAGACCAAGTTGCTGCTTTGCAAATCTGATCAACTGAAGCTTCATTCTTAAAACCCCAAGAAGTGAAGACTGATTTAGTAGAATTAGGGGGGGGGGGGCCTGACCCGACTCCAAATAAGACTAATGAATCAAAAGCTTTAACCAAGATGCCAAGGAAATGGCAGAAGCATTCTGACCTTTCCTAGAACCAGAAAAGACAACAAATAGACTAGAAGTCTTCCTGAAATCTATAGTAGTTTCAAAATAATATTTCAAAGCTCTTACAACATCCAGAGAATGTAAGGATCTCTCCAACAGGGAACATCAATTTCCCTATTAATGTTGTTAGAATTCACAACCTTAGGTAGAAATTTAAATGAAGTCTGCAAAACTGCCATATCCTGATTGAATATCAGAAAAGGAGACTCACAAGAAAGAGTAGATAATTCAGAAACTCTACTAGCAGAAGAGATGGCCAAAAGGAACAACAATTTCCAAGAAAGTAGTTTAATATCCAAAGAATGCATAGGCTCAAAAGGAGGAGCCTGTAAAACCAAATTAAGACTCCAAGGAGGAGAGATTGATGTAATGACAGGCTTGATACAGAGCAAAGCCTTTACAAAACAGTGAATATCAGGAAGTTAAGCAATCTTTCTGTGAAATTAAACAGAAAGATCAGAGATTTGTCGCTTCAAGGAACTTGCAGACATACCTTTATCCAAACCATCCTGAAGAAACTGTAAAATTCTAGGAATTCTAAAAGAATGCCAGGAGAATTTATGAGAAGAAATATAAGTCTTCCAAACTCGATAATAAATCTTCCTAGAAACAGATTCACAAGCCTGTAACATAGTATCAATTACTGAGTCAGAGAAACCTCTATGACTAAGCGCTAAGTGTTCAATGTCCATACCTTCAAATTAAATGATTTGAGATCCTGATGGAAAATGGCCCTTGAGACAGTAGGTCTGGTCTTAAAGGAAGTGGCCAAGGTTGGCAACTGGACATCCAGACAAGATCTGCATACCAGAACCTGTGAGGCCATGCTGGTGCTACCAGAAACACAAATGAATGTTCCATGATGATCTTGGAGATCACTCTTGGAAGAAGAACTAGAGGTGGGAAGATATAAGCAGGTTGGTAAAACCAAGGAACTGCTAACGCATCCACCGACTCCGCCTGAGGATCCCTGGGCCTGGACAAGTACCTGGGAAGTTTCTTGTTTAGATGTGAAGCCATCAGATCTATTTCTGGAAGACCCCACATCTGAACAATCTGAAAAAACACATCTGGATGGAGTGACCACTTCCCTGGATGTAAAGTCTGACGGCTGAGATAATCTGCTTCCCAATTGTCTACACCTGGGATATGTACCGCAGAAATTAGACAAGAGCTGGATTCCGCCCAAGAAAGTATCCAACATACTTCTTTCATAGCTAGGGGACTGTGAGTCCCAACCTGATGATTGATATGCCACAGTTGTGATATTGTCTGTCTGAAAACAAATGAATGGTTCTCTCTTCAACAGAGGCCAAACCTGAAGAGCCCTGAAAATAGCACAGTTCTAAAATATTGATTGGTAACCTCGCCACTTGAGATTTCCAAACCCCTTGTGCTGTTAGAGATCCCCAGACAGCTTCCCAACCTGAAAGACTTGCATCCGTTGTGATTACAGTCCAGGTTGGACGAACAAAAGAGGCCCCTTGAACTATATGATGGTGATCTAACCACCAAGTCAAAGAGAGTTGAACACTAGGATTTAAGGATATTAATTGGGATATCTTTGTATAATCCCTGCACCATTGATTCAGCATACAAAGCTGGAGAGGTCTCATATGTAAACAAGCAAAGGGGATCGCGTCCAATGCTGCAGTCATGAGACCTAAAACTTCCATTCACATAGCTACTGAAGGGAATGATTAAGACTGAATGTTCCGACAAGCTGAAACCAATTTTATTCTTCTCTTGTCTGTTAGAGACAGAGTCATGGACACTAAATCTATCTGGAAACCAAAAAAGGTGACCCTTGTCTGAGGAATCAAGGAACTTTTTGGTAAATTGATCCTCCAACCATGTCTTTGAAGAAACAACATTAGTTTATTTTTGTGAGATTCTGCAGAATGTAAAGACTGAGCTAGTACCAAGATATCGTCCAAATAAGGAAACCCTGCAATACCCTGCTCTCTGATTACAGAGAGTAGGGCACTGAGAACCTTTTGAAAAAATTATTGTAGCTGTTGCTAGGACAAATGGAAGAGCAACAAATTGGTAATGCTTGTCTAGAAAACATAATTTATGTAAGAACTTACCTGATAAATTAATTTCTTTTATATTAGCAAGAGTCCATGAGCTAGTGACGTATGGGATATACATTCCTACCAGGAGGGGCAAAGTTTCCCAAACCTTAAAATGCCTATAAATACACCCCTCACCACACCCACAATTCAGTTTAACGAATAGCCAAGAAGTGGGGTGATAAGAAAAAAGTGCGAAAGCATATAAAATAAGGAATTGGAATAATTGTGCTTTATACAAAAAAATCATAACCACCACAAAAAAAGGGCGGGCCTCATGGACTCTTGCTAATATGAAAGAAATGAATTTATCAGGTAAGTTCTTACATAAATTATGTTTTCTTTCATGTAATTAGCAAGAGTCCATGAGCTAGTGACGTATGGGATAATGACTACCCAAGATGTGGATCTTTCCACGCAAGAGTCACTAGAGAGGGAGGGATAAAATAAAGACAGCCAATTCCTGCTGAAAATAATCCACACCCAAAATAAAGTTTAATGAAAAACATAAACAGAAGATTCAAACTGAAACCGCTGCCTGAAGTACTTTTCTACCAAAAACTGCTTCAGAAGAAGAAAATACATCAAAATGGTAGAATTTAGTAAAAGTATGCAAAGAGGACCAAGTTGCTGCTTTGCAAATCTGATCAACCGAAGCTTCATTCTTAAACGCCCAGGAAGTAGAAACTGACCTAGTAGAATGAGCTGTAATCCTTTGAGGCGGAGTTTTACCCGACTCGACATAGGCATGATGAATTAAAGATTTCAACCAAGATGCCAAAGAAACGGCAGAAGCTTTCTGGACTTTTCTAGAACCGGAAAAGATAACAAATAGACTAGAAGTCTTTCGGAAAGACTTAGTAGCTTCAACATAATATTTCAAAGCTCTAACAACATCCAAAGAATGCAACGATTCCTCCTTAGAATTCTTAGGATTAGGACATAATGAGGGAACCACAATTTCTCTACTAATGTTGTTGGAATTCACAACCTTAGGTAAAAATTCAAAAGAAGTTCGCAACACCGCCTTATCCTGATGAAAAATCAGAAAAGGAGACTCACAAGAAAGAGCAGATAATTCAGAGACTCTTCTGGCAGAAGAGATCGCCAAAAGGAACAAAACTTTCCAAGAAAGTAATTTAATGTCCAATGAATGCATGGGTTCAAAAGGAGGAGCTTGAAGAGCCCCCAGAACCAAATTCAAACTCCAAGGAGGAGAAATTGACTTAATGACAGGTTTTATACGAACCAAAGCTTGTACAAAACAATGAATATCAGGAAGATTAGCAATCTTTCTGTGAAAAAGAACAGAAAGAGCAGAGATTTGTCCTTTCAAAGAACTTGCGGACAAACCTTTATCTAAACCATCCTGAAGAAACTGTAAAATTCTCGGAATTCTAAAAGAATGCCATGAAAAATGATGAGAAAGACACCAAGAAATATAAGTCTTCCAGACTCTATAATATATCTCTCTAGATACAGATTTACGAGCCTGTAACATAGTATTAATCACAGAGTCAGAGAAACCTCTTTGACCAAGAATCAAGCGTTCAATCTCCATACCTTTAAATTTAAGGATTTGAGATCCTGATGGAAAAAAGGACCTTGCGACAGAAGGTCTGGTCTTAGCGGAAGAGTCCACGGATGGCAAGAGGCCATCCGGACAAGATCCGCATACCAAAACCTGTGAGGCCATGCCGGAGCTACCAGCAGAACAAACGAGCATTCCTTCAGAATCTTGGAGATTACTCTTGGAAGAAGAACTAGAGGCGGAAAGATATAGGCAGGATGATACTTCCAAGGAAGTGATAATGCATCCACTGCTTCCGCCTGAGGATCCCGGGATCTGGACAGATACCTGGGAAGTTTCTTGTTTAGATGAGACGCCATCAGATCTATTTCTGGAAGCCCCCACATTTGAACAATCTGAAGAAATACCTCTGGGTGAAGAGACCATTCGCCCGGATGCAACGTTTGGCGACTGAGATAATCCGCTTCCCAATTGTCTATACCTGGGATATGAACCGCAGAGATTAGACAGGAGCTGGATTCCGCCCAAACCAGAATTCGAGATACTTCTTTCATAGCCAGAGGACTGTGAGTCCCTCCTTGATGATTGATGTATGCCACAGTTGTGACATTGTCTGTCTGAAAACAAATGAACGATTCTCTCTTCAGAAGAGGCCAAGACTGAAGAGCTCTGAAAATTGCACGGAGTTCCAAAATATTGATCGGTAATCTCACCTCCTGAGATTCCCAAACTTCTTGTGCCGTCAGAGATCCCCACACAGCTCCCCAACCTGTAAGACTTGCATCTGTTGAAATTACAGTCCAGGTCGGAAGAACAAAAGAAGCCCCCTGAATTAAACGATGGTGATCTGTCCACCACGTTAGAGAGTGTCGTACAATCGGTTTTAAAGATATTAATTGAGATATCTTTGTGTAATCCCTGCACCATTGATTCAGCATACAGAGCTGAAGAGGTCGCATGTGAAAACGAGCAAAGGGGATCGCGTCTGATGCAGCAGTCATAAGACCTAGAATTTCCATGCATAAGGCTACCGAAGGGAATGATTGTGACTGAAGGTTTCGACAAGCTGAAATCAATTTTAGACGTCTCTTGTCTGTCAAAGACAGAGTCATGGACACTGAATCTATCTGGAAACCCAGAAAGGTTACCCTTGTCTGAGGAGTCAATTAACTTTTTAGTGAATTGATCCTCCAACCATGATCTTGAAGAAACAACACAAGTCGATTCGTATGAGATTCTGCTAAATGTAAAGACTGAGCAAGTACCAAGATATCGTCCAAATAAGGAAATACCACAATACCCTGTTCTCTGATTACAGACAGAAGGGCACCGAGAACCTTTGTAAAAATTCTTGGAGCTGTAGCTAGGCCAAACGGCAGAGCCACAAACTGGTAATGCTTGTCCAGAAAAGAGAATCTCAGGAACTGATAATGATCTGGATGAATCGGAATATGCAGCTATGCATCCTGTAAATCTATTGTGGACATATAATGCCCTTGTTGAACAAAAGGCAAGATAGTCCTTACAGTTACCATTTTGAACGTTGGTATCCTTACATAACGATTCAATATTTTTAGATCCAGAACTGGTCTGAAGGAATTCTCCTTCTTTGGTACAATGAAGAGATTCGAATAAAACCCCAGTCCCTGTTCCAGAACTGGAACTGGCATAATTACTCCAGCCAACTCTAGATCTGAAACACATTTCAGAAATGCTTGAGCTTTCACTGGATTTACTGGGACACGGGAAAGAAAAAATCTCTTTACAGGAGGTCTTATCTTGAAACCAATTCTGTACCCTTCTGAAACAATGTTCTGAATCCAAAGATTGTGAACAGATTTGATCCAAATGTTTTTGAAAAAACGTAACCTGCCCCCTACCAGTTGAGCTGGAATGAGGGCCGCACCTTCATGTGGACTTAGAAGCTGGCTTTGCTTTTCTAGAAGGCTTGGATTTATTCCAGACTGGAGATGGTTTCCAAACTGAAACTGCTCCTGAGGATGAAGGATCAGGCTTTTGTTCTTTGTTGAAACGAAAGGAACGAAAACGATTATTATCCCTGTTTTTACCCTTAGATTTTTTATCCTGTGGTAAAAAAGTTCCTTTCCCACCAGTAACAGTTGAGATAATAGAATCCAACTGAGAACCAAATAATTTGTTATCCTGGAAAGAAATGGAAAGTAGAGTCGATTTAGAAGACATATCAGCATTCCAAGTTTTAAGCCATAAAGCTCTTCTAGCTAAAATAGCTAGAGACATAAACCTGACATCAACTCTGATAATATCAAAAATGGCATCACAGATAAAATTATTAGCATGTTGAAGAAGAATAATAATATTATGAGAATCATGATCTGTTACTTGTTGCGCTAAAGTTTCCAACCAAAAAGTTGAAGCTGCAGCAACATCAGCCAATGATATAGCAGGTCTAAGAAGATTACCTGAACACAGATAAGCTTTTCTTAGAAAGGATTCAATTTTCCTATCTAAAGGATCCTTAAAGGAAGTACCATCTGACGTAGGAATAGTAGTACGTTTAGCAAGGGTGGAAATAGCCCCATCAACCTTAGGGATTTTGTCCCAAAATTCTAATCTGTCAGACGACACAGGATATAATTGCTTAAAACGTTTAGAAGGAGTAAATGAATTACCCAATTTATCCCATTCTCTGGAAATTACTTCAGAAATAGCACCAGGAACAGGAAAAACTTCTGGAATAACCACAGGAGATTTAAAGACCTTATCTAAACATTTAGAATTAGTATCAAGAGGACCAGAATCCTCAATTTCTAAAGCAATTAGTACTTCTTTAAGTAAAGAACGAATAAATTCCATTTTAAATAAATATGAAGATTTATCAGCATCAATTTCTGAGATAGAATCCTCTGAACCAGAAGAGTCATTAGAATCAGAATGATGAAGTTCATTTAAAAATTCATCTGTATAAAGAGAAGTTTTAAAAGATTTTTTATGTTTACTAGAAGGAGGAATAACAGACATAGCCTTCTTGATGGATTCAGAAACAAAATCTCTTATGTTATCAGGAATATTCTGAACATTAGATGTTGATGGAACTGCAACAGGTAATGGTACATTACTAAAGGAAATATTATCTGCATTAACAAGTTTGTCATGACAATTAATACAAACAACAGCTGGAGGAATAGCTACCAAAAGTTTACAGCAGATACACTTAGCTTTGGTAGTTCCAGCACCAGACAGCGATTTTCCTGAAGTATCTTCTGACTCAGATGCAACGTGAGACATCTTGCAATATGTAAGAGAAAAAACAACATATAAAGCAAAATTGATCAAATTCCTTAAATGACAGTTTCAGGAATGGGAAGAAATGCCAATGAACAAGCTTCTAGCAACCAGAAGCAAAGATAAATGAGACTTAAATAATGTGGAGACAAAAGCGACGACCATATTTTTTTAGCGCCAAATAAGACGCCCACATTATTTGGCGCCTAAATGCTTTTTGGCGCCAAAAAAGACGCCACGTCCGGAACGCCGACATTTTTGGCGCAAAAGAACGTCAAAAATGACGCAAATTCCGGCGACACGTATGACGCCGGAAACAGAAAAGATTTTTTGCGCCAAAAAAGTCAGCGCCAAGAATGACGCAATAAAATGAAGCATTTTCAGCCCCCGCGAGCCTAACAGCCCACAGGGAAAAAAGTCAAATTTTTAAGGTAAGAAAAATAATTGATTCAAGTGCATTATCCCAAATATGAAACTGACTGTCTGAAAATAAGGAATGTTGAACATTCATTTGCAATCATATCAAAAATAGCATCCATGGAAAAACCTCTGGAGTAACCACAGGATGCTTATAAACAGAATTAAAAATTTACTAGTTTTAGTATCAAGAGGACTAGTTTCCTCAATATCCAAAGTAATCAACACCTCTTTTAACAAAGAACGAATATACTCCATCTTAAAGAGATAAGTAGATTTGTCAGTGTCAATATCTGAGGAAGGATCTTCTGAATCAGATAGATCCTCATTAGAGGAGGATAATTCAGTATGTTGTTGGTCATTTGAAATTTCATCAACTTTATGAGAAGTTTTAAAAGACCTTTTACGTTTATTAGAAGGTGGAATAGCAGACAAAGCCTTCTGAATTGCATCAGCAATAAAATCTTTTATATTCACAGGGATATCATGTACATTAGATGTTGAAGGAACAACAGGCATTGTACTAGTACTGATGGATACATTATTTGCATGTAAAAGCTTATCATGACAACTATTACATACCACAGCTGGAGATATAATCTCCACTAACTTACAACAGATACACTTAGCTTTGGTAGAACTGTTATCAGGCAGCAGGGTTTAAACAGTGGTTTCTGAGACAGGATCAGATTGAGACATCTTGCAAATGTAAGAGAAAAAAACATAATTTATGTAAGAATTTACCTGATAAATTAATTTCTTTCATATTGGCAAGAGTCCATGAGCTAGTGACGTATGGGATATACATTCCTACCAGGAGGGGCAAAGTTTCCCAAACCTCAAAATGCCTATAAATACACCCCCACCAAACACTACCTCCCTGAAGATCATCCTACCTTGAGTCATCTTCAGCCAGCCGACCATCGATGGAACCGAAGAGGAGATCCGGAGCGGCAGAAGTCATCATCCAAGGGGCGCTGAAGAAATCTTCCATCCGATGAAGTCATCATCCAGGCGGCGCTGAAGAAATCTTCCATCCAGGCGATGTCATCTTCCAAGCGGCGTCTTCAATCTTCATCCATCCGGAGCGGAGCCATCCTCTTCTTCCTGACGACTACCGACGAATGGATATTCCTTTAAGGGACGTCATCCAAGATGGCGTCCCTTCAATTCCGATTGGCTGATAGGATTCTATCAGCCAATCGGAATTAAGGTAGGAAAAATCTGATTGGCTGATTCAATCAGCCAATCAGATTGAAGTTCAATCCGATTGGCTGATCCAATCAGCCAATCAGACTGAGCTCGCATTCTATTGGCTGTTCCGATCAGCCAATAGAATGCGAGCTCAATCTGATTGGCTGATTGGATCAGCCAATCGAATTGAACTTCAATCTGATTGGCTGATTCAATCAGCCAATCAGATTTTTCCTACCTTAATTCCGATTGGCTGATAGAATCCTATCAGCCAATCGGAATTGAAGGGACGCCATCTTGGATGACGTCCCTTAAAGGAATATCCATTCGTCGCAGAGATTAGACAGGAGCTGGATTCCGCCCAAACCAGAATTCGAGATACTTATTTCATAGCCAGAGGACTGTGAGTCCCTCCTTGATGATTGATGTATGCCACAGTTGTGACATTGTCTGTCTGAAAACAAATGAACGATTCTCTCTTCAGAAGAGGCCAAGACTGAAGAGCTCTGAAAATTGCACGGAGTTCCAAAATATTGATCGGTAATCTCACCTCCTGAGATTCCCAAACTCCTTGTGCCGTCAGAGATCCCCACACAGCTCCCCAACCTGTAAGACTTGCATCTGTTGAAATTACAGTTCAGGTCGGAAGAACAAAAGAAGCCCCCTGAATTAAACGATGGTGATCTGTCCACCACGTTAGAGAGTGTCGTACAATCGGTTTTAAAGATATTAATTGAGATATCTTTGTGTAATCCCTGCACCATTGATTCAGCATACAGAGCTGAAGAGGTCGCATGTGAAAACGAGCAAAGGGGATCGCGTCCGATGCAGCAGTCATAAGACCTAGAATTTCCATGCATAAGGCTACCGAAGGGAATGATTGTGACTGAAGGTTTCGACAAGCTGAAATCAATTTTAGACGTCTCTTGTCTGTCAAAGACAGAGTCATGGACACTGAATCTATCTGGAAACCCAGAAAGGTTACCCTTGTCTGAGGAGTCAATGAACTTTTTAGTGAATTGATCCTCCAACCATGATCTTGAAGAAACAACACAAGTCGATTCGTATGAGATTCTGCTAAATGTAAAGACTGAGCAAGTACCAAGATATCGTCCAAATAAGGAAATACCACAATACCCTGTTCTCTGATTACAGACAGAAGGGCACCGAGAACCTTTGTAAAAATTCTTGGAGCTGTAGCTAGGCCAAACGGCAGAGCCACAAACTGGTAATGCTTGTCCAGAAAAGAGAATCTCAGGAACTGATAATGATCTGGATGAATCGGAATATGCAGCTATGCATCCTGTAAATCTATTGTGGACATATAATGCCCTTGTTGAACAAAAGGCAAGATAGTCCTTACAGTTACCATTTTGAACGTTGGTATCCTTACATAACGATTCAATATTTTTAGATCCAGAACTGGTCTGAAGGAATTCTCCTTCTTTGGTACAATGAAGAGATTTGAATAAAACCCCAGTCCCTGTTCCAGAACTGGAACTGGCATAATTACTCCAGCCAACTCTAGATCTGAAACACATTTCAGAAATGCTTGAGCTTTCACTGGATTTACTGGGACACGGGAAAGAAAAAATCTCTTTACAGGAGGTCTTATCTTGAAACCAATTCTGTACCCTTCTGAAACAATGTTCTGAATCCAAAGATTGTGAACAGATTTGATCCAAATGTTTTTGAAAAAACGTAACCTGCTCCCAACCAGCTGAGCTGGAATGAGGGCCCCACCTTCATGTGGACTTAGAAACTGGCTTTGCTTTTCTAGAAGGCTTGGATTTATTCCAAACTGGAGATGGTTTCCAAACTGAAACTGCTCCTGAGGATGAAGGATCAGGCTTTTGTTCTTTGTTGAAACGAAAGGAACGAAAACGATTATTAGCCCTGTTTTTACCCTTAGATTTTTTATCCTGTGGTAAAAAAGTTCCTTTCCCACCAGTAACAGTTGAGATAATAGAATCCAACTGAGAACCAAATAATTTGTTACCCTGGAAAGAAATGGAAAGTAGAGTCGATTTAGAAGACATATCAGCATTCCAAGTTTTAAGCCATAAAGCTCTTCTAGCTAAAATAGCTAGAGACATAAACCTGACATCAACTCTGATAATATCAAAAATGGCATCACAGATAAAATTATTAGCATGTTGAAGAAGAATAATAATATTATGAGAATCATGATCTGTTACTTGTTGCGCTAAAGTTTCCAACCAAAAAGTTGAAGCTGCAGCAACATCAGCCAATGATATAGCAGGTCTAAGAAGATTACCTGAACACAGATAAGCTTTTCTTAGAAAGGATTCAATTTTCCTATCTAAAGGATCCTTAAAGGAAGTACCATCTGACGTAGGAATAGTAGTACGTTTAGCAAGGGTAGAAATAGCCCCATCAACCTTAGGGATTTTGTCCCAAAATTCTAATCTGTCAGGCGACACAGGATATAATTGCTTAAAACGTTTAGAAGGAGTAAATGAATTACCCAATTTATCCCATTCTCTGGAAATTACTTCAGAAATAGCACCAGGAACAGGAAAAACTTCTGGAATAACCACAGGAGATTTAAAGACCTTATCTAAACGTTTAGAATTAGTATCAAGAGGACCAGAATCCTCAATTTCTAAAGCAATTAGTACTTCTTTAAGTAAAGAACGAATAAATTCCATTTTAAATAAATATGAAGATTTATCAGCATCAATTTCTGAGATAGAATCCTCTGAACCAGAAGAGTCATTAGAATCAGAATGATGATGTTCATTTAAAAATTCATCTGTATAAAGAGAAGTTTTAAAAGATTTTTTATGTTTACTAGAAGGAGGAATAACAGACATAGCCTTCTTGATGGATTCAGAAACAAAATCTCTTATGTTATCAGGAATATTCTGAACATTAGATGTTGATGGAACTGCAACAGGTAATGGTACATTACTAAAGGAAATATTATCTGCATTAACAAGTTTGTCATGACAATTAATACAAACAACAGCTGGAGGAATAGCTACCAAAAGTTTACAGCAGATACACTTAGCTTTGGTAGTTCCAGCACCAGACAGCGATTTTCCTGAAGTATCTTCTGACTCAGATGCAACGTGAGACATCTTGCAATATGTAAGGGAAAAAACAACATATAAAGCAAAATTGATCAAATTCCTTAAATGACAGTTTCAGGAATGGGAAAAAATGCCAATGAACAAGCTTCTAGCAACCAGAAGCAAAGAAAAATGAGACTTAAATAATGTGGAGACAAAAGCGACGCCCATATTTTTTTAGCGCCAAATAAGACGCCCACATTATTTGGTGCCTAAATGCTTTTTGGCGCCAAAAATGACGCCACGTCCGGAACGCCGACATTTTTGGCGCAAAAGAACGTCAAAAATGACGCAAATTCCGGCGACACGTATGACGCCGGAAACAGAAAAGATTTTTTGCGCCAAAAAAGTCAGCGCCAAGAATGACGCAATAAAATGAAGCATTTTCAGCCCCCGCGAGCCTAACAGCCCACAGGGGAAAAAGTCAAATTTTTAAGGTAAGAAAAATAATTGATTCAAGTGCATTATCCCAAATATGAAACTGACTGTCTGAAAATAAGGAATGTTGAACATTCATTTGCAATCATATCAGAAATAGCATCCAGAACTGGAAAAACCTCTGGAGTAACCACAGGATGCTTATAAACAGAATTAAAAATTTACTAGTTTTAGTATCAAGAGGACTAGTTTCCTCAATATCCAAAGTAATCAACACCTCTTTTAACAAAGAACGAATATACTCCATCTTAAAGAGATAAGTAGATTTGTCAGTGTCAATATCTGAGGAAGGATCTTCTGAATCAGATAGATCCTCATTAGAGGAGGATAATTCAGTATGTTGTTGGTCATTTGAAATTTCATCAACTTTATGAGAAGTTTTAAAAGACCTTTTACGTTTATTAGAAGGTGGAATAGCAGACAAAGCCTTCTGAATTGCATCAGCAATAAAATCTTTTATATTCACAGGGATATCATGTACATTAGATGTTGAAGGAACAACAGGCATTGTACTAGTACTGATGGATACATTATTTGCATGTAAAAGCTTATCATGACAACTATTACATACCACAGCTGGAGATATAATCTCCACTAACTTACAACAGATACACTTAGCTTTGGTAGAACTGTTATCAGGCAGCAGGGTTTAAACAGTGGTTTCTGAGACAGGATCAGATTGAGACATCTTGCAAATGTAAGAGAAAAAAACATAATTTATGTAAGAATTTACCTGATAAATTAATTTCTTTCATATTGGCAAGAGTCCATGAGCTAGTGACGTATGGGATATACATTCCTACCAGGAGGGGCAAAGTTTCCCAAACCTCAAAATGCCTATAAATACACCCCCCACCAAACACTACCTCCCTGAAGATCATCCTACCTTGAGTCATCTTCAGCCAGCCGACCATCGATGGAACCGAAGAGGAGATCCGGAGCGGCAGAAGTCATCATCCAAGGGGCGCTGAAGAAATCTTCCATCCGATGAAGTCATCATCCAGGCGGCGCTGAAGAAATCTTCCATCCAGGCGATGTCATCTTCCAAGCGGCGTCTTCAATCTTCATCCATCCGGAGCGGAGCCATCCTCTTCTTCCTGACGACTACCGATGAATGGATATTCCTTTAAGGGACGTCATCCAAGATGGCGTCCCTTCAATTCCGATTGGCTGATAGGATTCTATCAGCCAATCGGAATTAAGGTAGGAAAAATCTGATTGGCTGATTCAATCAGCCAATCAGATTGAAGTTCAATCCGATTGGCTGATCCAATCAGCCAATCAGACTGAGCTCGCATTCTATTGGCTGTTCCGATCAGCCAATAGAATGCGAGCTCAATCTGATTGGCTGATTGGATCAGCCAATCGAATTGAACTTCAATCTGATTGGCTGATTCAATCAGCCAATCAGATTTTTCCTACCTTAATTCCGATTGGCTGATAGAATCCTATCAGTCAATCGGAATTGAAGGGACGCCATCTTGGATGACGTCCCTTAAAGGAATATCCATTCGTCGCAGAGATAAGACAGGAGCTGGATTCCGCCCAAACCAGAATTCGAGATACTTCTTTCATAGCCAGAGGACTGTGAGTCCCTCCTTGATGATTGATGTATGCCACAGTTGTGACATTGTCTGTCTGAAAACAAATGAACGATTCTCTCTTCAGAAGAGGCCAAGACTGAAGAGCTCTGAAAATTGCACGGAGTTCCAAAATATTGATCGGTAATCTCACCTCCTGAGATTCCCAAACTCCTTGTGCCGTCAGAGATCCCCACACAGCTCCCCAACCTGTAAGACTTGCATCTGTTGAAATTACAGTCCAGGTCGGAAGAACAAAAGAAGCCCCCTGAATTAAACGATGGTGATCTGTCCACCACGTTAGAGAGTGTCGTACAATCGGTTTTAAAGATATTAATTGAGATATCTTTGTGTAATCCCTGCACCATTGATTCAGCATACAGAGCTGAAGAGGTCGCATGTGAAAACGAGCAAAGGGGATCGCGTCCGATGCAGCAGTCATAAGACCTAGAATTTCCATGCATAAGGCTACCGAAGGGAATGATTGTGACTGAAGGTTTCGACAAGCTGAAATCAATTTTAGACGTCTCTTGTCTGTCAAAGACAGAGTCATGGACACTGAATCTATCTGGAAACCCAGAAAGGTTACCCTTGTCTGAGGAGTCAATGAACTTTTTAGTGAATTGATCCTCCAACCATGATCTTGAAGAAACAACACAAGTCGATTCGTATGAGATTCTGCTAAATGTAAAGACTGAGCAAGTACCAAGATATCGTCCAAATAAGGAAATACCACAATACCCTGTTCTCTGATTACAGACAGAAGGGCACCGAGAACCTTTGTAAAAATTCTTGGAGCTGTAGCTAGGCCAAACGGCAGAGCCACAAACTGGTAATGCTTGTCCAGAAAAGAGAATCTCAGGAACTGATAATGATCTGGATGAATCAGAATATGCAGCTATGCATCCTGTAAATCTATTGTGGACATATAATGCCCTTGTTGAACAAAAGGCAAGATAGTCCTTACAGTTACCATTTTGAACGTTGGTATCCTTACATAACGATTCAATATTTTTAGATCCAGAACTGGTCTGAAGGAATTCTCCTTCTTTGGTACAATGAAGAGATTTGAATAAAACCCCAGTCCCTGTTCCAGAACTGGAACTGGCATAATTACTCCAGCCAACTCTAGATCTGAAACACATTTCAGAAATGCTTGAGCTTTCACTGGATTTACTGGGACACGGGAAAGAAAAAATCTCTTTACAGGAGGTCTTATCTTGAAACCAATTCTGTACCCTTCTGAAACAATGTTCTGAATCCAAAGATTGTGAACAGATTTGATCCAAATGTTTTTGAAAAAACGTAACCTGCTCCCTACCAGCTGAGCTGGAATGAGGGCCGCACCTTCATGTGGACTTAGAAGCTGGCTTTGCTTTTCTAGAAGGCTTGGATTTATTCCAAACTGGAGATGGTTTCCAAACTGAAACTGCTCCTGAGGATGAAGGATCAGGCTTTTGTTCTTTGTTGAAACGAAAGGAACGAAAACGATTATTATCCCTGTTTTTCCCTTAGATTTTTTATCCTGTGGTAAAAAAGTTCCTTTCCCACCAGTAACAGTTGAGATAATAGAATCCAACTGAGAACCAAATAATTTGTTACCCTGGAAAGAAATGGAAAGTAGAGTCGATTTAGAAGACATATCAGCATTCCAAGTTTTAAGCCATAAAGCTCTTCTAGCTAAAATAGCTAGAGAGATAAACCTGACATCAACTCTGATAATATCAAAAATGGCATCACAGATAAAATTATTAGCATGTTGAAGAAGAATAATAATATTATGAGAATCATGATCTGTTACTTGTTGCGCTAAAGTTTCCAACCAAAAAGTTGAAGCTGCAGCAACATCAGCCAATGATATAGCAGGTCTAAGAAGATTACCTGAACACAGATAAGCTTTTCTTAGAAAGGATTCAATTTTCCTATCTAAAGGATCCTTAAAGGAAGTACCATCTGACGTAGGAATAGTAGTACGTTTAGCAAGGGTAGAAATAGCCCCATCAACCTTAGGGATTTTGTCCCAAAATTCTAATCTGTCAGACGACACAGGATATAATTGCTTAAAACGTTTAGAAGGAGTAAATGAATTACCCAATTTATCCCATTCTCTGGAAATTACTTCAGAAATAGCACCAGGAACAGGAAAAACTTCTGGAATAACCACAGGAGATTTAAAGACCTTATCTAAACATTTAGAATTAGTATCAAGAGGACCAGAATCCTCAATTTCTAAAGCAATTAGTACTTCTTTAAGTAAAGAACGAATAAATTCCATTTTAAATAAATATGAAGATTTATCAGCATCAATTTCTGAGACAGAATCCTCTGAACCAGAAGAGTCATTAGAATCAGAATGATGATGTTCATTTAAAAATTCATCTGTATAAAGAGAAGTTTTAAAAGATTTTTTATGTTTACTAGGAGGAATAACAGACATAGCCTTCTTGATGGATTCAGAAACAAAATCTCTTATGTTATCAGGAATATTCTGAACATTAGATGTTGATGGAACTGCAACAGGTAATGGTACATTACTAAAGGAAATATTATCTGCATTAACAAGTTTGTCATGACAATTAATACAAACAACAGCTGGAGGAATAGCTACCAAAAGTTTACAGCAGATACACTTAGCTTTGGTAGTTCCAGCACCAGACAGCGATTTTCCTGAAGTATCTTCTGACTCAGATGCAACGTGAGACATCTTGCAATATGTAAGAGAAAAAACAACATATAAAGCAAAATTGATCAAATTCCTTAAATGACAGTTTCAGGAATGGGAAAAAATGCCAATGAACAAGCTTCTAGCAACCAGAAGCAAAGAAAATGAGACTTAAATAATGTGGAGACAAAAGCGACGCCCATATTTTTTTAGCGCCAAATAAGACGCCCACATTATTTGGCGCCTAAATGCTTTTTGGCGCCAAAAATGACGCCACGTCCGGAACGCCGACATTTTTGGGGCAAAAGAACGTCAAAAATGACGCAACTTCCGGCAACACGTATGACGCCGGAAACAGAAAACATTTTTTGCGCCAAAAAAGTCCGCGCCAAGAATGACGCAATAAAATGAAGCATTTTCAGCCCCCGCGAGCCTAACAGCCCACAGGGAAAAAAGTCAAATTTTTAAGGTAAGAAAAATAATTGATTCAAGTGCATTATCCCAAATATGAAACTGACTGTCTGAAAATAAGGAATGTTGTACATCCTGAGTCAAGGCAAATAAATGTTTGAATACATATATTTAGAACTTTATAAACAAAGTGCCCAACCATAGCTTAGAGTGTCACAGAAAATAAGACTTACTTACCCCAGGACACTCATCTACATGTTTGTAGAAAGCCAAACCAGTACTGAAACGAAAATCAGCAGAGGTAATGGTATATATATAAGAGTATATCGTCGATCTGAAAAGGGAGGTAAGAGATGAATCTCTACGACCGATAACAGAGAACCTATGAAATAGACCCCGTAGAAGGAGATCACTGCATTCAAAATAGGCAATACTCTCCTCACATCCCTCTGACATTCACTGCACGCTGAGAGGAAAACCGGGCTCCAACCTGCTGCGGAGCGCATATCAACGTAGAATCTAGCACAAACTTACTTCACCACCTCCATAGGAGGCAAAGTTTGTAAAACTGAATTGTGGGTGTGGTGAGGGGTGTATTTATAGGCATTTTAAGGTTTGGGAAACTTTGCCCCTCCTGGTAGGAATGTATATCCCATACGTCACTAGCTCATGGACTCTTGCTAATTACATGAAAGAAAAGAGAATCTCAGAAACCAATAGTTGTCTGGATGAATCGGAATATGAAGATATGCATCCTAAGTCTATTGTGGAGATATAATGACCTTGATGAACAAGAGGCAAAATAGTCCTTATAGTCACCATTTTGAAAGTTGGCACTCTTACAAAACAATTCAAAATTTTCAGATCCAGAACTGGCCTGAATGAATTTTCTCTCTTGGGACAATGAATAGATTTGAATAAAACCCCAGACCGTGTTCCTGAAACGGAACTGGTAAAATTACCCCTGAAAACTCTAGATATGAAAAAACACTTCAAAAAAGCCTGAGCCTTCACTGAATTTGCTGGGATGTGTGAGAGAAAAAATCTCCTTACAGGAGGTCTTACTCTGAATCCTATTCAATAACCTTGAGAGACAATACTCTGAATCCATTGATTTTGGACAGAATCTGCCCAAATGTTTGGGAAAAATTTGAATCTGCCCCCCACCAGCTGAGCTGGAATGAGTGCAGACTCTAGGGCTGGCTTTGGTTTCATAAACGGCTTGGATTTATTCCAACTTGAAGAAGGTTTCCAATTCAAACCAGATTCTTTGGGAGAAGGATTGGCTTTCTTTTCCTTATTCTTTAAAAAAAAAAAAAAACGATAATGATTAGAAGCTTTATATTTAACCTTAGATCTTTTATCCTGAGGTAAAAAAAAACTCCCTTCCCCCCAGTGACAAATGAAATAATCGAATCCAACTGAGAACCAAATAAATTGTTACCTTGGAATAAAAGAGATAGTAATCTAGACCTAGATACCATGCCAGCATTCCAATATTTGAGCCACAAAGCTCTTCTAGCTAAAATAGCTAAAGACAAATATCTAACATCAATTTTGATGACATAAAAAATGGCATCACAGATAAAATGATTAGCATGTTGAAGCAAGAGAACAATGCTAGACAAATCAGGGTCCGTTTCCTGTTGCGCTAAGCTGTTAAACCTAGAAGAAGGAATAAAAGAAGTACAGGCCTATTCCATTCATTTGCAATCATATCAGAAATAGCATCCAGAACTGGAAAAACCTCTGGAGTAACCACAGGATGCTTATAAACAGAATTAAAAATTTACTAGTTTTAGTATCAAGAGGACTAGTTTCCTCAATATCCAAAGTAATCAACACCTCTTTTAACAAAGAACGAATATACTCCATCTTAAAGAGATAAGTAGATTTGTCAGTGTCAATATCTGAGGAAGGATCTTCTGAATCAGATAGATCCTCATTAGAGGAGGATAATTCAGTATGTTTTTGGTCATTTGAAATTTCATCAACTTTATGAGAAGTTTTAAAAGACCTTTTACGTTTATTAGAAGGTGGAATAGCAGACAAAGCCTTCTGAATTGCATCAGCAATAAAATCTTTTATATTCACAGGGATATCATGTACATTAGATGTTGAAGGAACAACAGGCATTGTACTAGTACTGATGGATACATTATTTGCATGTAAAAGCTTATCATGACAACTATTACATACCACAGCTGGAGATATAATCTCCACTAACTTACAACAGATACACTTAGCTTTGGTAGAACTGTTATCAGGCAGCAGGGTTTAAACAGTGGTTTCTGAGACAGGATCAGATTGAGACATCTTGCAAATGTAAGAGAAAAAAACATAATTTATGTAAGAATTTACCTGATAAATTAATTTCTTTCATATTGGCAAGAGTCCATGAGCTAGTGACGTATGGGATATACATTCCTACCAGGAGGGGCAAAGTTTCCCAAACCTCAAAATGCCTATAAATACACCCCCACCAAACACTACCTCCCTGAAGATCATCCTACCTTGAGTCATCTTCAGCCAGCCGACCATCGATGGAACCGAAGAGGAGATCCGGAGCGGCAGAAGTCATCATCCAAGGGGCGCTGAAGAAATCTTCCATCCGATGAAGTCATCATCCAGGCGGCGCTGAAGAAATCTTCCATCCAGGCGATGTCATCTTCCAAGCGGCGTCTTCAATCTTCATCCATCCGGAGCGGAGCCATCCTCTTCTTCCTGACGACTACCGACGAATGGATATTCCTTTAAGGGACGTCATCCAAGATGGCGTCCCTTCAATTCCGATTGGCTGATAGGATTCTATCAGCCAATCAGAATTAAGGTAGGAAAAATCTGATTGGCTGATTCAATCAGCCAATCAGATTGAAGTTCAATCCGATTGGCTGATCCAATCAGCCAATCAGACTGAGCTCGCATTCTATTGGCTGTTCCGATCAGCCAATAGAATGCGAGCTCAATCTGATTGGCTGATTGGATCAGCCAATCGAATTGAACTTCAATCTGATTGGCTGATTCAATCAGCCAATCAGATTTTTCCTACCTTAATTCCGATTGGCTGATAGAATCCTATCAGCCAATCGGAATTGAAGGGACGCCATCTTGGATGACGTCCCTTAAAGGAATATCCATTCGTCGGTAGTCGTCGGGAAGAAGAGGATGGCTCCGTGTTGGCTCGTCTCAAGATGGCTCCGCTCCGGATGGATGAAGATTGAAGACGCCATTTGGAAGATGACATCGCCCGGATGGAAGATTTCTTCAGCGCCACCTGGATGATGAGTTCATCGGATGGAAGATTTCTTCAGTGCCCCTTGGATGATGACTTCTGCCGCTCCGGATCTCCTCTTCGGTTCCATCGATGGTCGGCTGGCTGAAGACGACTCAAGGTAGGATGATCTTCAGGGAGGTAGTGTTAGGTTTTTTTAAGGGGGTTTTGGGTTAGATTAGGGGTATGTGGGTGGTGGGTTTTAATGTTGGGGGGGTTGTATTTTTCTTTTACAGGCAAAAGAGCTGAATTCTTTGGGGCATGCCCCGCAAAAGGCCCTTTTAAGGGCTGGTAAAGTAAAAGAGCTTTGAACTTTTTAATTTAGAATAGGATAGGGAATTTTTTTTATTTTGGGGGGCTTTGTTATTTTATTAGGGGGCTTAGATTAGGTGTAAGTAGCTTAAAATTGCTGTAATATGTTTTAAAGTTTTGTAACTTATTTTTTTTATTTTTTGTAACTTAGCTTTTTTTATTTTTTGTACTTTAGTTAGTTTATTTAATTTAATTTAATTGTAGTTGTTTGTAGCTAATTTATTTAATGTAATGATAGTGTAGTGTTAGGTTTAATTGTAACTTAGGTTAGGATTTATTTTACAGGTAATTTTTTATTTCTTTTAGCTAGGTAGTTATTAAATAGTTAATAACTATTTAATAACTATTCTAACTAGCTAAAATAAATACCAAGTTGCCTGTAAAATAAATATAAATCCTAAAATAGCTACAATGAAATTATTAATTACATTGCAGCTATCTTAGGGTTTATTTTACAGGTAAGTATTTAGTTTTAAATAGGATTAATTTATTTAAGTATAGTGTAGTGTTAGGTGTAATTGTAACTTAGGTTAGTTTTTATTTTACAGGTTAATTTCTCTTTATTTTAACTAGGTAGCTATTAAATAGTTAATAACTATTTAATAGCTATTGTACCTAGTTAAAAAAAATTGAAAGTTGCCTGTAAAATAAAAATAAATCCTAAGATAGCTACAATGTAATTATTATTTATATTGTAGCTATATTAGGGTTTATTTTAAAGGTAAGTATTTAGTTTTAAATAGGATTAATTTATTTAATAAGTGAAATATTATTTAGATTTATTTAATTAATATTTAAGTTAGGGGGGTTTTAGGGTTAGTGTTAGACTTAGGTTAAGGGGTTAATAATTTTATTACAGTGGCGGCGGTGTGGGGGGGGCAGGATAGGGGTTAATAACTTTATTATAGGTGGCGACGGTGTAAGGGGGGCAGATTAGGGGTTAATAAGTTTAATATAGGTTGCAGCGGGGTCCGTGAGCGGCGGTTTAGGGGTTAAACTATTTATTTAGTTGCGGCGAGGTCCGGGATCAGCAGGATAGGGGTTAATAAATTTATTATAGAGGGCGGCGGTATAGGGGGGGCAGATAGGGGTTACTAGAATGTTGGTGGCGGTAGTGTCCGGGAGCAGCGGTTTATGGGTTAATACATTTATAAGAGTTGCGGTGGGGTCTAGGAGCGGCGGTTTAGGGGTTAATAACTTTATTGAGTTGCGGGGGGCTCCGGGGGCGCCGGTATAGGGGGTAGAACAGTGTAGTTAGTGTGGGTGCTTAGTGACAGGCTAGCAATAAAGCTGGGGAAAAGCCGAAGAGCAGCGAGATCGGATGAGTGATAACTCTCACAGTCCGCTGCTCATCGCCCCGTACTTGGTGCGTGGCTTTTTGACAGATTTATTGATAACTTAGGCGAAATTTTGCAGGTCTGCGGCGTCGATGGTAGGCGAGCTTAGGCAGGCGTATTGAACCGGCGAAGGCAAGTAAATAGACACGTTGATAACTAGGCCCCATAGGCTGAAACGGAGAAGCCTGTAAAGCTCTCAAAACCAAATTAAGACTTCAAGGAGGAGAGATGGCTTGATACGAACCAAAGCCTGAAAAAAACAACAAATGTCAGGAAGATTAGCAATTTTCCTGTGAAACAGAACAGAAAGATCAGAGATTTGTCCTTTCAAGGAACTTGTGGACAAACCCTTGTCCAAACCATCCTGAAGAAACTGTAAAATTCTAAGAATTCTAAAAGAATGCCAAGAGAACTTATGAGAGGAACACCATGAAATGTAAGTCTTCCAAACTCGGTAATAAATCTTTCTAGACACAGATTTACGAGCCTGCAACATACTATTGATCACTGAGTTAGAGAAACCTCTATGACTAAGCACTAAGCGTTCAATCTCCATACCTTCAAATTTAATGATTTGAGATCCTGATGGAAAAACGGACCTTGAGATAGAAGGTCTGACCTTAACGGAAGTGGCCAAGGTTGGCAACTGGACATCCGAACAAGATCCGCATACCAAAACCTGTGTGGCCATGCTGGAGCCACCAGCAGTACAAACGAACTTTCCATCATGATTTTGGAAATAACTCTTGGAAGAAGAACTAGAGGCGGAAAGATATAAGTAGGTTGATAATTCCAAGGAAGTGACAACGCATCCACTGCTTCAGCCTGAGGATCCCTGGATCAGGACAGATACCTGGGAAGTTTCCTGTTTAGATGAGAAGCCATCAGATCTATTTCTGGAAGCCCCCATATCTAAACAATCTGAAGAAACACATCTGGGTGAAGAGAGCATTCTCCTGGATGTAAAGTCTCGTGACTGAGATAATCCGCTTCCCAATTGTCTATACCTGGGATATGAACCGCAGAGATTAGACAGGAGCTGGATTCCCCCCATGCAAGTATCCGAGATACTTCTTTCATAGCCTGAGGACTGTGAGTCCCACCTTGATGATTGACATATGCCACGGTTGTGACATTGTCTGTCTGAAAACAAATAAACAATTCTCTCTTCAGAAGAGGCCAGAACTGAAGAGCTCTGAAAATTGCAGAGCTTCCAAAATATTGATCGGTAATCTCGCCTCTTGAGATTTCCAAACCCCCTGCGCTGTCAGAGATCCCCAGACAGCTCCCCAACCTGAAAGACTCGCATCTGTTGAAATCACAGTCCAGGTTGGACGAAGAAAAGAGGCCCCTTGAACTAAACGGTGGTGATTTAACCACCAAGTCAGAGAAAATCGAGTATTGGGATTTAAGGATATCAATTGTGATATCTTTGTATAATCCCTGCACCAAAGGTTCAGCATACAAAGCTAAAGAGGTCTCATGTGAAAACGAGCAAAGGGGATCGCATCCGATGCTGCAGACATGAGACCTAAAACTTTCATGCACATAGCTACTGAAGGGAATGACTGAGACTGAAGGTTCCGACAAGCTGAAACCAATTTCAGACGTCTTTTTTCTGTTAGAGACAAAGTCATGGATACTGAATCTATTTGGAATCCCAAAAAGGTTACCCTTGTCTGAGGAATCAAGGAACTTTTTGGTAAATTGATCCTCCAACCATGTTTTTGAAGAAACAACACGAGTTGATTCGTGTGAGATTCAGCAGAATGTAAAGACTGAGCAAGTACCAAGATATCGTCCAAATAAGGAAACACCGCAATACCCCGCTCTCTGATTACAGAGAGAAGGGCACGAGAACCTTTGAGAAGATCCTTGGAGCTGTTGCTAGGCCAAAAGGAAGAGCAATAAATTGGTAATGCTTGTCTAGAAAAGAGAATCTCAGGAACTGATAGTGATCTGGATGAATTGGAATATGAAGACATGCATCCTGTAAGTCTATTGTGGACATATAATGCCCTTGCTGAACAAAAGGCAGAATAGTCCTTATAGTCACCATTTTGAATGTTGGTTTTCTTACATAACGATTCAAAATTTTTACATCCAGAACTGGTCTGAAAGAATTCTCTTTCTTTGGTACAATGAACAGATATAAATAAAACCCCAGACGCCGTTCCAGATACGGAACTGGCACAATTACCCCAGATGACTCCAGGTCTGAAACACATTTCAGGAAAACCTGAGCCTTTACTGGGTTTACTGGAATGCGTGAGAGAAAGAACCTTCTCACAGGCGGTCTTACCTTGAAACCTATTCTGTACCCTTGAGAAACAATGTTCTGATTACAATGATTTTGAATTGAACTGATCCAAACATCTTTGAAAAATCGTAATCTGCCCCCTACCAGCTGTGCTGGAATGAGGGCCGCACCTTCATGCGGACTTGGGAGCTGGTTTTGAATTTCTAAAAGGCTTGGGTTTATTCCAGACTGGAGAAGGCTTCCAATTGGAAACCGTTCCTTTAGGGGAAGGGTCAGGCTTCTGTTCCTTATTCTGGCAAAAGGAACGAAAACGTTGAAATTATAGAATCCAACTGAGAACCAAATAATTTATTACCTTGGAAAGAAAGAGATAGCAACGTTGACTTAGAAGTCATATCTGCATTCCAAGATTCAAGCCATAAAGCTCTTCTAGCTAAAATAGCTAAAGACATATACCTGACATCAATTCTAATGATATCAAAAATGGCATCACAAATGAAATTATTAGCATGTTGAAGAAGTTTAACAATGCTATACACATTATGATCTGGCACTTGTTGCGATAAAGCCTCCAACCAAAAAGTAGAAGCTGCAGCAACATCAACCAAAGAAATAGCAGGCCTAAGAAAATTACCTGAACATAAATAAGCCTTCCTTAGAAAAGATTCAAGCTTCCTATCTAAAGGATCTTTAAAAGAAGTACCATCTGCCGTAGGAATAGTAGTATGTTTAGCAAGAGTAAAGATAGCCCCATCAACTTTGGGGATTTTTTCCCAAAACTCCAATCTATCAGCCGGCAAAGGGTACATTTTCTTAAACCTTAAAGAAGGAGTAAATGAAGTACCCAAACTATTCCATTCCCTAGAAATTACATCTGAAATAGCATCAGGAACTGGAAAAACCTCTAGAATAACTACATGAGGTTTAAAAACCAAATTTAAATGTTTATTGGTTTTAATATCAAGAGGACTTGACTCCTCCATATCTAATGCAATCAACACCTCTTTAAGTAAAGAACAAATAAACTCCATCTTAAATAAATATGAAGATTTGTCAGTGTCAATATCTGAGGCAGAATCTTCTGAACCAGATAGATCCTCATCAGAGATAGATAAATCAGAATGTTGGCGGTCATTTAAAAATTCATCTGATTTATGAGAAGTTTTAAAAGACCTTTTACGTTTATTAGAAGGTGGTATAACAGACAGGGCCTTCTGAATAGAATTAGAAACAAATTCTCTTACATTAACAGGAATATCCTGAACATTAGATGTTGAAGGAACAACAACAGGTAATGGATTATTACTAATGGAAATATTGTCTGCTTTTGAAAGTTTATCATGACAACTAACATAAACTACAGCCGGAGGAACAGTTACCACAAGTTTACAACAAATGCACTTAGCTTTGGTAGAACCGACATCAGGCAGCAGCATTCCAGAAGTAGATTCTGATAAAGGGTCAGATTGCGACATCTTGCAATATGTAATAGAAAAAACAACATATAAAGCAAAATTATCAAATTCCTTAAATGACAGTTTCAGGAATGGGAAAAATGCAAACAGAATAAGCCTCTGGTAACCAGAAGGAAGCAAAAAGAAACAAAGACTTAAATAATGTAAAAAAAACTGGCGCCAAGTATGACGCCCACAATTGACAATTTTTTTGGTGCCAAAAACGTCTGCAACAAACACGAGCGTCATAGATGACGCAACTACGTGAAAACTCTCAGCGTCAACTACGACGCCGGAAATAACATCAGTGACATTAAACAAACGTAATTCTCACACCAAAAATGACGCAATAAATTCTAGCATTTTTTGCACCCGCGAGCCTAACAGCCCGCAATTTAGAAAAAAAGTCAAATGAAAAATTTTCAGGTAAGAAAAAAATGTATTTATATGCATTTCCCAAAAATGAAACTGACAGTCTGTAAGAAGGAAATATACTGATTAACCTGAATAAAGGAAAATATAAGTATAAAACATATATTTAGAACTTTACATATAAAGTGCCAAACCATAGCTGAGAGTGTCATAAATAAAATAAGACTTACTTACCAAAAGACACTCATCTACATATAGTAGATAGCCAAACCAGTACTGAAACGAGAATCAGCAGATGTAATGGTATATAAGAGTATATGAAAAGGGAGGCAGGAGAAGAATCTCTACGACCGATAACAGAGAACCTATGAAATAGATCCCCGATAGGATGACCATAGCATTCAATAGGCAATACTCCCTTCACATCCCTCTGTCATTCACTGCACTCTGAGAGGAAAACCGGGCTCCAGCCTGCTGCGAAGCGCATATCAACGTAGAAATCTAGCACAAACTTACTTCACCTTCTCCATAGGAGGCAAAGTTTGTAAAACTGAATTGTGGGTGTGGTGGGGGGGTGTATTTATAGGCATTTTGAGGTTTGGGAAACTTTGCCCCTCCTGGTAGGAATGTATATCCCATACGTCACTAGCTCATGGACTCTTGCCAATTACATGAAAGAAATATCAATTTCCTTATATGACAGTTTCAGGAATGGGAAAAAAATGCAAACAAAATAAGCCTCTGAAAACCAGAAGCAAAATGAAATGAAGACTTAAATAATGTCAGAAATCTGGCGCCAAGTATGACGCCCACAACTGACAAATATATTTTTTGGCGCCAAGAATGTCTGCAACAAACACGAGCGTCATAGATGACGCAACTACATGAAAATTAGACGCCGGAAATGACGAAAATACAGCAACAAACGTAATTCTCATGGTAAAAAAGTCTTGCGCCAAGAATGACGCAATAAATTATAGCATTTTGCGCACCCGCAAGCCTAACAGCCCGCAATTTAGAAAGAAAGTCAATTTGAAAATTTCAGGTAAGACGCCGGAAATGCCGAATTTGCGACACCGAACGTACCTTTGCGGCAAAAAAATTCTTGCGGCAAAAATGACGCAATAAATATCAGCATTTTGCGACCTCGCAAGCATAATTTTTCCTGCGAAAATTAATGGAAAAAAAGACTATACCCCAGGTAAGAAAAAATAACTTTCTAAATATGTTTTCCCAATTTTGAAAACTGATAGTCTGCAAAAGGAAATATACATAAACTTGACTCATGGCAAATAAAAGTACAATACATATATTTTGAACTTTATATTAATACATAAAGTGCCAATCCATAGCTGAGAGTGTCTTAAGTAATGAAAACATACTTACCGAAAGACACCCATCCACATATAGCAGATAGCCAAACCAGTACTGAAACAGTAACAGTAGAGGTAATGGAATATGAGAGTATATCGTCGACCTGAAAAGGGAGGTAGGAGATGAATCTCTACGACCGATAACAGAAAACCTTTGAAAAGATTTCCCGTGAGGAAAACCATAAAATCAATATGCGATACTCTCTTCACATCCCTCTGACATTCACTGTACTCTGAGAGGAATCGGGCTTCAAGCGCATATCACAGAAGAAAATCAAGCACAAACTTATTTCACCACCTCCATAGGGAGGCAAAGTTTTTAAAACTGAATTGTGGGTGTGGTGAGGGGTGTATTTATAGGCATTTTGAGGTTTGGGAAACTTTGCCCCTCCTGGTAGGATTGTATATCCCATACGTCACTAGCTCATGGACTCTTGTCAATTACATGAAAGAAACTCCCTTTCCCCCAGTAATAGTGGAGTTAATAGAATCCAATTGAGAACCAAAAAGGGTTTTACCTTGAAAAGTGAGACACTGTAATCTTGTTTTAGACACCATGTCAGCATTCCAAGAGTTAAGCCATAAAGCTCTCCTAGTTAGAATAGCTAAAGACATAGATTTGACTTAGATTTTCATAACATCAAAGATTGCATCGCAAAGAAAATGATTTGTGTGTTGAAGTAAAAGTATGTTAGATAATTCAGGGTCGGAAGAAAACTTTCTAACCAAAAGGTAGAAGCAGCAGCAATATATATATATATATATATATATATATATATATATATATATATAACTGGTCTAAGAATATAGTCAGTATGTAAACATGAGGAGCCCTATTTATAGCTTGCAAGAAATTCAGAAAGTCTAAGTCAGAAGATAAATGTCCAAAGCATCAGGGTTCTAAAAGGGATTCCTGTAAAGCATGTAAAACAAAAACAAAACAAATTAATGTTCCAAATAGAAGAAATTTTAGTAGACACTGAATATATCCTGACAAAGCCTAAACAAAGCCTTGATAAATAGACACTTACCAATTTTCCTGCAGTATAACCCCCCCCCCCCCCAAAAAAAATATGACTCTTTAAACAGTTAATAAGTCATTATCCAAAGTGACTTGCAAAAATATTTCTATTTTTTCTTGGAATTCTAAAAGAAAGCCAACTAAAACCATGATTTTCCTAGCAGGAAAGAAACAACTTTTCAAATAATTTCAGAACGTTTACTTGCTTTATGACCTAAAACAAAAATATGTTCAATCTCTAGATCTTGATGATAGGAGAAAGCTTGACATCTGAATCAGATTTGCAAAAAACAAGTTCTGTGGATCCTGAATGAGGCAGATTACTGAAGAATGCTCTACTGAATTCAAACTATGACTCATAGGATTCTATGATATAGTTGTGTAAAATGTTTTGCACCCTTGTCAAAGCAGGCAAAAATATATGGAACTGTGCAAAAGAAAGAACATTTCCATACATTGAGATAGACATCGATACATATAAGTTCTCCTAGAAAAGAAACACTTTAAAATCAATTCTACAACCATGTTTGCAAAGAAAAACATAAATACACCTGAAAGAAAAAAAATGTGCCTGATCCTATGTCATCCAGGTATAGAGTCACTGAACTACATGAGTTCTTAAAACAGACAAGAAAGTTTCTAGAAACGTTTGGAAAATTCTGGGAGCTGTAGATTAACCAAACTGAAGAGCCACAAACTGAAAAGCTTAGGAACTAGAGAACTAGGAATAGGAAGGCAGTCATCCTTCAAATTAAACTTGGACATAAATTAACCCTGTTGAATAAAGGATAGAATCATCCAGATTGTTAACATTTTGAAAATATAACTAATATTTTTTGCTCTCCTCTTGAAATCTAGGCCTATATCAGCTCACGATGACTTAAGCCATATGGTTCTACTACCTAGAACAGTAATAGCAGTACTCTTTGCATTAATGCAGGCTGTGAAGAAAAACACCTGCATCACAAATGGAACTGCTCGTAGTCTTGACCAACCACAAGCTATCCTGAATTTCATCAAGGGAAGCTTCTTGGGAAATAAGGTCAGAGATGTCACACCATAATGTAATAGCTGCAGATACACAGGCTACACTAACAGCTGGATAAAACATATAAATGCTAGCTGAAAGGATCTCCTGAGCGGGATAGTAGTGCGTTTAGCCAGGGTGGAAATGGCGCTGTCTATCTTTGGGAAAGTATTTCCCATTTCTAAATGATTATTTGGCACAGGAAACATTCTTTTAAAATGGGTAGGGGAAGTGGGAGGGATATTTCTTTTTTTTTTTGGTTTTCAAAAGTTTTATTGAAATCGACACATAGGTTACAGTGAGTGTTACAGAAAACAATGTGAAACAATAGTTGTTAAACCACTAAACGTTATGCATTTTTCCTGATAGATTTAACACCTATCAGGTGGTGAATATATATTCACAAAGTCAGATAGTCAATGAAAAGATAATTATTAGAAAAACAAAACAGGTGAGGATTGGGGGATTGAGTAGAGAGGAGGAAGGGGGGGGGGAAGAAGTTAAGATCCAATTACCTAAGTTATAATTGAAGTTGGGGAGATGTGATGTTAGCTTACATTACTACTGTGGGGCGCAATTAGGTTTATGGAGAGCTTCCCAATCTTCCTATATACATTCAAATATATCTATATTGCCTAGTGTGTAGAATATATTCCTTTCCATTGCATTGATGTAGGCCATAGTATCCAGAACAGAGTTTAAGTTCGGGAGTGCTTCTCTCTTCCAGGCCCTGGCTATGGCAAGTTTTGTGGCTGTGAATAATTAGATACATACAGTAGATAACACTGGTGTCTAGGTAGTTGGATGACAAGTCTAGCTAAGATGACAAATGTCATATTCCATAGTGTTTTAAGTTTAGGGCAGTTCCACCAGGTCTGTAGGGAATCAGCTGTCAGTCCACATTGTCTCCAGCAATTTGGTTTAGGGATTAATTTTAGGCACATAGTACTAGTGTGTGAGTATTTTATAGAAAGTTTCAAAATGAGTAGTGCAGTTTAAGGCCTTAGATGTAAGAGAGAAGGCCTTGGAACATGCTTGTAGAGGGAAGGACGTATTTAAAATATTTTCCCACTTTAATAAGTGGGACGCCTTATTGTCTGGTTCTGAGCCTTCCATTAAATAGTAATGTTTAGACATGGGTTTATGCAGTCTCCTGCCCCTATTCCAACTAGATTGCCAAGGTGTTAGAGGACGAGGTGAGGAGGGGCAAAATCCCAAAGACCTAAGGATACTTTTAAATCTCAAGTACTCACATGTAGGCAAGATGGGATGGGATTCGTTTTAGTAATTTGAGTGAGGGTAGGGAATAGATTTTGTGTGTAGTTGGTCATTAAGTCAGAGACTTGAGCCAGGCCTAAGTGGTCCAGGTGTTAGGGTGGGAGTCAGGGAGTCCAGGTAGAAGGACTGTAATTGAATGAATGGGGGACGGGTGAGGAGCTACTCCTGAGTAGTGCCAAATTTTGTCCCACATATGTATGTATTCTAAAATTATGAGATTGTCTATGTTTAAACTCCTGCGACAATGCGGAGGAACCCATATAAGGTCCCAAAGTTGTAGGTGGTTAGGGAGGGATGCTTGCTCTATTGTGCTCCATTTGTTGAAATTGTGTTTGTTACCCCAGCGAGATATATGGGTCAGCATAGTTGCCTCATAATATTTAGTAACCGAAGCGATGCCACCAAATGACTTAGGATACTGGAGAATTTTGTGGGTGACTCTGACTGGTTTGCCATGCCAAATATATTTGGTGAAACCACTTTGAAGTTGCAGCAGTAGGTGATGGGGTAGTCTAATTGGGAGACATCTGAACAAGTATGTTGGTCTGGGTAGATAGGACATTTTTAAAGCGGTGATCCTTCCCAGCCAGGAAATAACCTGGAAGTTCCACTTAGTAGTTAATGATCTCAGTTCAGTAAATAATGGGCTATAGTTGTCACTCAGCAGTTGCGATGTTGTTTGAAATGTATATCCCTAAGTGTTTAATGTTTTCTTTTTTTAAAGTAAAATCGTATGTTTATACAAGATTCTGCATGTAGTTCTGGGGGTAGCCCTGCATATAAAGCTATGTCTTTGATGACTTTACTTTGTAGTGGGACATATTTCCAAATGTTTCTAAGTGGGAAAATAGAGCTGGAATGGTGTCCCTAGGGGATGAGGTGAAGAATGTAATGTCGTCCGCGAAGAGTGCTAGCTTATGAGTGGTGCCATGAAGGGTGATACCCTTTAGTTTGGAGTCTTGGCAGATAAGTTCAGTTAGGGGTTTGATGGCGAGGGCAAATAAGAGGGGAGACAGCGGACAGCCCTGTCTTGTGCCGTTGGAGAGGGAGAAGGGAGAGGAGCAAAAGCCTAATCCCCGTACCCTCGCAGTAGGGGTTGAATAAAGTGCTTTTATGTGGGATTGTATATCATCTGGGAACCGGAAGACATCTAACACTTCCCACAAGTAGTCCCATCGGACCTGGTCAAAAGACTTTTCGGCATCCAAAGAGATGACCGAGAAGGCTTTGTTAAGTCTCGTGGCTTCCATGACTATGTTAAGGAGGCGTTTGGTATTGTCAGGAGCCTCTCGATTGGGGATAAGGCCTACTTGGTCTTCATTTATTAGAGAAGGGAGTAATTGTGAGATACTACGATTAACTAGAATTTTAGAGTATATTTTTATATCAGTGTTAATTAAAGGGACAGTCTACACCAGAATTTTTATTGTTTAAAAAGATAGCTTATTACCCATTCCCCAGTTTTGTTTAACCAACACAGTTATATTAAGATATGTTTTACCTCTGTGATTATCTTGTCTCTAAGCCTCTACAGACTGCCCCCTTATCTCAGTGGTTTTGACCGACATGCAGTTTAGCCAATCAGTGTAGACTCCTAAATAACTCCACGGGAGTGAGCACAATGTTATCTATATGACACACATGAACTAGTGCTGTAACTGTGAAAAACTTTCAAAATGATCTGAGCTAAGAGGTTAAGGTTTTCAACAGTTTAGAAATCAGTTTGAGCCTACCTAGGTTTAGCTTTTCAAAAATACCACCAAGGGAACAAAGCAAATTTAATGATAAAAGTAAATTGGAAAGTTGTTTAAAATTGCAAGCCCTATCTGAATCATGAAAGTTTAATTTTGACTAGACTGTCCCTTTAAAGATATGGGTCTGTAGCTGGGGCATAGGGAAGGATCTTTATCAGGCTTGGGGATGGTAATAATGCTAGCCTCCAGGAACTCTTTACAAAAGGAGCCTTGTGTACCAGCTAAATTATATAGTATGGATATCCTTCTGGGCCTGGGGCCTTTAACGGTTTAAGTATTTTAATGACATGTTTGATCTCACTAAGGGATATAGGTTCTCTCAGGCTGTTCTGTTGGTCAGTGGAGAGGGTTGGAAGTTTATGTTTTTGTAGGGGTTGCTGAATGACTATTCTAGGGGTGGAGGCAGGGGTTTCTTAGTCCTGTATGTTGTATAATGCTTCATAATATGAAGCAAAGAAGGAACCTATTTGGCTAGGTGGGAAAGAAGCTTGACCTTTATATTTCAGGAGTTGAATGCGTGATGAACTAGTTTTGTTTCTAATTCTATTAGCTAACATTGTATCAGCGTTATTACTTTTGTAATAAAAAAGTTGTCTAATTTTGTGTAGGTGTTGTTGACTACGTTTAAGTTCTAACTTACTTATGCGTTTTTTTTAGATCTCTTATATTAGTATTTAAAGATGTGAAGGGGGATATTTAATTTTTTTCAATTCACGGAACACTTGTGATAGTGGAAGACCGATGTGTTTTCTCGATCTTGGCATGTTTTTTAATAATGAGGCTGCGGATTAAGGCCTTTATTGTTCCTGAGAGAATGTCGTCAGGGACTGTTTGGTTATCATTTAGGCTAATTAATTCTCATAAATCTTTACGCAATTCCTCACAAAATAAAGTGTTGGAATGTATATTATCTGGCATATCCCACATTTGAAAATGCTGTTTGTCTTGGGCGTTGTGTATTGTTAGGGACACTTGGTCATGGTCCGACATGTATGTTAACCGATTTGATGTAATCCAATGTGTGGGCTTGGCTAAAAATGTAATAAAGTCTGGAGTAAACAGAGTGGGGGGGGGGGGGGGGTGAAAACATAATAATTCATTTCTTTCATATTGGCAAGAGTCCATGAGCTAGTGACGTATGGTATATACAATCCTACCAGGAGGGGCAAAGTTTCCCAAACCTCAAAATGCCTATAAATACACCCCTCACCACACCCACAATTCAGTTTAATGAATAGTCAAGAAGTGGGGTGATAAAGAAAGGAGTAAAAAGCATCAACAAAGGAATTTGGAAATAATTGTGCTTTATACAAAAAAAATCATAAACACCATAAAAAGGGTGGGCCTCATGGACTCTTGCCAATATGAAAGAAATGAATTTATCAGGTAAGTTCTTACATAAATTATGTTTTCTTTCATGTAATTGGCACAAGTCCATGAGCTAGTAAGGTATGGGATAGCAATACCCAAGATGTGGAACTCCACGCAAGTGTCACTAGAGAGGGAGGGATAAAAACAGCCATTTTCTGCTGAAAAAAATTAATCCACAACCCAAAATATAAGTTTATTCTCATAAATGAAAGGAAAAAACTTGAATCAAAAGCAGAAGAATCAAACTGAAACAGCTGTCTGAAGAACTTTTCTATCAAAAACTGCTTCCGAAGAAGCAAATACATCAAAATGGTAGAATTTAGTAAATGTATGCAAAGAAGACCAAGTAGCAGCTTTGCAAATCTGATCAACTGAAGCTTCATTCTTAAAAGCCCAGGAAGTGGAGACTGATCTAGTAGAATGAGCTGTAATTCTTTGTCCTTTCAAGGAACTTGCAGACAAACCTTTATCTAAGCCATCCTGAAGAAACTGTGCATGGAAATTCTAGGAATTCTAAAAGAATGCCAAGAGAATTTATGAGAAGAACACCATGAAATGTAAGTTTTCCAAACTCGATAATAAATCTATTTCTAGAAAAAGATTTACGAGCCTGCAACATAGTATTAATCACGGAGTCAGATAAACCTCTATGACTAAGCACTAAGCGTTCAATTTCCATATCTTCAAATTTAATGATTTGAGATCCTGATGGAAAAACGGACCTTGAGATAGAAGATCTGGCCTTATCAGAAGTGGCCAAGGTTGGCAACTGGACATCCGAACAAGATCCACATACCAAAACCTGTGAGGCCATGTTGGAGCCACCAGCAGCACAAATGATTGCTCCATGATGATTTTGGAGATCACTCTTGGAAGAAGAACTAGAGGCAGGAAAATATAAGCAGGTTGATAACACCAAGGAAGTGTCAACGCATCCATTGCTTCCACCTGAGCACCTGGACAGGTACCTGGGAAATTTCTTGTTTAGATGAGATGCCATCAGATCTTTTTCTGGAAGCCCCCACATCTGAACAACTTGAGAAAACACATCTGGGTGGGTGGAGAGACCACTCTCCCGGATGTAAAGTCTTATGACTGAGGTAATCCACTTCCCAATTGTCTATACCTGGGATATGAACCGCATAAATTAGACAGGAGCTGGATTCTGCCTAAACAAGTGTCCGAGATACTTCTTTCATAGCTTGAGGACTGTGAGTCGCACCCTGATGATTGACATATGCCACAGTTGTGATATTGTCTGCCTGAAAACAAATGAACGGTTCTCTCTTCAACAGAGGCCAAAACTGAAGAGCCCTGAGAATCCCAGGGAGTTACAAAATATTTATTGGTAATCTCGCCTCTTGAGATTTCCAAACCCCTTGTGCTGTCAGAGATCCCCAAACAGCTCCCCAACCTGAAAGACTCACATCTGTTGTGATCACAGTCCAGGTTGGACGAACGAAAGAGGCCGCTAGAATTATACGATGGTGATCTAACCACCAAGTCAGAGAAAGTCGAACATTGGAATTAAAGGATATTAATTGTGATATCCTTGTATAATCCCTGCACTATTGGTTCAGCATACAAAGCTGGAGAGGTCTCATATAAATACGAGCAAAGGGGATCGCGTCCAAAGCTGCAGTCAAGAGACCTAAAAGTTCCATGCACATAACTACTGAAGGGAATGACTGAGACTGAAGGTACCGACAAGCTGCAACCAATATCAAACATCTCTTGTCTGTTAGAGACAAAGTCATGGACACTGAATCTATCTGGAAACCTAAAAAGGTTACCCTTGTCTGAGGAATAAAAGAGCTTTTTGGTAAATTTTTCCTCCATGTCTTTGAAGAAACAACACTAGTTGATTCGTGTGAGATTCTGCAGAACGTGAAGACTGAGCGAGTACCAAGATATCGTCCAAATAAGGAAGCACCACAATACCCCGCTTTCTGATTACAGAGAGTAGGGCACCGAGAACCTTTGAAAAGATTCTTGGAGCTGTCGCTAGGCCAAAAGTAAGAGTTACAAATTGGTAATGCTTGTCTAGAAAAGAGAATCTCAGGAACTGATAGTGATCTGGATTAATCGGAATATGAAGATATGCATCCTGTAAGACTATTGTGGACATATAATGCCCTTGCTGAACAAAAGGCAGAATAGTCCTTATAGTCACCATTTTGAAAGTTGGTACTCTTACGTATCGATTCAAAATTTTTAGATCCTAAACTGGTCTGAATGAATTTTCTTTCTTTGGGACAATGAATAGATTTGAATAAAACCCCAGACCGTGTTCCTAAACGGAACTGGCATGATTACCCCTGATAACTCCAGGTCTGAAACACACTTCAGGAAAGCCTGAGCCCTTACTGGGTTTGCTGGAATGCGTGAGAGAAAAAATCATCTCACAGTTGGTCTTACTCTGAATCCTATTCTGTACCCCTGAGAGACAATACTCTGAATCCGTTGATTTTGGACCGAATTGATCCAAATATCTTTGAAAAATCTTAATCTGCCCCCTATCAGCTGAGCTGGAATGAGGGCCGCACCTTCATGCAGACTTTGGGGCTGGCTTTGGTTTCTTAAATGGCTTGGATTTATTCCAATTTGAAGAAGGTTTCCAATTGGAAACAGATTCCTTGGGGGAAGGATTAGGTTTCTGTTCCTTATTTTGTCGAAAGGAACGAAAACGGTTAGAAGCTTTAGATTTACCCTTAGGTCTTTTATCCTGATGCAAAAAAAACTCCCTTCCCTCCAGTGACAGTTGAAATAATCGAATCCAACTGAGAACCAAATAACTTATTACCTTGGAAAGAAAGAGATAGCAATCTGGACTTAGAAGTCATATCAGCATTCCAAGATTTAAGCCACAAAGCGCTTCTAGTTAAAATAGCTAAAGACATAGATTTCACATCAATGTTGATGATATAAAAAATGGCATCACAAATAAAATTATTAGCATGTTGAATCAAGTTAACAATGCTAGACAAATCATGATCTGATACTTGTTGCGCTAAAGTTTCCAACCAAAAAGTTGAAGCAGCTGCAACATCAGCCAAAGAAATTGCAGGCCTGAGAAGATGACCTGACTATAAATAAGATTTCATTAGATAAGATTCAAGTTTCCTATCTAAAGGATCTTTAAAAGAAGTACTATCTTCCATAGGAATAGTAGTACGTTTAGCAAGAGTAGAGATAGCCCCATCAACTTTGGGGATCTTTTCCCAAAACTCCAATCTAAATGCTGGCAAAGGATACCATTGTTTAAACCTTGAAGAAGGAATATAAGAAGTACCAGGGGGAGTTCCGGGGGAGGAGTTCAGGTGTGTGGTCACGCTGTGCACCTGTGCTGATCTATCTACCTTACAAGCTCTTGGCGAGTTACTCCCGCCTAAACCACTGACCTTGGGCGGCTTGTTTAGCGTGAAACATACCGCTACTGGAACTCTGTTAGTGCCAAACCATTGCACTATAGCTGCATGCTGCAGCAATTGGAAGCTCCTATTCTGGTACTAAGTACTTTCCTCCCAAAATAAAGCCCTAAATAGTATGGTATACGAATACTGAGAAGAATGAGGGCCTCTGCATATATCTAAGCCTCATACAACAAACAGCCCCCTTACCTGCCTATTCTCGCTACTGTTGGTGTGACACCTGCCTTTTGCCATCGGGCCCTGCCCTGCCTCACAGAGTGAACTGCTGTCCGGGATCTTTTACGGGCGGACCCGGGTGATCTGGGCTGCCCCTGCGGGTGCCTCCGAGACGTTGTGGGATCGGGCGCGTCCCTCGACACTGACTGTGGCTAGACCTGGATGGCTCCCGGCTCTTTCCCTCTGTTGCCTTGAGATAGAGGCTTGGGCTGCACGATCCCTGGCGGGTTCCGAGTTTGCCTCAGTCCCTTGCGCCTGTCCTGGGGAGAAGAGGAGAGACCGCTGAACTCCGGTACCTGGCGGGTTGCATCCGCTGTTTCCCACAACGACCCCTCCCACCGATGTTGCGAGAGGGATAGAGATTGCGGTCACCTGCTTGAGCCCTGCTGCAAACGCCGGTTGTCTCCCTACAATGTATGCCGTATAGAGTGCGAGCTACGGCATCCGGGAGGTGACTGTTTGTCTCCCACTGTCTGAGTGGCATTCCCCCCTCCACCGGTGCTGCGCAGGGGGGGCAACTATCAAGGAGGACCCTGTTTCCAATACCGGCTATCTTAAGCCCAGACCAGAGACTGGTAAAGTAACCAACTAACTTGATGCTATTCTTTTTCTGCTGATAAAAGCCTCACGAACTTTCTAAACCTGTGGACAAATAACTGATGTTGCTCATTACCTTTCACAGAAAAACTGGACATTTTTTTCTTCCTTTTCTTTTTTTTTCCAACTGTGGCAAATATAGAAGTAACTTATAACATTTTTTCTTTTCTTTTGAAACCGCATATTTATAATTATATATAACACACTGGCCTATATTTTGTTCTGTCTATTAAGCATAAACCTACGGGTTTATCACATATAACATAGTTAACATAAAGGGTCTTTAAGATACCTAGACTCAATTGTGAGGCTAGATATATTTAGCTGTATAATTCTTTTTTCAGATAAGATATCTCTGCCTCATTCATAAATTAAAGGAGGTTTATCTTTTCAAGATCCCCCAGAAATATTATATTGAAAAATATTGACACCACACAAGCCTTCTCTATACTGAATGTATTATTAACAAGGATGTAATAGTCTGTGTTTATATTTTCTTATAATATTGCCTCTGTGTAACGAGACAAAAGGCTTGTGCACCTGCATGCATGAATAAATTGAAAATCACCAGAGAGTGAAGTAAAAGATAGAGGTAAATCTCGTAAAACTGAAGTTTTACATTATTATAAATTCTGATATTGTTTAGAATAATAATTTAGGATTGTATTTTGCAGTTTTATGCTGATATAAACTCTGATACTGTTTGAAGCTACATTATGCAGGACTGTATTATATAGCACTCAAAGGCGAGCTTGTTTTGTTAAGGATATTTGTTTTTGATTTTTTTTTAGTCCTTGAAAGGTTTAGAGAGATTTACTCTATCCAAAGAGGTTCAGGTCCTAAAATTTAATAAGATCAACAATAATAACATATCAATAGTAGAATTATTGCTGGAACTACATTAATTGAGTGAATTTTTCTCAGCGGCAACCACATATACTGTTTCTAAATTTTTTATTTTTATTTTATTCTTTATTTTTTTCTTCTCTCTTCTCTACCCGCCTATAAAATAATTCACTCTCACCCATTGTAGATGTTTTACACCCTATTCACTCCCCCACACTTCACCTTCCCTTCCATACCCACATTATTCTGATCCCCCACACCCCCGAGAGGGGCTTTGCACTTTAATTTTATCCCCCTTCCATTCACTACCACACCCCTTGCACTTTCATATTAGCCACAAGCACATGGATAAATTCCTGCACCTTCACCAAAAAAACACACCCTCCCCAATGGCGGCTAGATCAAGAGACAAACGGAATAAGGCTACTCCGAACCTTGCCGCTGAGACATTTTCATCCACTAGCAATACTCAAATAACATCTGAATCTATAGACATGCAATCTCTAGTCTTCAAAATAATGGAAGCCCTCTCACCTAAATTCGAAACTCTAAGAGATGAGATCAAATCAGATATTGTACATCTAACATCAGAAGTTAGACAATTCGCAGGTAGGCTCTCAGAGGCAGAGCAAAGAATATCAGACTTAGAGGATAACATGATAGAATATAATGTTAAGACTGAAACCTCAATTAACACACTTATAAAATTACAAAATAAAATTGAAGACTTAGAGAATCGTGCACGTAGGAACAACCTTAGGATAATAGGGGTTCCTGAGGACAAGCAATATGATGATCTATTCAAGTTACTCATGGTAACAATCCCGCAGCTTTTAAAAATTCCCGAGAGCTTCCCCAAAACATTTATTGAAAGAGCACACAGAATTGGTCCGGTTCATCTCTCTAAGACAAATGTTAGACCTAGGCCAATCATTGTTAAATTTCTAAATTACCAAGATAAGGTCACATTTTTGCAGTCTTTCCATAAATGCCAGCCTATATTTTTAGGGGACGCCAGAATCCTGCTCTTTCAGGATTACTCAATGGAAACAGTTAATAAAAGGAGGGAAATTACCCCAATTTGCACAAAGTTCATTCAGCAGGGAATAAGGGCAAACATATTGCATCCTGCTAGACTTAGGGTATATGTAGAGAATCAGTCATATATTTTTGATACTCCAGCTGAAGCAGGAAAATTCTATGCTGAAAAATTTGCTATAAACTAAATAACCACAATTGATATTGATGATGTATTAAGTTGAATTTCTATTTACTTAGTACTTTTCTATCTTTTCTATGAATAAGGATCCTTCTACTAAGGGTACCAGAGAGTTAAGAAGGTTTTACCTCTCTGGAAAGGGGCTTTCCCCTTTTCTCCCTCCCTCCCCAATTTTTTTTTTTTTTTTTTTTTCTTTCCTCTTTTCTTTTCCCATAAATAAGTCATGCCAAGTAGAGTTAAGATCACCTCATGGAATATAGGTGGACTCACATCTCCCATTAAAAGGAAAACTATATTATCATACTTGAAGAGAATTAACACCTCTATTGCATTTCTGCAAGAAACGCACTTGAGAACTGATGAGGTTCTCAAACTCAAATCCACATGGGTTCAAGAGGTGTTCTTCTCTCCAAGTATTAAGAGGAAGGGGGAGTAGCTATTCTTGTAAGTAAAAGCATCAAATACCAGGTAATACATGTAGATTCGGATTCTGAAGGGAGATTTATATTTTTAAAAATTAAAATTGATAACATCCTATACACATTTTGCAATATATACGCTCCAAATGTTTTTAATTTATCCTTTTGGGAATTAGTACAAGCTAGGCTCTTGATGTGTGCTGAAGGATACTTGATAATGGGCGGGGACTTCAATATGGCCCCTATATATCCGCTAGATAGGCTAAGACGAGATCGTGTGCCTAAAAAAACTAAAAGAGATAAACTGGAATCAAAACTGTTCTCCAGAATAATGGTAAATTTAAAGGTTCGTGATATTTGGAGACTTCAAAATCCTGATTCGTGTGAATACACCTGCCTCTCAAAAGCACATAAATCTCTCTCAAGGATAGATTTATTCCTATTAGATGAGAGGCTATGTAAATCACAGGTGCAGGCTCAAATACTCCCTATAGCTATCTCTGATCATGCGCCTATCTGTTTAGATTTTCAATCACATGATCAAAGGCAAACAAATAGACGATTCTTCTTTCCAACATTCCTAGCCACAGATCTCAAATTTAAAAACTGGCTAGAAGCTAAATTTAAAGATTATGCCGACCTGAACCGCGATTATATCCCACGTCCTTTACTATTCTGGGAGACGGCTAAGGCAGTGTTAAGGGGGGAGATTATAGCATATAATGTGAATAGAACAAAAAAACTCAAGCAAAGGGAGGGGGAGTTGACACGAGCAGTCTCTAACGCATATAATATGCACTTAATTGAAAATTCTCCACACAGTTGGGCTAAATATACCTCTGCTTTACAAAATAGGAATTCTTTTTTACTTTACAAAACAACACAGAATGATGCCAGGGTCCAATCAAAACTATATCGGTTTGGAAATAAAACGGGAAAGTTGCTAGCAAAACTTCTTAAAATCGAGAGAGGCTCTCAATCCATAGATAACATAAATATGGGAAGCCAGACATTCAATACCACTGAAGAACTTTTACAACTATTTTCTAAATACTACTCTGATTTATATTCTTTACGTACTTCTAACGTACAGGCACGTGATGAATTTTGGAATAAAATTGCTTTCCCTACACTACATTCTGAAGTCCTACAGGACTTATACGCTCCAATCACTGAAATGGAAGTAAATAAAGCAATCCAAACACTGCCTCACAATAAAGCCCCAGGCCCAGATGCATTACCGAATGAATTTTACCAAGCTTTAAACATTCCTATCACACCCCACTTAACTACTCTATTCAATTCTTTTTATAAGGAAGGAAAAGATCCAACCCCTAGTTTTACTGCTTCCTTCACCACTTTAATATTGAAGCCAGGGAAGGACCCAACAAAAAAAGAATCATATAGGCCCATTGCGTTACTCAACACAGATTATAAAATCTTAACCTCCATAATAGCACAAAGACTCCAAACTATACTGCCTTCTATTATTCATACAGACCAAGCTGGGTTCATACAGAATAGAAACTCTTCCTCAAAAATACGCGAACTTTTTTTGCTTATTGATTATTTTAGAACACTGGAGGGGCGAGAGGGTACTCATGATAAGGTAATAATATCAATAGATGCTGAAAAAGCTTTCGATTCCGTTCACCATGATCATCTGGTTTACACTTTACATAAATTTGGATTAAAGGAGAATTTTACCAAATTTATCAGTAATCTTTATCAAAATGCTACTACAAGGATACTGGTGAACGGTAGTATGTCACAAGATATTAAACTACAACGAGGTACTAGGCAGGGGTGCCCTCTCTCCCCTCTCCTTTTTGATTTTGCCATCGAGCCTCTTGCTATTTCTATACGACATCAAATTGATGGAATAAAGATAGGAAGGAAGGAGATTAAAATCGCTCTCTATGCAGATGATGTTCTCATTTATATGGCTAATACAAGATTAAATATACCTAAACATAGTACAACAGTTTGGATCTTTCTCAGGATATAAGGTTAATAATACAAAGTCCGAATTATTTTGGATTGTTCAGACGGGGGACTCGCTGGCAAAAATTCCTTTCTGTATAGCTCATAGTTCTTTTCGTTATCTCGGCATTAATATTTCTCATGATCCTAGTACTTGGTATTCCCTTAACATCACTCCAACAATAAATAAAATTAAAGACTCCCTCAAAAACTGGCAAAACTTTCCGTTATCCCTATCAGGACGAATAGCCGCTTATAAGATGATGCTCTTACCTAAACTTCTATACATAATACAGAACATTCCCCTTTTCATTAAACGGAAAGATATTGACTTCCTTAACTCTATTCTTAGGTCATTTATATGGCAGAGTAGAAAACCTAGGATTTCTTTTATAAAATTATCTCTTCCTGTGAAATATGGTGGTCTGGCTCTCCCAGACATACGTGCATATAATCAAGCCTTTTTGGCTCGCACAGTTATTGACTGGGTCCATTTAAAGAACTATGTAACAGATAATGATCTGGAAAAAAACATAACATATCCTTTAAACCCAATAGCACTTATACATTCTGACGCTAATCAGATTCCGAACGAAATTAAGAAGTTAAAGTCCATATATAATCCTATCCTTGCTTGGAAAAAGATTTGTGCTTTATTGAAGGTGGAGCACCATGTTTCACGGCATATTCCATTCATGGGTAATCCTCAGTTTGAAGCCGGAATACAGGTAGAAGTTTATAGGGAATGGAAAATATTAGGTCTTAGTAATATATATCAGATTCTGGATTTTGAAAGAAGATGTGTTAAATCATTTGAAACCCTTAGACTAGAATTCAATATACCACATAAGAATTTCTTTGCCTATCTCCAGGCAAGGCATTATGCTTTAAAACTTACTCATGATTATGGGTGGAATTGGTCTCTAGAGAGTGTTGGGAACTGTCTTGCTGTCGCTAAAATAGGACATATGTCAATTGCATTTGGATACTATATGCTGGTATCAGTAAAGGGAGCAAAAAATGTTGAAACAACTCAAAATAAGTGGAGTGCTCTGATTAAACAACCCCTGGACCCCCCACTACTCTATTTATCTATACAAGAGGCTGCTCGTGTCACTCTCTCCTCCTCCTGGAGGGAATCCCACCTTAAATTGCTTTATATGACTTATTTTACTCCGGAAAAAGGATCTAGATGTGGGAATAATAGTTTCAATTCCTGCCCAAAATGTTCTTTTCCGATGGCAGACCTTCAGCACATGTTATGGGCTTGTCCAAAAATTAGAAACTTCTGGTCGAAGATCCAATTTTGGTTGAACAAAGTACTAGCTCCCTCCCGTATAGTTCTATCATTGAAAATAATAGTCTTCTTACTTCATAACTCTAGTAATAATGAAGGAAATAATAGGAAAATTATTAATATGACTCTACTAGCAGCCAGACAGCTTATTCTTAGAAAATGGAAGCAGAGAACAACTCCTAGTATAACTGAAACTAAGAATTATTTGAAAAAACAATACATATTGGAACAAATTGATACAGACCCAGATAATGAGCAAGATATTAGAAAATTATTCTTGAAATGGTCATTGTTTATCAAAGACTTACCACCTAGTGAAGTTGAATTCCTGATTTACCCTTTCAGGAATTCAGAATTGGTTACGCTTGGCATGTGGTAACAATAATAAATTTTATTTAATTTTTCCCTTTTTTCTTTTTTTTTTTTTTTTTTTTTCTTTTTAAAGGATAGGGTAAGGGAGCAGAGGGGAACAAGGGGGAAAAATCAGAAAATGAAAATCCAATTCAGAATATGTAAAATGCAATTTATCTTTTCTTGTTTTTCTTTTTTTCTATGAGAATCAAATTGCCTGAGGATATAAGGCTTAATTATTTCGTTTACTATGTATTTTATTTTTACTTTTCTCTTTGTGTTCTCATAATGTCTGTATTTGTTTTAATTAAATCATAATGTCTGGAAATTCTGGAAAGGATTTAAATAAAATATTTAAAAAAAAAAAAAGAAGTACAAGGCCTATTCCATTCCTTAGAAATCATATTAGAATAGCATCAGGAACTGGAAAAACCTCTGGGATAACCACAGGAGGTTCATAAACAGAATTTAAATGTTTACTAGTTTTAATATCAAAAGGATTAGTTTCCTACATATCCAATGTAATCAACACTTCTTTTAACAAAGAATGATTATACTCCATTTTAAATAAATAAAGTCAGTGTCAATATATGAGGCAGAATCTTCTAAATCAGATAGATCCTCATCAGAGAAGGATAATTCAGTATGTTGACGGTCATTTGAAATTTCATCAACTTTATGAGAAGTTTTAAAAGACCTTTAACATTTATTAGAAGGCGGAATGGCAGACAAAGCCTGCTTAATAGAATCAGAAATAAATTATTTTCAATTTACAGGTATATCTTGTGTATTAGATGTTGAGGGAACAGCAACAGGTAATGAACTACTACTAATGGATACATTCTCTGCATGTAAAAGTTTATCATGGCAACTATTACAAACCACAGCTGGAGGCATAACCTCCACAAGTTTACACCAAATGCACTTAGCTTTGGTAGAACTGTTATCAGGCAGCAGGGTTCCAACAGTGATTTCTGTGACAGGATCAGATTGAGACATCTTGCAAATGTAAGAGAAAAACACAACATATAAAGCAAAATGATCAATTTCCTTTCATGGCAGTTTCAGGAATGGAAAAAAAATGCAAACAGCATAGCCTTCTGACATAGAAAAAAAGGCAAGAGGCATATAGGAATGGGGTCTTAAATAATGAAAATATTTGGTGCCAAGTACTGTATGACGCATGACACAAACTAAATAATATTTTTTGGTGCCAAAAACGTCTGGAAACGACACACTCGCATCACCGAAGAGATAACCTTGTGAAGGACTCGGCGTCTTAGTTGAACCAACATAAGTTCGTGCCAAAAAAAAATCTTGCGCCAATAATGACGCAATAAACTCCAGCATTTTGCGCCCTCGTGAAAATAATTATGCGCGTGAATTTAAAAGACAGTCAAAGAGACTATACCCCAGGTAAGAAATACATTTTTCCTAAAAAAAGCATTTCCCAGATATGAAACTGACAGTCAGTCTGTAAAGGAAATAAGCTGAAAACCTAAAACATGGCAAATATAAGTACAATACATATATTTTGAACTTTATAAAATACATAAAGTGCCAACCCATAGCTGAGAGTGTCTTAAGTAATGAAAACATACTTACCAAAAGACACCCATCCACATATATCAGATAGCCAAACCAGTACTGAAATGGTTATCAGTAGAGGTAATAGAATATGAGAGTATATCGTCAATCTGAAAAGGGAGGTAGGAGATGAATCTCTACGACCGATAACAGAGAACCTATGAAATAGATCTACTGTGAGGAAAACCATTGCATTCAATAGGTGAAACTCCCTTTACATCTCTGACATTCACTGTACTCTGAGAGGAATCAGGCTTCAAAATGCTGAGAAGCGCATATCAACGTAGAAATCTTAGCACAAACTTACTTCATCACCTCCATAGGAGGCAAAGTTTGTAAAACTGAATTGTGGGTGTGGTGAGGGGTGTATTTATAGGCATTTTGAGGTTTGGGAAACTTTGCCCCTCCTGGTAGGATTGTATATCCCATACATCACTAGCTCATGGACTCTTGCCAATTACATGAAAGAAAAGTGTGTAAAGTCTCTTTTCCAATGTATGTAAGGCCTTCCAGGTGTCATAAAGTCCAAATTTAAGAGTTCTAAATTTAGATGGGAAGTTATCCTGTCTATGTTTCCTAGAATTAAGTCTATTCAATTTTCTGTCCATGAGGGGGTCCCAAACCATGTTGAAGTTGCCACCCATGATTACCCTACCTTGTTTATATTTATCTACTAGGTGTAAGATTCTGTTTTGACCAGTGTTTGGAAGATAATCTGAGACTAAAGTGTAAATATGTTGGTTAAGTTTGCATATCACTATAAGATATCTAGCTTGGGGATCTTTCTCAATGTGTATTTTGCAAGCAAGTCTTTTATGTATAAGGATAGCTACTCATCTGGCCTTAGTTGTGAATGGGTCATATATGATATTGTTGTATATCTTAGCTATTAATCTGGGCGTTTCATTTGCTTTCCAATGAGTCTCCTGTAGTAGGGCTATGTCTGGATTGAGGTGGGGTAAAGATCTAAAGGAAGATACTTCTCTTGCCTGGGGAGTTCAGCCCCCTAACATTATCCGTAAGAAACAATTGTTGCTTTGTCAGTCATTTAACTAAGTTAGAGGGTTTGAAAATGTCTGGAGCTTTGGAGATGGGAGGGGGAAGAGGGAACAGAAATAGTAAGTGCATTGTCGCAACATTTTTCAAAAGAGAGAACGATGTGGTGGAAATTGTCCACCAAATAGGGCCCTTCTCAAGGGCTATGGGGGGGAGTGCCTAGCATAACTGAGGCGCTAGAGTGGTGTACTCCACCGGGGCGTACAAGATCAATAAATATGAACAATAAATAACAGTAATTATAACAAATATATAACAGTGTTAGTACCGAACATCTGAAAATAAGTAAATTGCTGGCTGAGACCCAAAAGGTGATCTAGGACAGTATAGACTCTTGCGTCTCTTGAGCCTTCAATTATTTAAGAATGTGAAATCCGCAGCAGGTAAAACTTAAGGCACCATGTTCTGTTGGGATACTTGTTGCTTTTGTCGTTTGGATCTCTGTTCTTTTTACCTGCCACTCCGGGGTTGATGCCCTCAAACGTGCTTGAGGAGGTTGCTGAGGGTTCCCCTCCACGGGATGTAGGCCCCACGACTCCAAGAGTGTGAAGTTTTGGTTGAGAGTGGTGAAATTATATGTTTGTCTTTGGTAATGACAATTTTAGTGTGGAGTCCCAATCTATATTTGATATTATCTTTCCTCCGTAACTGGGGAGAACAGCCACCTCTGTTGCAGAGTGTGTTGTGATAGGTCTTGTAGTAACTGTATATTGCTGTATTTCTCAGATAGGGGAGGCTTGCGGTAGGTTGCCTGCAAAATCCGGTCTTTGAGGCTGTAGCTATGAAAGCAAACTAACGTCTCTGGGATTATCATAGGAGATTGATCTGGGCCTTAAAGCACAATGGCATATTTCCATTTTATTGGGGGCGCTTCCCAATGACCCAAGTAGCTCCTTAAAGAGGTCCACCAGGTAGTCTTTTAGGTCAGATGGTGAAACTTGATTCAGGAATGCATCTAAATCTGATGTTGCTTGATCTATCTTCAAGATCAGCTAACTTAAATTCAAGCTGTGTGATCGGTTCAGATAGAGATTCAGAGTATGTCAGTAGATTAGTGTGGTCAATGGCCAAGTCATCCTGCTTTTTTTCTAAGGCGTCGACTCTTTCACCAATCTCTGAAATGTCCTTTTGCAACTCAGCAGAACTACGGTGAATTTTTTGCGTTATAGACCAGATTTGAGCAGCAAGCATCTTTTGCATAGTGGATTCCGTAATGTATTGGTCAGAGGCACTACATGAATGCGTGCTGGATTGGGAATCTTCATCTTGTGAGTCCTGATCTGTGTGGTGACAGATAGAATGAGTAGGCACTTGAGTAGAGGGTTGTGAGAAGTGGTCTAGGACTGTTTTTTTGCCTTGTGAGGAGTTTTAGATTGTCTATGTGAAGAATGTGGCATTTTTACTGTAGGCATTCGTAACTCTCAATGAACACAGTGGGTTCCCAGATAGTGGTTTCAGAGAGGCAGGTATTTAGGTGAGATAGAGAGGAGTTAGGACGTTAGGTTACATATTAGAAGAACATACAGAGATATGCATAAGCTGTTATTGGGGAGGGCAACCACTCTAGACATCATACTTCAACGCACACAGCATCATAGGAGAAAAGGCCTCCTAATTAGTGAGATTGGGCCAATTAAAGAGGTAGGCCCACATGGGATGTAGATACCCAAGATGCCCCTCTCCAGGGATAAAGGATACCACACTCTAACCGGAGGGGGGGGAAATGGAAAAAGAAAGTGACCCACCCGGACTAGTTGGGCAGGAAAGGGAGAAGAGAAGGACCCTAGGACCTCCTGAGGTAGGAGTGGATCAGTGTGATGTTCTTCTTTCACTAAGATTGTCTATCTCAGGACGTGGGGACATTTAGAGTTCAATTTACATCTTCTTCAAATAAGCCTCCAGCTTTTTGTTCATTGGATCCTTAAAAGAGCAGCTATCCTCTATAGGGATCGTAGTTCTCTTAGCCAAAGTAGAAATAGTCCCTTCTACTTAAGGCACCGTGCGCCATGAATCCCTAATGGAGTCAGCAACAGGAAACAAACCTAAAAGACAGGATACAGGGAATAAGGTATCCCTGGCATCTCCCATTCCTGTGAAATAATCTCTGTTGCACGGTCTGGAACAGGAAACACTTCTACAAAGGAAGGAACATCCTAGTATTTATTAAGTTTACTAGACTTCTTAGGGTTGACTACGACAGGAGCATCGGACTCGTCCAAAGTAGCTAAAACCTCCTTTAACAATACACAAAGGTGTTCAAGCATAAATCTGAAGGTTACTTCTTCAGCATCAGAAGAAAGGAATTATACTGTCCGAGTCTGAGATTTTATCCTCAGAGGCTACTGATGTATCCTCCTTATCAGACTTATAAGGAGGGGAAACCAGTGTAGAAGCAGGTGGAACATAAACCTTATAATCTGAATCTCTAATTTTCCTCTTGCATTTTCCCAACAAAGGAATAACGGATACAGCAGAAGATACCTGTGCAGCAAATTCTACAAGCAAATAAACTTCACTTGGAGTCTGAGAGGAACTGCAGGGCACTGCATGTGACACCAATGAGGCTTGGGAAGTTTGAGGAGAACTGTGGCATAGCCTGAACAGCATCATCTTCAGAGACATTGGGCTTCATTTTAAAGATTTGAGGTACAACATTGTATAGAAATACAACCAGATTATATAGGCACAGCAAACATCTTCCTTGACAAAATGATTACAAAAAATAAAAACTATTTTTAATTGTTAATGGCCCTTTCATTTTGACACTTCAATTTAAAAGCTATATTGTTTTTACCTTAAATAAGAATCTCTGCACCTCAGCATTAAACTGGGGTGCTTATCCCTCTAGTATTAAGCAGCCTGAAGCTAATCCGAATACAAATATATCATACAATGCAAGTGTGAGGAAAACATGCAAACCGGCCACTTTCTGCTATAGACAGAAAAACTGTTACAATGAAATTTGTTCAGTTTATTAAACAAAGACCAGCAGCATCAATACGCATCTATTCAGCAAGCTACTTACTGCACTAATACAGAATCCTCTCATGGAAGCAGCCGACACCGCGCCAAAGCAGAAGAGGAAGGTCACATGACCGGGTTGAAAGAAGCTGCACCATTAAGCAAAGCGCGCGCTTCCAATCTGGCTCAAAAACTAAACTAAACACTTAGTCAAATATGAGCCATCGTAGTTACAAAAATAACCAACAGAGACAATACAAAACTCGGCCATGTCCCACAGAGTTAATATAATTCAAAAGACATCCAGGGACTTGAATGGTAGTACTTTACAGTAAAAACAAATGAGCCAGAATAAGGAGTTAACCCCTTCATACCCATAAAGGGAATTAACTCTGTCTCTTGCCACATACAATAAAAAGTTCCTGCATACTGCCTGTAGAAAATCCTCAATTAAGGATTCCTTCATTAGTCCCAACAATAAAAGCAGAGAGCTATTCTTTAATTTTAAAAACTCAGAAGTGCAAGTCTCACCAAGAAGACAAAATGCATTTACCTGCAATCTAGTTGTCCGGCTGGGAGACAGCTTACAAGGCGTGAAAGGACACATACTCCTTACAGAGGCCTGTAGAAAAAAGAAAGACCAGAGTAAACCTACTCTGGCTTTCTATACTAGGGCAGCAATAGGTTAGGAAAATAGAGCAAGGCCCACCTCACAAGTTCCTAACTGCTTTAAAGCCACCACTACTCTACTGAAGAGATTAACATGGACTACAGCTAGACCCAAAAATCTTGCTTGAAGCAAAAGAAAAAAAATGTATGCTTACCTGATAAATTTCTTTCTTTCCGGATATGGCGAGTCCACGCGTCCTCAATTACTGTTGGGAATATCACTCCTGGCCAGCAGGAGGAGGCAAAGAGCACCACAGCCAAGCTGTTAAGCATCACTCCCCTTCCCACAAACCCCAGTCATTCGACCAAAGGTAAATGGAGAAAAAAGGAGTAGAGGTGCCTGAGCTTTAATTTAAAAAAAGTCTTAAAACAAAGGGCGGGGCGGTGGACTCACCATATCTGGAAAGAAAGACATTTATCAGGTAAGCATACATTTTGTTTTCTTTCCTAAGATATGGTGAGTTCACAGCATCCTCAATTACTGTTGGGGACCAATACCCAAGCTAGAGGACACAGAGGACTAGGTAGGGACAAGACAGGTAGACCTCAACAGAAGGTACCACCGCTTGAAGAACCTTTCTCCCAAAACAAGTCTCAGCCGAGGCAAAAGTATCAAATTTAGAAAAAGTATGCAGAATAGACCAAGTTGCAGCCTTGTAAATCTGCTCCACAGAAGCTTCATTTTTGAAAGCCCAAGAAGAAGAGACAGCCCTAGTGGAATGAGCTGTAATTCCTTAGTTGCCTGATGATAGAATTTCAGAGCATGCACAACATCCAAGTTGTGAAACAAATGTTCCTCATGAGGAGGATTAGGACATAGAGAAGGAACAACAATTTCCTGATTAATATTTCTATCCGAAACAACTTTAGGAAGGAAACCAAACTTAGTACGAAGAACAGCCTTATCAGCATGAAAGATAAGGTAAGGCAAATCACACTGCAAAGCCGAGAGTTCTGAGACTCTCCCAGCAGAAGAGATAGCAATAAGAAACAAAAATTGCCAAGATAACAACTTAATATCTATGGAATGCATTGGCTCAAACGGAGCCTGTTGCAAAACTTTAAGAAGATTGCACATTTGGTACATCTGCCAGACACTTATGTAGCAAAATAGATAAAGCAGAAATCTGACCCTTCAGAGTACTGACCGACAAAACCTTCTCCAGACCTTCCTGAGAAAAGACAAAAACCTAGGAATCCTGACTCTACTCCAAGAGTAGCCTTTGAATTCACACCAATAAAGATATTTACGCCATATCTTATGGTAAATCATTCTAGTAACAGGCTTGCAAGCCTGAATCATGGTCTCAATGACCGAAACAAAAAAACACACGCTTAGACAGAACTAAGCGTTCAATCTCCAAGCAGTCCGATTCAGAGAAACGAGATTTGGATGAAGAAAGGGACCCCGAAGTAGAAGCTCCATCCTCAGAGGCAGTCTCCAAGGTGAGAGAGACGACATCTCCACTAGGTCTGCATACCAGACCCTGCGAGGCCATGCAGGGGCTATTAGAATCACTGACGCTCTCTCCTGTTTGATACGAGCAATGACTCGTGGAAGGAGAGCAAACGGAGGAAACAGGTATGCCAACCTTAAGTCCCAAGAGAGGGCCAGAGCATCTATCAGGACAGCCTGTGGATCCCTTGACCTTGAGCCATACTTTGGAAGTTTGGCATTCTGCCGAGACGCCATCAGATCCATTTCCGGCACCCCCCATCTGAGGGTTAGGCTGGGGAACATCTTCAGATGGAGTTCCCACTCCCCGGGATGAAAAGTCTGTCTGCTCAGAAAATCCGCGTCCCAGTTGTCCACTCGGATGGAAGATAGACAGCAATTGTAAGCTTCCGGCCACTGAATAATCCGAGTCACCTCCTTTATAGCTAAGGAACTCAGATTTCCTCCCTGGTGGTTGATGTAAGCCACTGAGGTTATGTTGTCTGACTGAAACCTGATAAACCAGGCTAAGGACAACTGATGCCAAGCCATCAGCGCATAGTAAATCGCTCTCAACTCCAAAATGTTTATGGGGAGAGCAGACTCTTCTGGAGTCCAGAGTCCCTGCGCCTTTAACGAGTCCCAGACTGCTCCCCAACCCAGCAGGATGGTGTCTGTGTTCACAATCACCCATGAAGGTCTCCGAAAGCATGTGCCCTGAGACAGATGTTCCTGAAAAAGCCACCACGTGAGAGAGTCTCTTGTCGACCGATCTAGCACTATCCTTTGAGACAGATCTGCATGGTCCCCATTCCATTGAGTATGCATAACTGCAAAGCTCTCAAATGGAATCGATCAAAGGGAATGATGTCCATAGAAGCAACCATCAGACCAATTACCCCCATACATTGAGCCACTGCTGGATGAACAATAGACTGGAGTGAGAAGCAAGAGGAAAGAATTTTGGCTTTTCTGACCTCCGTCAGAAATATCTTCATCAATAGGAAATCTATTATAGTCCCTAAGAAAACAACCCTTGTAGCTGGAACAAGGGAACTCTTTTCCAGATTCACTTTCCATCCGTGGGAACATAGAAAAGACAACAAGATCTTTGTATAAGATTTTGTTAGTTGAAAAGATGGCGCCTGAACCAGAATGTCGTCCAGAGAGGGCGCCACAGCAATTCCCCAAGCCCTGACCACTGCCAAGAGAGCCTTTGAGAAAATTCTGGGAGCTGTGGCAAGGCGAAATGGAAGAGATATAAACTGAAAGTGTTTGTCTAAAAAGCCAAATTTCAGAAATTTGTGATGATCCCAGTGAATGGGAACATGAAGGTACACATCCTTCAGGTCTATGGTCGTCATGAACTGACCCTCTTGAACTAAAGGAAGAATGGAACAGATAGTTTCCATCTTGAAGGACGGTACTCTGAGAAATTTGTTTAGACACTTTAGGTTGGAAAGTTTCCTCTTTTTTGGGAACCACAAAAAGATTGGAATAGAAACCTAGCCCCTGTTCCTGTTACTCCCAGGGAGAAGAGATCCTGCACACATTTCAAGAATGCATCTCTTTTTATCTGGTCTGCAGATAACCTTGAGAGGTGGAACCTGCCCCTGGGAGGAAAAGTCTTGAATTCCAATTTGTAACCCTGTGATACTATGTCCACAGCCCAGGGATCTGGGACATCTCGTACAAATGCTTAGTAAAAGTGAGAAAGTCTGCCCCCACTTGATCCGCTCCCGGATTGGGGGCAACCCCTTCATGCTGATTTAGAGTCAGCTGCGGGCTTCTTTGATTGCTTCCCCTTGTTCCAAGACTGACTGGGGTCCAAGAAGGCTTGGAATCCTGCTTGACAGAGGAAGGGGAAGACTTACCTCTGAAGTTACGAAAGGAAGGGAAATTACTCTGATGTCCTTTCGGTCTATTCTTCTTAACTTGAGGAGGAAAAGACCCTTTACCACCCGTGATATCAGAAATAATTTCTGTCAGGCCAGGTCCAAACAAGGTCTTACCTGCAATGAAGCATCAGTAATAAAGGAATTGGCTAACTTAAGAGCCTTAATCCTGTCTTGGATCTCCTCCAAGGGAGTCTCTACCTGAAGAGACTCGGACAAAGCGTCAAACAAATAGGCTGCCACACTAGTCACAGTGGCAAAACACACTGCAGGTTTCCATTGGAGACCTTGATAAACATAATTTTTTTTTTTTTCAAATAAGCCTCTAGCTTCTTGTCCATTGGATCCTTAAAAGAGCAGCTATTCTCAATAGAAATAGTAGTTCTCTTATGCAGAGTAGAAATGGCCCCTTCCACTTTGGGCACCATTTGCCACGACTCCTTGATGGAGTCAGCAACAGGAAACATTGTTTTAAAGACAGGAGACGGGGAAAAAGGACTCCCAGGTCTCTCCCATTCCTGTGCAATAATTTCTGTAGCACGGTCTGCCACAGGAAACACCTCCACAGAGAAAGGAACATCAAAGTATTTATTGAGTTTACTAGATTTTCTAGGGTTGACAGTGACCGGGGTCGTCCAGGGTAGCCAAAACCTCCTTTACCCAGACACGGAGGTGTTCAAGCTTAAATCTGAAGAATACCACTTCAGCATCAGATGAAGGAATTAAACTCTGAATCTGATCTCTCACCCTCAGAGGCTACTGACGTATCCTCTTCCTCAGACTCATGAGGAAGGGCAACCTGAGTAGCAGATAATGAAACAGAAACCTTACTTTCTGGCTCTAAATTTCCTCGAGTTTTCCCTTTAATATTGGAAAAGCAGATAACGCTGCCGATACCACAGAAGATACCTGCTCAGCAAATCCTTGAAACAAAGGAAAGATCATAGAAAACTCACCATGGCTTTCTAAAAACAATAAAATTTTGCTTGTAGTGAAGAATCTTCAGGCAAACAAAATGACTGGGGTTTGTGGAAAGGGGAGTGATACTTAACAGCTTGGCTGTGGTGTTCTTTGCCTCCTCCTGCTGGCCAGGAGTGATATTCCCACTAGTAATTTATGACGTTGTGGACTCTCCATATCTTAGGAAAGAAAAAGTACAACTCTCCAAATCGGGAAAACTATAACATTGTATATATTGCAATATACCATTTTTATTATTAGAACACCAATATTTCTGTAAATAATGAAGATTTAGGCTGACAATTAGGGACAGTTGAGTTGAACTGGGCCTTTTATTTATGTGTTTTTTTATGATGATAACAAGGACATTACAGAGACGCAAACCGCAAGTTGCAACCCAATTAGACAGTCATACATACTATGTTAGAGAGGCCATGAGAATTATTTTATCAAAAAGATGTAAAGATACAAATAAAGCTTTTACAATTCTAAGCATATTAAATACATTTCTAAGCCTTTTTAATACTTAGGTTACATGACAAACTTAAGTTTGATATTACATTTAAATGGAACCTTAATTAGCAAAGGACTAATCTTGGAAATAAAATACATAAAGATAATGGGTTGAAGACTACCTGACAGTCAAAATGTAGGAGCAAGAGGCCATAAATCTATGAACCAGGTATTTTTGGCAAATTTTAATGATGTAATATATATAAGAAACCAAAATTCATTATCAATACAGGAACAAAACATTGGGGCAAAAAAACGATAAATACTGGACTAATTATTTGGAGTGTTCCTGCTTATATTGAATTGTTGAATTGAATACAGATAGAGGAAAAAGTTAATTTACTTCAAATTATGCACCATCCTTATGAAGCATCATACTTTATGCAAACAAACTGTGTAAAACAGCTCTTTTTTATTTATTTTTATTTACATCTTGATAAAAAAATAAAATTTTGCACAATGTCAAGAATTGGGTTCTTAGGTCACTCTGCATAATGCCAGACTTTATAATAAATTAGCATTTATATAATTAGTACTACTAGCTAGATCACACACAGCCCAACTCCTTACCCTCTTAGCTCCCCTCTTGCTCACAAAACCCTCTTCTAACCTTCTGAACCCCTCCCCACAACCATTCAGCTCCTGTTAGCTACCTTCCACAATTCCATTCTCACCCTCGCAGCCTCCCCTCTCCCTCACACACAGACCCCTCCTCCTCACTCTCAGCCCCCTCCTCCTCACACAGAGCCCTCTCCTGACACCCCCCCTCTAACACACAGCACGCTCCTGAACCTCTCAGGACCCTCTCCCTCACACACAGCCCCCTCCTCACTTTCTCAGCCCGCCTCTCCGGCACACATAGCCCCCTCCTCATTCTCAGCCCCCCTCTCCCTCACACACAGCCCCTCCTGACTCTTAGACCACCTCTCCACTCTCTCAGACCCCCCCTACCTCACACACTGCCCCCTCCTGACTCAGACCACCTCTCCACTCTCTGACCACCCCTCTCCCACACACTGCCCCCTCCTTACTCTCCCACACACACAGGCTGTTAGACCCACTAAAAGGAATTTTACTTCCCAAGGGTGCCCTGAACGAACGAGAGAGAGAGAGAGAGAGAGAGAGAGAGAGAGAGAGAGAGAGAGAGAGAGAGAGAGAGAGAGAGAATACATAGCTGGAGTACCAGATAATTTATTCAGAACTCAGTCACTCTCTCTTAATAAACATTCCTTGAGGACATAAAGAGGAACACATGGAAATAAATAGGAAATAGCATAGATATTGCTCAGACTGAAACTTTACATGTAATATTATATTTTGAACAACAAACCAACAAGCTAGCAGAATTACGTGTGGACTTGGTCACTTATGTCACATAAATATAAAGCACCAGTTATGTCAGCAAAGACTCTTCATCACACCATTTAACGAAAATGCCATAGACTCAGTGATAAGCTTTAGATGTAACTGCTTATTCACACTCCTAAACTACACTAAGTTCATGTGATCTGTATTAGCGCTCTACTTCGCCTACCGATCCTGCATTTCATTTGCAGTTTGTTATATTAACATTCCTGCTGAATAAGTAATGTAGATTGTTAAAATAATCACATTGAAAAGCCCCCATCATCTTTCGAATTTAAGTCTGCTTACATTAACTATACCAAATAAGGAAAGTGAGTTTTTGAAAAACAATTGCATTTGTTTTAACAACATTTAGACTGTTTCCTGTACCTTTAAAGGGACACTGTACTCAAAAATTTTCTTTCGTGATTCACATAGAGCATGCATTTTTAAGCAACTTTCTAATTTACTCCTATTATCAATTTTTCTTCATTCTCTTGGTATGTTTATTTGAAAAGCAAGAATGTAAGTTTAGATGCCGGCCCATTTTTGGTGAACAACCTGGGTTGTCCTTGCTGATTGGTCAGCACCAATAAACAAGTGCTGTCCATGGTCCTGAATCAAACATTTGCTGGCTCCTTAGCTGAGATGCCTTCTTTTTCAAATAAAGATAGCAAGAGAGCAAATTAAAATTGATAATAGAAGTAAATTAGAAAGTTGCTTAAAATTGCATGCTCTATCTGAATTATGAAAGAAAAAATGTGGGTTCAGTGTCCCTTTAAGTGAATCGGGTGTCTTTTTTGGAAGGTAGTTCAGACAGTCTGGGGATACTGGACTTGATGCAATCACAAAAATGTACTTTTTCATCTGTTTAAATCATCAAATAATCCAGCTCAGCTTTGCAATTAGACAAAAATGGACTCAATCAGGACATGGTAAGGGTATAAGCAGGAGAGGTACTTTCTGGGAGGCATTTCCACCCACTTCACTAGAGATACGGATTTACATGAGTGAGATATACATAAAGCTCCTGGAATATATATATATAAATATATATACAAACAGTACAAGTGGATATAATGCAAGTAATGAACTTCCTTTTTTATATTAATTTATATATATATATATATATATATATATATATATATATATATATATATATATATATATATATAGTGGATATAAAAAGCCTACACACCCCTGTTAAAATGTCAGGTTTCTGTGATGTAAAAAAATGAGACAAAGATGAATCATTTCAGAACTTTTTCCACCTTTAAATGTGACCTATAAACTGTACAACTCAATTGAAAAACAAACTGAAATCTTTTAGGTAAAGGGAAATAAAAAAATATGGTTGCATAAGTGTTAACACCCTTAAACTAATACTTTATTGAAGCACCTTTTGATTTTATTACAGCACTCAGTCATTTTGGGTATGTGTTTTTCAACATGGCACATCTTGACTTGGCAAGATTTGCCCACTCTTCTTTGCAAAAACACTCTAAATATGTCAGAATGCGAGGGCATCTCCTGTGCACAGCCCTCTTCAGATCACCCCACAGATTTTGACTTGGATTCAGGTCTGGGCTCTGGCTGGGCCATCCCAAAACTTTAATCTTCTTCTGGTGAAGCCATTCCTTTGTTGATTTGGATGTATGCTTTGGGTCGTTATCATGCTGAAAGATGAAGTTCCTCTTCATGTTCAGCTTTCTAGTAGAAGCCTAAAGGTTTTATGCCAATATTGTCTGGTATTTGGAACTGTTCACTATTCCCTCTACCTTGACTAAGGCCCCAGTAACAGCTGAAGAAAAACAGCCCCAAAGCATGATGCTGCCACTACCATGCTTCACGGTATGGTGTTCTTTTGGTGATATGCAGTGTTGTTTTTGAGCCAAACATATCTTTTGGAATTATGGCCAAAAAGTTCAACTTTGGTTTTTTCATCAGACCAGAACACATTTTGCAACATGCTTTTGGGAAACTTCAGATGTGTTTTGCAAAATTTCACCAGGCTTGGATGTTCTTTTTTTTGTAAGATAAGGCTTCCGTCTTGCCACTCTACCCCATAGCCCTGACAGATGAAGAATACGGGCGATTGTTGTCACCTGTACCACACAGCCAGTACTTGCCAGATATTCCTGAAGCTCCTTTAATGTTGCTGTAGGCCTCGTGGCAGCCTCCCAGACCGGTTTTCTTCTCATCTTTTCATCAAATTTGGAGGGACATCCAGTTCTTGGTAATGTCACTGTTGCACTATATTTTCTTCACTTGATGATGACTGTCTTCACTGTGTTCCATGGTATATGTAATGCCTTGGAAATTCTTTTGTACCCTTCTCCTGACTGATACCTTTTAACAATGAGATCCCTCTGATGTTTTAGACGCTCGTGGCGGACCATGGCTTTTGCTGTAGGATGTGACACAAAATGTCAGCAAAGACCTACTAGAACAGCTGAACTTTATTTGGGGTTAATCAGAGGCACTTTAAATGATGACAGGTGTGTACTGACTACTATTTAACATGATTTTGAATGTGGTTGCTTAATTCTGAAAACAGCTACATCCCGTTATAAAAGGGTGTTCACACTTATGCAACCATATTATTTTATTTTTTTATTTTTATTTCCCTTTACCTAAAAGATTTCAGTTTGTTTTTCAATTGAGTTGTACAGTGTATAGGTCACATTAACCCCTTAACGACCAAGGACGTACGCCACACGTCCTCAAAAAAAATGCAGTTAATGAACGAGGACGTGTGGCGTACGTCCTTGGTCTGGAAAGCAGCTGGAAGCGATCCTGCTCGCTTCCAGCTGCTTTCCGGTTATTGCAGTGATGCCTTGATATGGAGGTATCCTGCAATAACCCCCCTTGGCCATCCGATGCAGAGAGAGCCACTCTGTGGCCCTCTCTGCACCGGACATCGATGGCCGGTATCGTTGGTGGGTGAGAGCCGACTTGGGAGGCGGGTGGGCGGCCATCAGTGAGATCTGGAAGGTGAAGGGGGGCGGGATCTGGGGCGGAGCCTTCGGGGCGGGAGCGGGTGGGAACCGCTACACTACAGAAAAAAATGTAAAAGTAAAATGTCAAATAAAATGAAATACTTATTTTTTGAAAACGATCTAAGGGATCTGGAAGGGGTGGAGGGTTGGTATTGGGGGGGGGGGAAGCTACACTACAGAAAAGGGACATTTTTTAATTAAAAAAAAGCATATTATTCACTAAAATGGGTACTGGCAGACAGCTGCCAGTACCCAAGATGGCGCACATTAAGTCAGAGGGGGAGGGTTAGAGAGCTGTTTGGTGGGGGATCAGTGAGGTTGGGGGCTAAGGGGGATCCTACACAGAAGCATATGTAAATATGCAAAAAAAATGCACAAAAAAGCCCACATTTTCCTTTTATTTTAGTACTGGCAGAGTTTCTGCCAGTACTTAAGATGGCGGGGACATTTGTGGGGTAGGGGAGGGAAGAGAGATGTTTGGGAGGGATCAGGGGGTCTGATGTTTCAGGTGGGAGGCTGATCTTTACACTAAAGCTAAAATTAACCCTGCAAGCTCCCTACAAGCTACCTAATTAACCCCTTCACTGCTAGCCATAATACACGTGTGATGCGCAGCGCCATTTAGCAGCATTCTAATTACCAAAAAGCAACGCCAAAGTCATATATGTCTGCTATTTCTGAACAAAGGGGATCCCAGAGAAGCATTTACAACCATTTGTGCCATAATTGCACAAGCTGTTTGTAAATGATTTCAGTGAGAAACCTAAAATTGTGAAAAATTTAACGTTTTTTTTAATTTGATCGCATTTGGCGGTGAAATGGTGGCATGAAATATACCAAAATGGGCCTAGATCAGTAATTGGGGTTGTCTACTACACTACACTAAAGCTAAAATTAACCCTAGAAGCTCCCTACATGCTCCCTAATTAACCCCTTCACTGCTGGGCATAATACACGTGTGGTGCGCAGTGGCATTTAGCGGCCTTCTAATTACCAAAAAGCAATGCCAAAGCCATATATGTCTAATATTTCTGAACAAAGGGGATCCCAGAGAAGAATTTACAACCATTTATGCCATAATTGCACAAGCAGTTTGTAAATAATTTCAGTGAGAAACTGAAAGTTTGTGAAAAAAATTGTGAAAAAATGAACGATTTTTTGTATTTGATCGCATTTGGCGGTGAAATGGTGGCAAGAAATATACCAAAATGGGCCTAGATCAATACTTTGGGATGTCTTCTAAAAAAAAATATATACATGTCAATGGATATTCAGGGATTCCTGAAAGATATCAGTGTCCCAATGTAACTAGCGCTAATTTTGAAAAAAAAATGGTTTGAAAATAGCAAAGTGCTACTTGTATTTATGGCCCTATAAGTTACAAAAAAAAGCAAAGAACATGTTAACATTTGGTATTTCTAAACTCAGGACAAAATTTAGAAACTATTTAGCATGGGTGTTTTTTGGTGGTTGTAGATATGTAACAGATTTTGGGGTTCAAAGTTAGAAAAAGTGTGTTTTTTTTCCATTTTTCCTCATATTTTATAAATTTTTTTTATAGTAAATGATAAGATATGATGAAAATAATGGTATTTTTAGAAAGTCCATTTAATGGCGAGAAAAATGGTATATAATGTGTGTGGGTACAGTAAATGAGTAAGAGGAAAATTTCAGCTAAACACAAACACCGCAGAAATGTAAAAATAGCCTTGGTCCCAAAAGGACAGAAAATGGAAAAGTGCTCTGGTCACTAAGGGGTTAAAGGTGAAAAAAGTTCTGAAATGATTCATCTTTGTCTCATTTTTTTATATCACAGAAACCTGACATTTTAACAGGGGTGTGTAGACTTTTTATATCCACTATATATATATATATATATATATATATATATATATATATATAAAGAAATTAATATAAAAAAGGAAGTTCATTACTTGCATTGTCTATGTACAAAGTTCAATTATTTAATGATCGTTCTCTACAAAAAAAACAAAATTTATGCTTACCTGATAAATTTCTTTCTTTTGCGGTGTACCGAGTCCACGGATTCATCCTTACTTGTGGGATATTATCCTTCCTAACAGGAAGTGGCAAAGAGAGCACCACAGCAGAGCTGTCTATATAGTTCCCCCCCTTAACTCCAGCACCCAGTCTTTTGACCGAAGGCCAAGGAAGAAAAAGGAGAAACTATAAGGTGCAGAGGTGACTGAAGTTTTTAATCAAAAATACCATCTGTCTTGAATAGACAGGGCGGGCCGTGGACTCGGTACATCGCAAAAGAAAGAAATTTATCAGGTAAGCATAAATTTTGTTTTCTTTTGCATGATATACAGAGTCCACGGATTCATCCTTACTTGTGGGATACCAATACCAAAGCTTTAGGACACGGATGAAGGGAGGGACAAGACAGAAACCTAAACGGAAGGCACCACTGCTTGCAAAACCTTTCTCCAAAAAATAGCCTCCAAAGAAGCAAAAGTATCAAATTTGTAAAATTTGGAAAAGGTATGAAGCGAAGACCAAGTCGCAGCCTTACAAATCTGTTCAACAGAAGCATCATTTTTAAAAGCCCATGTGGAAGCTACCGCTCTAGTAGAATGAGCTGTAATCCTTTCAGGAAGCTGCTGTCCAGCAGTCTTATAAGCCAAACGAATGATGCTTTTCAGCCAAAAGGAAAGAGATGTCACCGTAGCCTTTTGACCCCTACGCTTTCCAGAATAGACAACAAACAAAGAAGATGTTTGACGAAAATCTTTGGTTGCAAATAGTCTATGGCATGCATGGGTTCAAATGGAACCCCCTGAAGAACTCTAAGAACTAAATTTAGACTCCATGGCGGAGCAACAGGTTTAAACAAAGGCTTAAAGGGACATGAAACCCACATTTTTTCTTTCATGATTTAGAAAGAGAAAGCAATTTTAAACATCTTTCTAATTTACTTCTATTATCTAATGTGTTTTATCTTGATATTCTTTGCTGAAAAGCATATCTAGATATGCTCAGTAGCTGCTGATTGGTTGCTGCACATAGAAGCCTCATGTGATTGGCTCACCCATGTGCATTGCTTTTTCTTCAAATAAGGATATCTAAAAAATGAAGCAAAATAAATAATAGAAGTAAATTGTAATGTTGTTTAAATTTGTATGTTCTATCTGAATCATGAAAGAAAGATTTTGGGTTTAGTGGCCCTTTAATTCTAGCTAAAGCCTGACAAAAAGCCCGAACGTCTGGAACATCTGCCAGACGCTTGTGCAACAACATAGACAGAGCAGATATCTGTCCCTTTAGGAAACTAGCTGACAATCCTTTCTCCAATCCCTCTTGGAGAAAAGACAAAATCCTAGGAATCCTGATTTTACTCCAGGAGAAGCCTTTGGATTCGCACCAAAAAGATGTTTACGCCATATCTTATGATAGATTTTCCTGGTAACAGGCTTTCAAGCCTGAATCAAGGTATTTATGACTGACTCAGAGAAACCCCGCTTAGATAGAATCAAGCGTTCAATCTCCAAGCAGTCAGTTGCAGAGAAATTAGATTTGGATGCTTGAATGGACCTTGAATCAGAAGGTCCTGTCTCAGCGGCAGAGACCATGGTGGAAGAGATGACATGTCCACTAGGTCTGCATACCAAGTCCTGCGTGGCCATGCAGGCGCTATCAAAATCACCGATGCTCTCTCCTGTTTGATTCTGACAATCAGACGTGGAAGGAGAGGGAAAGGTGGAAACACATAAGCCAGGTTGAACAACCAGGGTACTGCTAAAGCATCTATCAGTACAGCCTGAGGATCCCTTGACCTGGAGCCATAACAAGGAAGTTTGGCGTTCTGACGAGACGCCATCATATCCAATTCTGGTGTGCCCCATAGCCGAACCAGCTGAGCAAACACCTCCGGCTGGAGTTCCCACTCCCCCGGATGAAAAGTCTGATGACTTAGAAAATCTGCCTCCCAGTTCTCTACACTTGGGATATAGATCGCTGACAGATGGCAAGAGTGAGCCTCTGCCCATTGGATTATCCTTGAGACCTCTATCATCGCTAAGGAACTCTTTGTTCCGCCCTGATGATTGATATAAGCCACAGTCGTGATGTTGTCCGACTGAAATCAAATGAATCTGGAGAGCATTGAATATCGCTCTTAATTCCAGAATATTTATCGGTAGGAGAGACTCCTCCCGAGTCCACAAACCCTGAGCTTTCAGGGAATTCCAGACTGCACCCCAGCCCAGAAGGCTGGCGTCTGTCGTCACTATAACTCATTCTGGCCTGTGGAAACACATTCCCTGGGACAGATGATCCTGTGACAACCACCAAAGAAGAGAGTCTCTGGTCTCTTGATCCAGAGTTATCTGAGGAGATAAATCTGCATAATCCCCATTCCACTGTTTGAGCATGCATAGTTGCAGTGGTCTGAGATGCAAGCGAGCAAACTGAACTATGTCCATTGCCGCTACCATTAGACCGATTACTTCCATACACTGAGCCACTGACGGCCGCGGAATGGAGTGAAGCGCTCGGCAGGTGGACAAAATCTTTAATGTTCTGACCTCCGTCAGAAATATGTTCATGTCCACTGAGTCTATCAGAGTCCCTAGAAATGAAACTCTTGTGAGGGAGGAAAGAGAACTCTTTTTTACGTTCACCTTCCACCCGTGAGATCTTAGAAAGGCCAACACTAAGTCTGTGTGAGACTTGGCTAGTTGGAAGGTCGACGCTTGAATTAGAATGTCGTCTAGATAAGGTGCCACTGCTATGCCCCGCAGCCTTAGAACTGCCAGAAGGGACCCTAGCACCTTCGTGAAGATTTGTGGCGCCGTGGCCAACCCGAAAGGAAAAGCCACAAACTGATAATGCTTGTCCAGAAAGGCGAACCTGAGGAACTGGTGATGATCTTTGTGGATAGGAATGTGTAGATATGCATCCTTTAAGTCCACTGTGTTCATATATTGACCCTCCTGGATCAATGGTAAGATAGTCTGAATGATCTCCATCTTGAAGGATGGAACTCTTAGGAATTGGTTTAGGATCTTGAGATCTAGAATTGGTCTGAAGGTTCCCTCTTTTTTGGGAACCACAAACAGATTGGAGTAGAAACCTTGCCCCTGTTCTGCTTTCGAAACTGGGCAGATCACTCCCATGGTAAAAAGGTCTTCTACACAGCGTAAGAACACCTCTCTTTTTGTCTGGCTTACAGACAATTAAGATGGAATCTCCCCCTTGGAGAATCTTTTAAATCTAGAAGATACCCCAGGGTTACAATTTCTACGGCCCAGGAGTCTTGAACGTCTCTTGCCCAGGCCTGAGCAAAGAGAGAGATTCTGCCCCCTACTAGATCCGGTCCCAGATCGGGGGCTACCCCTTCATGCTGTCTTAGTGGCAGCAGCAGGCTTTTTGGCCTGTTTACCCTTGTTCCAAGCCTGGTTAGGTCTCCAGGATGGTTTGGATTGAGCAAAGTTCCCCTCTTGCTTTGCCGCAGGGGAAGCGGGACCACCCTTGAAGTTTCGAAAGGAACAAAAATGATTTTGTTTGGTCCTTGTCTTATTCGACTTATCTTGAGGGAGGGCATGACCCGTTTCCCCAGTGATGTCCGAAATGATCTCTTTCAGTGCAGGCCCGAATAGGGTCTTACCTTTGAAAGGGATGGTCAAAAGCTTAGATTTAGATGACACATCAGCTGACCAGGACTTAAACCATAACGCTCTACGCACTAAAATGGCAAAACCTGAATTCTTAGCCGCTAATTTAGCAAGATGAAAAGCAGCGTCTGTAATAAAAGAATTAGCCAACTTAAGAGCCGTAATTCTGTCCAAAATATCATCTAGTGGGGCCTCCATCTGAAGAGCCTCTTCTAGAGCCTCAAACCAAAAGGCAGCTGCAGTGGTTACAGGAACAATGCACGCTATATGTTGAAGAAGAAAATCTTGATGAACAAAAATTTTCTTTAGGAGACCCTCTAATTTTTTATCCATAGGAATTAATGAAAGCACAACTGTCTTCAATAGGTATAGTTGTACGCTTAGCCAGGGTAGAAATATCTCCCTCCACCTTAGGGACCGTCTGCCATGAGTCCTTTATGGTGTCAGAAATGGAAAACATTTTCTTAAAAACAGGAGGGGGAGAGAACGGAATACCTGGTCTATCCCACTCCTTAGTAACAATGTGTGAAATAATCCTAGGGACCGGAAAAACATCAGTGTAAACAGGAACATTAAATATTTGTCCATTTTACACAATTTCTCTGGAACTACTGTCAAGGTATATGTGAAGATTAATATATTAATATATATATATATATATATATATATATGTATGTATATTATTATATATCTGACTAAATCAATTCAAAATAATTCATTCATTCAGAAAAGTCTACTTGAGACTCCTATCCCATCCTCCCACATTCAGTATGCAAAAGTGAAGAGGGCATCCAGGTGAGAACAATAAACATTTGGTTTGTTTAAGTTTAAAAGAAATTGCAAGGGACCATGTGTGTGACTGCCTGGAATAGAGAGATAAAATCTCTTACCCCTCAAGACTCTGACTCAGGCGATTTTGTAAGAAAGTGACATGCTTTGTAAAAACTTTGACCATTTACTTTCAGATGCAAATTTACCCCATGCTATGTAAGTGGGGCAATAAAAACTTGGTAGGAACACATGCTTTTAAATTATACTCTTGGGAACCATTGTTAAAAGACAGCATTCTGATGCCTAGATCAGGATACATGCCCATATATGGGCTTCCTCTAACGGAGATGCCGATCCGTCTGAAGAGATGTGGAAAATGCAAGCATTTTCCAAAAGGGACTGATAATTAGCACAGATTTGTTGAGTGACTCATGCTGTGTGGCTGCTAACACTGGAATATACATAGTGTGGATATTGCGTCTGAGTTAGGATAACAGTGAAAGCACATGACTTACATGTTTCAAACAACTATATTATATGCAAGTAGAATACACTTCAGCATTATCAGAAAATATAGATTTTAATGGATATGAGACTGTCTGTTTATATGATATTAAATATCAACACATGAATATATATATGGAAAATAAAAGATTGAATGAAATTTGTAATAATCCCATATTTGAATTTATATATATATATATATATATATATATATATATATATATATCATGCTTTCCTGTTTTCCAGATGGACCTAAAAAAATGATAAATACAAGATACTGCATAGAAGTGAATGTATATATATATATATATATATATATATTTATTATGAAAGCATAAAATATCTCAACCTCTGTGTTTTTAAGAATATGAATAGATATGTGTGGACCTGGAAAGAAATAATTAATGATACTTATTTTTGTTTCAGATCTACTCAGACAGGATTCATGTATCCAGGAAGAAATGCACAGAAATGTGAAACATGCTATATTTGTGTGAACACATATATAACAGATATATAAATGCCATTAATCTTGTATAATTAGCAGTATTAAATTGCTTTAATATGATATAATGTTAAGGGCATACTGTGTTTCATGTCAAATTGATCAGAATAAATAATGTGATATAATACAGTTCATATACACATATAACTTACTAATGTAAGAAAATTATGGCAGTTATTACATAAAGAAATATTTTCTTTCACTGTTAAAAATGTTGGTTAAATGTATCGCTATGTTTGTCATGCTGCCACCCAGTGTTATGATGCGAGAACTACAGCCAGAAGGCTTTTTGGCTGTTTTAAAAATGAAATCTCAAAGGGCCAATCCGAGACAAGGTTTCCGAGTGGGCTTAACCAAACCAGATCTCCAATGATTATATAACTGGGAAGTTAAATGTAAGAGAGGACAGTTTTTTTGTGATTTGCTTACACTGGTGATTGATAACTGGCGGCCATACTTGGGACACAGTCACTTAAGCAAGGAGCTGAAATACTAACCTTGATCTATGCAAAAACATAATTTATGTAAGAACTTACCTGATAAATTCATTTCTTTCATATTAGCAAGAGTCCATGAGCTAGTGACATATGGGATATACATTCCTACCAGGAGGGGCAAAGTTTTCCAAACCTCAAAATGCCTATAAATACACCCCTCACCACACCCACAAATCAGTTTAACGAATAGCCAAGAAGTGGGGTGATAAGAAAAAAGTGCGAAAGCATATAAAATAAGGAATTGGAATAATTGTGCTTTATACAAAAAAATCATAACCACCTCAAAAAAGGGTGGGCCTCATGGACTCTTGCTAATATGAAAGAAATGAATTTATCAGGTAAGTTCTTACATAAATTATGTTTTCTTTCATGTAATTAGCAAGAGTCCATGAGCTAGTGACGCATGGGATAATGAATACCCAAGATGTGGATCTTCCACGCAAGAGTCACTAGAGAGGGAGGGATAAAATAAAGACAGCCAATTCCGCTGAAAAATAATCCACACCCCAAAATAAAGTTTAAATCTTATAATGAAAAAAACTGAAATTATAAGCAGAAGAATCAAACTGAAACAGCTGCCTGAAGTACTTTTCTACCAAAAACTGCTTCAGAAGAAGAAAACACATCAAAATGGTAGAATTTAGTAAAAGTATGCAAAGAAGACCAAGTTGCTGCTTTGCAAATCTGATCAACCGAAGCTTCATTCCTAAATGTCCAGGTAGTAGAGACTGACCTAGTCGAATGAGCTGTAATCCTTTGAGGCGGAGTTCTACCCGACTCGACATAAGCATGATGAATCAAAGATTTTAACCAAGATGCCAAAGAAATGGCAGAAGCCTTCTGACCTTTCCTAGAACCAGAAAAGATAAATAGACTAGAAGTCTTTCGGAAATCTTTAGTAGCTTCAACATAATATTTCAAAGCTCTAACTACATACAAAGAATGCAACGATCTTTCCTTAGAGTTCTTAGGATTAGGACACAACGAAGGAACCACAATTTCTCTACTAATGTTGTTAGAATTCACAACCTTAGGTAAAAATTTAAATGAAGATCGCAAAACCGCCTTATCCTGATGAAAAATCAGAAAAGGAGACTCACAAGAAAGAGCAGATAATTCAGAAACTCTTCTAGTAGAAGAGATGGCCAAAAGAAACAAAACTTTCCAAGAAAGTAATTTAATATCCAGCGAATGCATAGGTTCAAACGGAGGAGCTTGAAGAGCACCCAGAACCAAATTCAAACTCCAAGGAGGAGAAATTGACTTAATGACAGGTTTTTACGAACCAAAGCCTGTACAAAACAATGAATATCAGGAAGATTAGCAATCTTTCTGTGAAAAAGAACAGAAAGAGAAGAGATTTGTCCTTTCAAGGAACTTGCAGACAAACCTTTATCCAAACCATCCTGAAGAAACTGTAAAATTCTAGGAATTCTAAAAGAATGCCAAGAAAAATGATGAGAAGAACACCAAGAAATGTAAGTCTTCCAGACTCAATAATATATCTTCCTAGACACAGATTTACGAGCCTGTAACATAGTATTAATGACGGAGTCATTAAGGAACAATACTTTTCCAAGAAAGTAATTTAACGTACAGAAAATGCATAGTAAAGCCCTCAGCACCAAATTGAGACTCCAAAGAGGAGAGATTGAATTAATGACAGGCTTGATATGGACCAAAGCCTGTACAACACAATGAATATCAGGATGATTAGCAATCTGAAAAAATAATAAAATTCTATGAATTTTAAAAGAATGCCAAGAAAAGTAGGTCTTCCAGACTCAATATAAATCTTTCTAGAGACAGATTTATGAGCCTGAAACATAGTATTAATCAATGAGTCAGAAAAAAACTCTATGACTAAAAACCAAGCGTTCAAACTCCATTCCTTCAAATTTAATGATTTGAGATCCTGATGGAAAAAATGGCCTTGAGAAAGAAAAGGTCTGGTTTAAACGGAGGTGTCCAACGTTGGCAACTGGCCATCCGAATGAGATTCGTATACCAAAATCTGAGAGGCCATGCTACCAGCATAACAAACAAATACTCCATAAGAATTTTGGAAGAAGAACTAGAGGCGGAAAGAAATAGGCAAAAAGATAATTCCAAAAAAATGTCAATGCATACACTACTTCCGCCTGAAGATTCCCGGACCTCAATAGGCCCCTGGGAAGTTCTCTATTCAGATGAGATGAAAAACATATCTGGGTAAGAGAGACCATTCTCCCGGAATAAAAGCTTGATTAACAGAGATAATCCACTTCCCAAATATCTATACCTGGGATAAAAAACACAGAATTTAGATAGGAGCTGGATTTAGCACAAGCTAATATCCAAGACACTTCTGTCACAACCTAAGGACTGATAGTCCTACTCTGATGATTGACATACACCATAGTAGTGATATTGTTTGAAAAACATTAAACGTCTCTTCTTCAAAAAGAAACAAACTGAAAAAAACTCTGAGAAAGCACAGAGTTCTAAAATATCAAATGGTAATCTCGCCTCCTGAGATTTCCAAACCCCTTGTGCTGACAGAGATCCTCAGACAGCCTCCCAACAAAAAAGACTCGCATCTGTAGAGATCATGGTCCAGGTTAAAAGAAACTAAGAGACCTGTAGAACTAAATGATGGTGATCTTAACCACCAAATAGAGAGAGATAAATATTAGGATTCGAAGATTTAAAATGCGAAATCCTAGAATCCCTGCACCATAATTCAGCATAAAAGACTGAAAAGGTTATTTCTATTGAAAATGAGCAAAGGGAATTAAATCCAATGCTGTGGCCATAAGACCTAAAGCTTCTATGCATATATAGCAACTGAAAGAAATAATAGAGACTAAAGGTACCGACAAACGGAACACAATAAAATTGTCCCTTGTCTGATAGAGACAAAGACAGAGACACAAATATCTGGAAACCTGAAAAACATAATTTATGTAAGAACTTACCTGATAAATTAATTTCTTTCATATTAGCAAGAGTCCATGAGCTAGTGACGTATGGGATATACATTCCTACCAGGAGGGGCAAAGTTTCCCAAACCTCAAAATGCCTATAAATACACCCCTCACCACACCCACAATTCAGTTTAACGAATAGCCAAGAAGTGGGGTGATAAAAAAGTGCGAAAGCATATAAAATAAGGAATTGGAATAATTGTGCTTTATACAAAATCATAACCACCACAAAAAAAGGGCGGGCCTCATGGACTCTTGCTAATATGAAAGAAATGAATTTATCAGGTAAGTTCTTACATAAATTATGTTTTCTTTCATGTAATTAGCAAGAGTCCATGAGCTAGTGACGTATGGGATAATGATTACCCAAGATGTGGATCTTTCCACACAAGAGTCACTAGAGAGGGAGGGATAAAAATAAAGACAGCCAATTCCTGCTGAAAATAATCCACACCCAAAATAAAGTTTAACGAAAAACATAAGCAGAAGATTCAAACTGAAACCGCTGCCTGAAGTACTTTTCTACCAAAAACTGCTTCAGAAGAAGAAAATACATCAAAATGGTAGAATTTAGTAAAAGTATGCAAAGAGGACCAAGTTGATGCTTTGCAAATCTGATCAACCGAAGCTTCATTCCTAAACGCCCAGGAAGTAGAAACTGACCTAGTAGAATGAGCTGTAATTCTCTGAGGCAGAGTTTTACCCGACTCAACATAGGCAAGATGAATTAAAGATTTCAACCAAGATGCTAAAGAAATGGCAGAAGCTTTCTGGCCTTTTCTAGAACCGGAAAAGATAACAAATAGACTAGAAGTCTTTCTGAAAGATTTAGTAGCTTCAACATAATATTTCAAAGCTCTAACAACATCCAAAGAATGCAACGATTTCTCCTTAGAATTCTTAGGATTAGGACATAATGAAGGAACCACAATTTCTCTACTAATGTTGTTGGAATTCACAACTTTAGGTAAAAATTCAAAAGAAGTTCGCAACACCGCCTTATCCTGATGAAAAATCAGAAAAGGAGACTCACAAGAAAGAGCAGATAATTCAGAAACTCTTCTGGCAGAAGAGATGGCCAAAAGGAACAAAACTTTCCAAGAAAGTAATTTAATGTCCAATGAATGCATAGGTTCAAACGGAGGAGCTTGAAGAGCCCCCAGAACCAAATTCAAACTCCAAGGAGGAGAAATTGACTTAATGACAGGTTTTATACGAACCAAAGCTTGTACAAAACAATGAATATCAGGAAGAATAGCAATCTTTCTGTGAAAAAGAACAGAAAGAGCAGAGATTTGTCCTTTCAAGGAACTTGCGGATAAACCTTTATCTAAACCATCCTGAAGAAACTGTAAAATTCTCGGAATTCTAAAAGAATGCCAAGAAAAATGATGAGAAATACACCAAGAAATATAAGTCTTCCAGACTCTATAATATATCTCTCTAGATACGGATTTACGAGCCTGTAACATAGTATTAATCACAGCGTCAGAGAAACCTCTTTGACGAAGAATCAAGCGTTCAATCTCCATACCTTTAAATTTAAGGATTTCAGATCCTGATGGAAAAAAGGACCTTGTGACAGAAGGTCTGGTCTTAACGGAAGAGTCCACGGTTGGCAAGAGGCCATCCGGACAAGATCCGCATACCAAAACCTGTGAGGCCATGCCGGAGCTACCAGCAGAACAAACGAGCATTCCTTCAGAATCTTGGAGATTACTCTTGGAAGAAGAACTAGAGGCGGAAAGATATAGGCAGGATGATACTTCCAAGGAAGTGATAATGCATCCACTGCCTCCGCCTGAGGATCCCGGGATCTGGACAGATACCTGGGAAGTTTCTTGTTTAGATGGGACGCCATCAAATCTATTTCTGGAAGTTCCCACATTTGAACAATCTGAAGAAATACCTCTGGGTGAAGAGACCATTCGCCCGGATGCAACGTTTGGCGACTGAGATAATCCGCTTCCCAATTGTCTACACCTGGGATATGAACCGCAGAGATTAGACAGGAGCTGGATTCCGCCCAAACCAAAATTCGAGATACTTCTTTCATAGCCAGAGGACTGTGAGTTCCTCCTTGATGATTGATGTATGCCACAGTTGTGACATTGTCTGTCTGAAAACAAATGAACGATTCTCTCTTCAGAAGAGGCCAAAACTGAAGAGCTCTGAAAATTGCACGGAGTTCCAAAATATTGATCGGTAATCTCACCTCCTGAGATTCCCAAACTCCTTGTGCCGTCAGAGATCCCCACACAGCTCCCCAACCTGTGAGACTTGCATCTGTTGAAATTACAGTCCAGGTCGGAAGCACAAAAGAAGCCCCCTGAATTAAACGATGGTGATCTGTCCACCACGTTAGAGAGTGTCGAACAATCGGTTTTAAAGATATTAATTGAGATATCTTTGTGTAATCCTTGCACCATTGATTCAGCATACAAAGCTGAAGAGGTCGCATGTGAAAACGAGCAAAGGGGATCGCGTCCGATGCAGCAGTCATAAGACCTAGAATTTCCATGCATAAGGCTACCGAAGGGAATGATTGTGACTGAAGGTTTCGACAAGCTGCCATCAGTTTTAGACGCCTCTTGTCTGTTAAAGACAGAGTCATGGACACTGAATCTATTTGGAAACCCAGAAAGGTTACCCTTGTCTGAGGAATCAATGAACTTTTTGGTAAATTGATCCTCCAACCATGATCTTGAAGAAACAACACAAGTCGATTCGTATGAAATTCTGCTAAATGTAAAGACTGAGCAAGTACCAAAATATCATCCAAATAAGGAAATACCACAATACCCTGTTCTCTGATTACAGACAGAAGGGCACCGAGAACCTTTGTAAAAATTCTTGGAGCTGTAGCAAGGCCAAACGGCAGAGCCTCAAACTGGTAATGCTTGTCCAGAAAAGAGAATCTCAGGAACCGATAATGATCCGGATGAATCGGAATATGCAGATATGCATCCTGTAAATCTATTGTGGACATATAATTCCCTTGCTGAACAAAAGGCAAGATAGTCCTTACAGTTACCATCTTGAACGTTGGTATCCTTACATAACGATTCAATATTTTTAGATCCAGAACTGGTCTGAAGGAATTCTCCTTCTTTGGTACAATGAAGAGATTTGAATAAAACCCCATCCCCTGTTCCTGAACTGGAACTGGCATAATTACTCCAGTCAACTCTAGATCTGAAACACAATTCAGAAATGCTTGAGCTTTTACTGGATTTACTGGGACACGGGAAAGAAAAAATCTCTTTGCAGGAGGTCTCAATGTTCTGAATCCAAAGATTGTGAACAGAATTGATCCAAATTTCTTTGAAAAAACGTAACCTGCCCCCTACCAGCTGAGCTGGAATGAGGGCCGCACCTTCATGTGGACTTAGAAGCAGGCTTTGCCTTTCTGGCTGGCTTGGATTTATTCCAGATTGGAGATGGTTTCCAAACTGAAACTGCTCCTGACGATGAAGGATCAGGTTTTTGTTCTTTGTTGAAACGAAAGGAACGAAAACGATTATTAGCTCTGTTTTTACCCTTAGATTTTTTATCCTGTGGTAAAAAGGTTCCTTTCCCACCAGTAACAGTTGAAATAATAGAATCCAACTGAGAACCAAATATTTTGTTACCCTGGAAAGAAATGGAAAGTAGAGTTGATTTAGAAGCCATATCAGCATTCCAAGTCTTAAGCCATAAAGCTCTTCTAGCTAAAATAGCTAGAGACATAAACCTGACATCAACTCTGATTGATGTCAGGTTTATGATAATAATACTCTGATAATAATACAAAACAATGAATATCAGGAAGAATAGCAATCTTTCTGTGAAAAAGAACAGAAAGAGCAGAGATTTGTCCTTTCAAAGAACTTGCGGACAAACCCTTATCTAAACCATCCTGAAGAAACTGTAAAATTCTCGGTATTTTAAAAGAATGCCAAGAAAAAAGATGAGAAAGACACCAAGAAATATAAGTCTTCCAGACTCTATAATATATCTCTCGAGATACAGATTTACGAGCCTGTAACATAGTATTAATCACGGAGTCAGAGAAACCTCTTTGACCAAGAATCAAGCGTTCAATCTCCATACCTTTAAATTTAAGGATTTCAGATCCTGATGGAAAAAAGGACCTTGTGACAGAAGGTCTGGTCTTAACGGAAGAGTCCACGGTTGGCAAGAGGCCATCCGGACAAGATCCGCATACCAAAACCTGTGAGGCCATGCTGGAGCTACCAGCAGAACAAACGAGCATTCCTTCAGAATCTTGGAGATCACTCTTGGAAGAAGAACTAGAGGCGGAAAGATATAGGCAGGATGATACTTCCAAGGAAGTGATAATGCATCCACTGCCTCCGCCTGAGGATCCCGGGATCTGGACAGATACCTGGGAAGTTTCTTGTTTAGATGGGACGCCATCAGATCTATTTCTGGAAGTTCCCACATTTGAACAATCTGAAGAAATACCTCTGGGTGAAGAGACCATTCGCCCGGATGCAACGTTTGGCGACTGAGATAATCCGCTTCCCAATTGTCTACACCTGGGATATGAACCGCAGAGATTAGACAGGAGCTGGATTCCGCCCAAACCAAAATTCGAGATACTTCTTTCATAGCCAGAGGACTGTGAGTCCCTCCTTGATGATTGATGTATGCCACAGTTGTGACATTGTCTGTCTGAAAACAAATGAACGATTCTCTCTTCAGAAGAGGCCAAAACTGAAGAGCTCTGAAAATTGCACGGAGTTCCAAGATATTGATAGGTAATCTCACCTCCTGAGATTCCCAAACTCCCTGTGCCGTCAGAGATCCCCACACAGCTCCCCAACCCGTGAGACTTGCATCTGTTGAAATTACAGTCCAGGTCGGAAGCACAAAAGAAGCCCCCTGAATTAAACGATGGTGATCTGTCCACCATGTTAGAGAGTGCCGAACAATCGGTTTTAAAGATATTGTTTGAGATATCTTCGTGTAATCCTTGCACCATTGCTTCAGCATACAGAGCTGAAGAGGTCGCATGTGAAAACGAGCAAAGGGGATCGCGTCCGATGCAGCAGTCATAAGACCTAGAATTTCCATGCATAAGGCTACCGAAGGGAATGATTGTGACTGAAGGTTTCGACAAGCTGCAATCAATTTTAGACGTCTCTTGTCTGTTAAAGACAGAGTCATGGACACTGAATCCATCTGGAAACCCAGAAAGGTTACCCTTGTCTGAGGAATCAAAGAACTTTTTGGTAAATTGATCCTCCAACCATGATCTTGAAGAAACAACACAAGTCGATTCGTATGAGATTCTGCTAAATGTAAAGACTGAGCAAGTATCAAGATATCGTCCAAATAAGGAAATACCACAATACCCTGTTCTCTGATTACAGACAGAAGGGCACCGAGAACCTTTGTAAAAATTCTTGGAGCTGTAGCTAGGCCAAACGGCAGAGCCACAAACTGGTAATGCTTGTCCAGAAAAGAGAATCTCAGGAACTGAAAATGATCTGGATGAATCGGAATATGCAGATATGCATCCTGTAAATCTATTGTGGACATATAATTCCCTTGCTGAACAAAAGGCAAGATAGTCCTTACAGTTACCATTTTGAACGTTGGTATCCTTACATAACGATTCAATATTTTTAGATCCAGAACTGGTCTGAAGGAATTCTCCTTCTTTGGTACAATGAAGAGATTTGAATAAAACCCCATCCCCTGTTCCTGAACTGGAACTGGCATAATTACTCCAGTCAACTCTAGATCTGAAACACATTTCAGAAATGCTTGAGCTTTTACTGGATTTACTGGGACACGGGAAAGAAAAAATCTCTTTGCAGGAGGTCTTATCTTGAAACCAATTCTGTACCCTTCTGAAACAATGTTCTGAATCCAAAGATTGTGAACAGAATTGATCCAAATTTCCTTGAAAAAACGTAACCTGCCCCCTACCAGCTGAGCTGGAATGAGGGCCGCACCTTCATGTGGACTTAGAAGCAGGCTTTGCCTTTCTAGCTGGCTTGGATTTATTCCAGACTGGAGATGGTTTCCAAACTGAAACTGCTCCTGAGGATGAAGGATCAGGCTTTTGTTCTTTGTTGAAACGAAAGGAACGAAAACGATTATTAGCTCTGCTTTTACCTTTAGATTTTTTATCCTGTGGTAAAAAAGTTCCTTTCCCACCAGTAACAGTTGAAATGATGGAATCCAACTGAGAACCAAATAATTTGTTACCCTGGAAAGAAATAGAAAGTAAAGTTGATTTAGAAGCCATATCAGCATTCCAAGTTTTAAGCCATAAAGCTCTTCTAGCTAAAATAGCTAGAGACATAAACCTGACATCAACTCTAATAATATCAAAAATGGCATCACAGATAAAATTATTAGCATGCTGAAGAAGAATAATAATGTCATGAGAATCACGATGTGTTACTTGTTGCACTAAAGTTTCCAACCAAAAAGTTGAAGCTGCAGCAACATCAGCCAAAGATATAGCAGGTCTAAGAAGATTACCTGAACACAGATAAGCTTTTCTTAGAAAGGACTCAATTTTCCTATCTAGAGGATCCTTAAACGAAGTACCATCTGACGTAGGAATAGTAGTATGTTTAGCAAGGGTAGAAATAGCCCCATCAACTTTAGGGATTTTGTCCCAAAATTCTAATCTGTCAGACGGCACAGGATATAAATGCTTAAAACGTTTAGAAGGAGTAAATGAATTACCCAATTTATCCCATTCTTTGGAAATTACTGCAGAAATAGCATTAGGAACAGGAAAAACTTCTGGAATAACCACAGGAGCTTTAAATACCTTATCTAAACGTTTAGAATTAGTATCAAGAGGACCAGAATCCTCTATTTCTAAAGCAATTAGAACTTCTTTAAGTAAAGAACGAATAAATTCCATTTTAAATAAATATGAAGATTTATCAGCATCAACCTCAGAGACAGAATCCTCTGAACCAGAGGAGTCATCAGAATCAGAATGATGATGTTCATTTAAAAATTCATCTGTAGGGAGAGAAGTTTTAAAAGATTTTTTACGTTTACTAGAAGGAGAAATAACAGACATAGCCTTCTTTATGGATTCAGAAACAAAATCTCTTATATTATCAGGAACATTCTGCACCTTAGATGTTGAGGGAACTGCAACAGGCAATGGTACTTTACTAAAGGAAATATTATCTGCTTTAACAAGTTTGTCATGACAATCAATACAAACAACAGCTGGAGAAATAGCTACCAAAAGTTTACAGCAGATACACTTAGCTTTGGTAGATTCAGCACTTGACAGCGATTTTCCTGTAGTATCTTCTGGCTCAGATGCAACGTGAGACATCTTGCAATATGTAAGAGAAAAAACAACATATAAAGCAAAATTGATCAAATTCCTTAAATGACAGTTTCAGGAATGGGAAAAAATGCCAAAGAACAAGCTTCTAGCAACCAGAAGCAATAAAAAATGAGACTTAAATAATGTGGAGACAAAAGCGACGCCCATATTTTTTCGCGCCAAATAAGACGCCCACATTATTTTGCGCCTAAACGCTTTTTGGTGCCAAAAATGACGCCACATCCGGAACGCCGACATTTTTGGCGCGAAATAACGTCAAAGAATGACGCAACTTCCGGCGACACGTATGACGCCGGAAACGGAAATAGAATTTTTGCGCCAAAAAAGTCCGCGCCAAGAATGACGCAATAAAATGAAGCATTTTCAGCCCCCGCGAGCCTAATAGCCCACAGGGAAAAAGTCAAATTTTAAGGTAAGAAAAAATGGTCAAATCAAAATGCATTATCCCAAATATGAAACTGACTGTCTGAAAATAAGGAAAGTTGAACATTCTGAGTCAAGGCAAATAAATGTTTGAATACATATATTTAGAACTTTATAAACAAAATGCCCAACCATAGCTTGGAGTGTCACAGAAAATAAGACTTACTTACCCCAGGACACTCATCTACATATAGCAGATAGCCAAACCAGTACTGAAACGAGAATCAGCAGAGGTAATGGTATATAAATAAGAGTATATCGTCGATCTGAAAAGGGAGGTAAGAGATGAATCTCTACGACCGATAACAGAGAACCTATGAAATAGACCCCGTAGAAGGAGATCATTGAATTCAAATAGGCAATACTCTCTTCACATCCCTCTGACATTCACTGCACGCTGAGAGGAAAACCGGGCTCCAACTTGCTGCGGAGCGCATATCAACGTAGAATCTAGCACAAACTTACTTCACCACCTCCATCGGAGGCAAAGTTTGTAAAACTGAATTGTGGGTGTGGTGAGGGGTGTATTTATAGGCATTTTGAGGTTTGGGAAACGTTGCCCCTCCTGGTAGGAATGTATATCCCATACGTCACTAGCTCATGGACTCTTGCTAATTACATGAAAGAAATTAAATTATTAGCATGATAGTTCAGTTTAAAGGAACAGACAATACAGTGGACTTGCATAATCAATAAATGCAAAATAAGACAAATGCAACAGCACCTAGTCTAGTAAATGTTGTCCCTTAACAATGCTAAAATAAATCATAATCTGATACTTGATCTTAAAGTAAACAGAACAAAAATGAAGTAATTGCAAAATCCAAATAAATCACAGGACCAAGAAAAGTACCTGAAACTAAATAATTTTCCATAAATAAGATACAAATATCTAAAGGAAAATAAATACTATTTTGCTATAGAAACAATAGCATAATTAGTAGGTGTAGAGATAGCCCCCAAAAATTGGAGAACCCTCCAAATTGAATTTAACTGCTGGCAAAGAATATAGTTTAAAACCTTTGAAGAAGGAATAAAAGAAAATTCTCAGCCTATTCCATTCCCTAGTATGGGGAATTGGAAAGAAAACCTCTGAAAACACAGAAGAATAAATAGGCAGAAATAGTGTCAGCTAGTCTTAAAGAACTAGTTACCTTAATATCCAAAATAATCAACACCTTTTCAACAAAGAACAAATGTACTTTAATAAAAAAATAATAAAAAAGTAGATTTGTTAGTGTCAATATCTGATGAAGAAAATTCTGAAAGAGAAAAAACATCATCAGAGAAGGATAAATCAGTATGTTGTTGGTCATTTGAAACTTCAATAATTAAAAAAGAAGTGAAAGACCTAAAAAAATTTTATTAGAAGGCACGAAGTCAGACAAAGCCTTTAAAATTGAATCAGAAAAATATTTCTAAATATTTCTTGTACATAAGATGTAAGAATGGCAATATATAAAGCATAAATACTAATGGATTCTGCATGTAAAAGTATATCATAATAACTTATTACAAACCATAGCTAAAGATAAACATTTATAACATTTAAAATAAATGAATTTAGCTTTGGTAGAACTGAAACTCAGTTAAGCGTTTTTCCAGAAGTGGCTTCTGATTCAGGGTCAATCTGAGACATCTTGCAATATGTAATAGAAAAAACAACATATAAAGCAAAATTGATCAAATTCCTTTCATGACAGTTTCAGGAATGGGAAAAAATGCCAATGAACAAGCTTCTAGCAACCAGAAGCAAAAAACAATGAGACTTAAATATTGTGGAGACAACAATGACGCTCAAATTTTTTAGCGCCAAAAAAGCCGCCCACATTATTTGGCGCCTAAATGCTTCTGGCGCCAAAAATGACGGCACAACCGGTAACGCCGACATTTTTTGGCGCAAAAACGTCAAAAAAATGACGTAACTTCCGGCGACACGTATGACGCCGGAAATGACAAGAAAATTTTTGCGCCAAGAAAGTCCGCGCCAAGAATGACTCAATAAAATGAAGCATTTTCAGCCCCCGCGAGGAAAAAAGTCAAATTTTAAGGTAAGAAAAATTTGAGGTAAGAAAAATTTGATTTATTCATATGCATTATCCCAAATATGAAACTGACTGTCTGAAATAAGGAACGTTGAACATCCTGAATCAAGGCAAATAAATGTTTAAACACAAATATTTAGAACTTTATATAAAAGTGCCCAACCATAGCTTAGAGTGTCACAGAAAATAAGACTTACTTACCCCAGGACACTCATCTACTTGTAGTAGAAAGCCAAACCAGTACTGAAACGAGAATCAGTAGAGGAAATGGTATATATAAGAGTATATCGTCGATCTGAAAAGGGAGGTAAGAGATGAATCTCTACGACCGATAACAGAGAACCTATGAAATAGACCCCGTAGAAGATCATCATTGAATTCAAATAGACAATACTCTCTTCACATCCCTCTGACATTCACTGCACGCTGAGAGGAAAACCAGGCTCCAGCCTGCTGCGGAGCGCATATCAACGAAGAATCTAGCACAAACTTACTTCACCACCTCCATGGGAGGCAAAGTTTGTAAAACTGATTTGTGGGTGTGGTGAGGAGTGTATTTATAGGCATTTTGAGGTTTGGGAAACTTTGCCCCTCCTGGTAGGAATGTATATCCCATACGTCACTAGCTCATGGACTCTTGCTAATTACATGAAAGAAATAACTTTTCCTTCAAATGAGGAGATCTAAGATATTTGGAAAATATTGAATTACAATTTGGTTCAAACTGGTGATGTATAATTTCTAACTTTAATATTTTAAACAAAGGTTATTGGTAATATCATAGTCAAATTGTAGTTAAGCAGATGTAAAGAAGCAGTTAGTATTTCATAAGCCTAAGTATTGTTTAAATTTGTATCTGGTAGGCCAAGTAACTGATGTTTTAAATTAATATTGTATTTGGATAAATTGCAGTTAAATAGCAGAATATATTATCCTATTGATTATAAGCACTGTTAGAATTGTATTGCTTGGGTGTTAAAAGTTAAAGATTTTAGTCTAATTGTGTTAACTGGGTGAAACTTCTATTGTTAATAAGGTAAACGTGTATAGTATTGTCTCATATTCTGGTTCCTACAAATATATTCAATATGTTCATAGATATTAACTAAATAAAAGAATTCAGGTATTTATATTAATTTTATGATTCCTAGTAGATGCATATTAATTGAGGGTTTATTTTAAAGGATAATTATTTAAATATATTGTGTTATAACCCTGAGATAGACTGATATATTATTGGGAAAGCACTACTGAGATTTTATATAAATACTGACACTACAATAGGGTCACAATCATCCAGAGTCGCTAAAAACCTCCCTGAGCAATAAGCGGAGGCGTTCTAGCTTAAATTTAAATGCCTTCACATCTGAATCTGTCTGAGGGAACATCTTTCCTGAATCGGAAATCTCTCCCTCAGACAGCAAATCCCTCATCCCTACTTCAGAACATTGTGAGGGAATATCGGATACGGCCACTAAAGCGTCAGAAGGCTCAGCATTTGTTCTTAACCCAGAGCTACTGCACTTCCCTTGCAACCCAGGCAGTTTAGATAAAACCTCTGTGAGGGTAGTATTCATAACTGAAGCCATATCTTGCAAGGTGAAAGAATTAGAAGTACTTGGCGTTGCTTGTGCCAGGTGTCACCGGTTGTGACACTTGGGGAGAACTAGATGGCAAAACCTGATTTCCTTCTGTCTGAGAATCATCTAATGCCAAACTTTTATAAGTCAAAATATGCTGTTTGCAATTTATAGACATATCAGTACAAGTGGGACAAATTCCAAGAGGGGGTTCCACAATGGCTTCTAAACAAATTGAACAATGAGTTTCCTCAGTTTCAGACATGTTTAACAGACTAGTAATAAAGCAAGCAAGCTTGGAAAACACTTTCTTTAATGAAAAACACACAATTTGTAAAAACGGTACTGTGCCTTTAAGAGAAAAAAAGGCATACACAAACTGCAAAACGGGGTAAAATTGCTTCAATTTTTCTGAAATTTAAACAGTGTACCCACTAAGCTTAGAAGGATTGCACCACAAGTTAATAAGCAATAAACCCCCAAATGAAAAAAACGGATTGAAATTTGTCTAAAACCGGTTAAAAACCCTTATAAGCACCTTGCCACAGCTCTGCTGTGGCCCTACCTGCCCTTAGGAACGATAATATGGGGTTAAAGCTTCGAATAGGCCCTCAGTAGATTAACAGGACCTCAGGAGAAGTTGCTTGCTGCTTGTCTGTATAATTAAATGCACAACTGAGGCGTGAAAATAGGCCCGCCCACCTCACTCGATATTGCTGGGGCCTACACAAATCTAACAAACATAGTTTGCAAACCATGTGGGTTATAACAACCCCAAATAGCCAAATGACCCCTCAAGCAAACGTTCCATAAACATAAAAACGTTACTCCCAGAACACACAAACGTTTGTCCCAATTTTTCATAAACAAACTGAGTGCCCAAAAAACTTCATGCAAGCTAGTAAAGCCTCTTTCATACTAGGATTACTGCTTCCCCTAATGGGGATACTGTCAGCCTTTCTGAGTTAACACAGTCTCTGCAGAAAAATGACTGAACATACCTCATTGCTGTATAGCAAGAACCGTTCCTCATACTGAAGTTTTCCTGTACTCCTCAGCTTCTGTGGGAACAGCAGTGGACCTTAATTACAAATGCTAAGATCATCATTCTCCAGGCAGAAATCTTCATCTATGTCCTGCCTGAGAGTAAATAGTACAACACCGGTAACATTTAAAAATAACAAACTCTTGATTGAATATAAAATGAAAACTAACAGTTTAACACCTCTTCTCTTTACCCTTCCTGCTTAGAGCCAGCAAAGAGAATGATTGGGGGGTAGAGTTAAGGGGGGAGCTATATAGACAGCTCTACTGTGGTGCTCTCTTTGCTACTTCCTCTCAGGAAGGACAATATCCCCACAAGTAAGGATGAATCCGTGGACTCGGTACATCATGCAAAAAAAAGATATTTACGCCATATCTTATGATAGATTTTCCTGGTAACAGGCTTTCGAGCCTGAATCAAGGTATTTATGACTGACTCAGAGAAACCCCGCTTTGAAAGAATCAAGCGTTCAATCTCCAAGCAGTTAGTTGCAGAGAAATTAGATTTGGATGCTTGAATGGACCTTGAATCAGAAGGTCCTGTCTCAGCGGCAGACACCATGGTGGAAGAGATGACATGTCCACCAGGTCTGCATACCAAGTCCTGCGTGGCCACGCAGGCACTATCAAAATCACTGATGCTCTCTCCTGTTTGATTCTGGCAATCAGACGTGGAAGGAGAGGGAAAGGTGGAAACACATAAGCCAGGTTGAACGACCAGGGTACTGCTAGAGCATCTATCAGTACAGCCTGAGGATCCCTTGACCTGGAGCCGTAACGAGGAAGTTTGGCATTCTGACGAGACGCCATCAGATCCAATTCTGGTGTGCCCCAAAGCCGAACCAGTTGAGCAAACCACTCCGGATGGAGTTCTCACTCTCCCGGATGAAAAGTGACGACTTAGAAAGTCTGCCTCCCAGTTCTCTACACTTGGGATATAGATCGCTGACATATGGCAAGAGTGAGCCTCTGCTAATCGGATTATCCTTGAGACCTCTATCATCGCTAAGGAACTCCTTGTTCCACCCTGATGATTGATATAAGCCAGTCGTGATGTTGTCCGACTGAAACCTGATGAATCTGGCCGAAGCCAGCTGAGGCCATGCCTGGAGAGCATTGAATATCGCTCTTAATTCCAGAATATTTATCGGTAGGAGAGCCTCCTCCCGAGTCCACAAACCCTGAGCCTTTAGGGAATTCCAGACTGCACCCCAGCCCAGAAGGCTGTCGTCACTATAACCCATTCTGGCCTGCGGAAACACATTCCCTGGGACAGATGATCCTGTGACAACCACCAAAGAAGAGAGTCTCTGGTCTCTTGATCCAGATTTATCTGAGGAGATAAATCCACATAATCCCCATTCCACTGATTAAGCATACATAGTTGCAGTGGTCTGAGATGCAAGCAAGCAAACAGAACTATGTCCATTGCAGCTACCATTAGACCGATTACCTCCATACACTGAGCCACTGACGGCCGCGACCTCTGTCAGAAATATTTTCATGTCCACTGAGTCTATCAGAGTCCCTAGAAATGAAACTCTTGTGAGGGAGGAAAGAGAACTCTTTTTTACGTTCACCTTCCACCCGTGAGATCTTAGAAAGGCCAACACTAAGTCCGTGTGAGACTTGGCTAGTTGGAAGGTCGACGCTTGAATCAGAATGTCGTCTAGATAAGGCGCCACTGCTATGCCCCGTGGCCTTAGAACCGCCAGAAGGGACCCTAGCACCTTCGTGAAGATTTGTGGCGCCGTGGCCAACCCGAAAGGAAGAGCCACAAACTGATAATGCTTGTCCAGAAAGGCGAACCTGAGGAACTGGTGATGATCTTTGTGGATAGGAATGTGTAGATACGCATCCTTTAAATCCAAAATGGTCATATATTGACCCTCCTGGATCAATGGTAAGATAGTCCGAATGGTCTCCATCTTGAAAGATGGGACTCTTAGGAACTGGTTTAGGATCTTGAGATCCAGAATTGGTCTGAATGATTCCTCCTTTTTGGGAACAATAAACAGATTGGAGTAGAACCCCTGCCCTTGTTTTGCTTTTGGAGCTGGGCAGATCACTCCCATGGTAAAAAGGTCTTCTACACATCGTAAGAACGCCTCTCTTTTTGTCGGGTTTACAGACAATCGAGAAAGATGGAACCTCCCCCTTGGAGGGGAGTCCTTGAAATCCAGAAGGTATACCTGGGTTAAAATTTCTACTGCCCAGGAATCCTGAACGTCTCTTGCCCAGGCCTGAGCAAAGAGAGAGAGTCTGCCCCTACTAGATCCGGTCCCGGATCGGGGGCTACCCCTTCATGCTGACTTAGTGGCAGCAGCAGGCTTTTTGGCCTGTTTACCCTTGTTCCAAGCCTGATTAGGTCTCCAGGTAGGCTTGGATTGAGCAAAGTTCCCCTCTTGCTTTGCAGCAGAGGAAGAGGAACCACTCTAGAAGTTTCGAAAGTAACGAAAATTATTTTGTTTGGTCCTTGTCTTATTTGACTTATCCTGAGGGAGGGTATGATCCTTCCCTCCAGTAATGTCTGAAATGATCTCTTTCAGTGCAGGCCCGAACAAGGTCTTACCTTTGAAAGGGATGGACAAAAGCTTAGATGACACATCAGCTGACCAGGACTTAAGCCATAATGCTCTGCGTGCTTAAATGGCAAAACCTGAATTCTTTGCTGCTAACTTAGCAAGATGAAAAGCGGCGTCTGTAATAAAAGAATTAGCCAACTTAAGAGCCTTAATTCTGTCCAAAATATCATCTAGCGGGGTCTCCATCTGAAGAGCCTCTTCCAGAGCCTCAAACCAAAAGGCAGCTGCAGTGGTTACAGGAACAATGCATGCTATAGGTTGAAGAAGAAAACCTTGATGAACAAAAATTTTCTTTAGGAGACCCTCTAATTATTTTTTCCATAGGATCAATGAAAGCACAACTGTCTTCAATAGGTATAGTTGTAAGCTTAGCCAGAGTAGAAATAGCTCCCTCCACCTTAGGGACAGTCTGCCATGAGTCCTTTATGGTGTCAGAAATAGGGAACATTTTCTTAAAAACAGGAGGGGGATCGAATGGAATACTTGGTCTATCCCACTCCTTAGTAACAATGTCGGAAATCCTCTTAGGGACCGGAAAAACAGTGTAAACAGGAACCTCTAAATATTTCTCCATTTTACACAATTTCTCTGGAACTACAATAGGGTCACAATCATCCAGAGTAGCTAAAACCTCCCTGAGCAATAAGCGGAGCTGCTCTAGCTTAAATTAAAATGTCGTCATATCTGAATCTGTCTGAGGGAACTTATTAACTGAATCAGAAATCTCTCCCTCAGACAGCAAATCCCTCATCCCTACCTCAGAACATTGTGAGGGAATATCGGATACGGCTACTAAAGCGTCAGAAGGCTCAGCATTTGTTCTTAACCCAGTGCTACTGCGCTTCCCTTGCAACCCAGGTAGTTTAGATAAAACCTCTGTGATAGTAGTATTCATAACTGAAGCCATATCTTGCAAGGTGAAAGAATTAGACGCACTAGAAGTACTTGGCGTCACTTGTGCGGGGGTTACCGGTTGTGACACTTGGGGAGAACTAGATGGCAAAACCTGACTTCCTTCTGTCTGAGAATCATTTAATGCCAAATTTTTATAAGTCAAAATATGCTGTTTGCAATTTATAGACATATCAGTACAAGTGGGACACATTCTTAGAGGGGGTTCCACAATGGCTTCTAAACAAATTGAACAATGAGTTTCCTCAGTGTCAGACATGTTTAACAGACTAGTAATAAAGCAAGCAAGCTTGGAAAACACTTTTTAATGAAAAACATAATTTATGTAAGAACTTACCTGATAAATTCATTTCTTTCATATTAGCAAGAGTCCATGAGCTAGTGACGTATGGGATATACATTCCTACCAGGAGGGGCAAAGTTTCCCAAACCTCAAAATGCCTATAAATACACCCCTCACCACACCCACAAATCAGTTTAACGCATAGCCAAGAAGTGGGGTGATAAGACAAAAGTGCGAAAGCATAAAAAATAAGGAATTGGAATAATTGTGCTTTATACAAAAAAATCATAACCACCACAAAAAGGGTGGGCCTCATGGACTCTTGCTAATATGAAAGAAATTAATTTATCAGGTAAGTTCTTACATAAATTATGTTTTCTTTCATGTAATTAGCAAGAGTCCATGAGCTAGTGACGTATGGGATAATGACTACCCAAGATGTGGATCTTCCACGCAAGAGTCACTAGAGAGGGAGGGATAAAATAAAGACAGCCAATTCCGCTGAAAATAATCCACACCCAAAATAAAGTTTAAATCTTATAATGAAAAAAACTGAAATTATAAGCAGAAGAATCAAACTGAAACAGCTGCCTGAAGTACTTTTCTACCAAAAACTGCTTCAGAAGAAGAGAAAACATCAAAATGGTAGAATTTAGTAAAAGTATGCAAAGACCACCAAGTTGGTGCTTTGCAAATCTGATCAACCGAAGCTTCATTCCTAAACGCCCAGGAAGTAGAAACTGACCTAGTAGAATGAGCTGTAATCCTTTGAGGCGGAGTTTTACCCGACTCGACATAAGCATGTTGAATTAAAGATTTCAACCAAGATGCCAAAGAAATGGCAGAGGCCTTCTGACCTTTCCTAGAACCAGAAAAGATAAATAGACTAGAAGTCTTTCGGAAATTCTTAGTTGCTTCAACATAATATTTCAAAGCTCTAACTACATCCAAAGAATGCAATGATCTCTCCTTAGAATTCTTAGGATTAGGACATAATGAAGGAACCACAATTTCTCTACTAATGTTGTTAGAATTCACAACCTTAGGTAAAAATTTAAAAGAAGTTCGCAACACCGCCTTATCCTGATGAAAAATCAGAAAAGGAGACTCACAAGAAAGAGCAGATAATTCAGAAACTCTTCTAGCAGAAGAGATGGCCAAAAGAAACAAAACTTTCCAAGAAAGTAATTTAATGTCTAATGAATGCATAGGTTCAAACGGAGGAGCTTGAAGAGCCCCCAGAACCAAATTCAAACTCCAAGGAGGAGAAATTGACTTAATGACAGGTTTTATACGAACCAAAGCTTGTACAAAACAATGAATATCAGGAAGATTAGCAATCTTTCTGTGAATAAGAACAGAAAGAGCAGAGATTTGTCCTTTCAAGGAACTTGCAGACAAACCTTTATCCAAACCATCCTGAAGAAACTGTAAAATTCTCGGAATTCTAAAAGAATGCCAGGAAAAATGATGAGAAAGACACCAAGAAAAGTAAGTCTTCCAGACTCTATAATATATCTTCCTAGATACAGATTTACGAGCCTGTAACATAGTATTAATCACAGAATCAGAGAAACCTCTTTGACTAAGAATCAAGCGTTCAATCTCCATACCTTTAAATTTAAGGATTTGAGATCCTGATGGAAAAAAGGACCTTGCGACAGAAGGTTTGGTCTTAACGGAAGAGTCCACGGTTGGCAAGAGGCCATCCGGACAAGATCCGCATACCAAAACCTGTGAGGCCATGCTGGAGCCACCAGCAGAACAAACTAGCATTCCTTCAGAATCTTGGAGATTACTCTTGGAAGAAGAACTAGAGGCGAAAGATATAGGCAGGATGAAACTTCCAAGGAAGTGACAATGCATCCTCTGCTTCCGCTTGAGGATCCCTGGATCTGGACAGATACCTGGGAAGTTTCTTGTTTAGATGAGAAGCCATCAGATCTATTTCTGGAAGTCCCCACATTTGAACAATCTGTAGAAATACCTCTGGGTGAAGAGACCATTCACCCGGATGTAACGTTTGGCGACTGAGATAATCCGCTTCCCAATTGTCTATACCTGGGATATGAACCGCAGAAACTAGACAGGAGCTGGATTCCGCCCATACCAGTATCCGAGATACTTCTTTCATAGCCAGAGGACTGTGAGTCCCTCCTTGATGATTGATGTATGCCACAGTTGTGACATTGTCTGTCTGAAAACAAATGAACGATTCTCTCTTTAGAAGAGGCCATGACTGAAGAGCTCTGAAAATTGCACGGAGTTCCAAAATATTGATTGGTAATCTCACCTCCTGAGATTCCCAAACCCCTTGTGCTGTCAGAGACCCCCAAACAGCTCCCCAACCTGTCAGACTTGCATCTGTTGAAATTACAGTCCAGGTCAGAAGAACAAAAGAAGCCCCCTGAACTAAACGATGGTGATCTGTCCACCACGTCAGAGAGTGTCGTACAATCGGTTTTAAAGATATTAATTGAGATATCTTTGTGTAATCCCTGCACCACTGGTTCAGCATACAGAGCTGAAGAGGTCGCATGTGAAAACGAGCAAAGGGGATCGCGTCCGATGCAGCAGTCATAAGACCTAGAATTTCCATGCATAAGGCTACCGAAGGGAATGATTGTGATTGAAGGTTTCGACAAGCTGAGATCAATTTTAGACGTCTCTTGTCTGTCAGAGACAGAGTCATGGACGCTGAATCTATCTGGAAACCTAAAAAGGTTACCCTTGTCTGAGGAATCAATGAACTTTTCGGTAAATTGATCCTCCAACCATGATCTTGAAGAAACAACACAAGTTGATTCGTATGAGATTCTGCTAAATGTGAAGACTGAGCAAGTACCAAGATATCGTCCAAATAAGGAAATACCACAATACCCTGTTTTCTGATTACAGACAGAAGGGCACCGAGAACCTTTGTAAAAATTCTTGGAGCTGTTGCTAGGCCAAACGGCAGAGCCACAAACTGGTAATGCTTGTCTAGGAAAGAGAATCTCAGAAACTGATAGTGATCTGGATGAATCGGAATATGCAGATATGCATCCTGTAAATCTATTGTGGACATATAATGCCCTTTCTGAACAAAAGGCAGGATAGTCCTTATAGTTACCATTTTGAATGTTGGTATCCTTACATAACGATTCAATATTTTTAGATCCAGAACTGGTCTGAAGGAATTCTCCTTCTTTGGTACAATGAAGAGACTTGAATAAAACCCCAGCCCCTGTTCCAGAACTGGAACTGGCATAATTACTCCAGCCAACTCTAGATCTGAAACACATTTCAGAAATGCTTGAGCCTTCGCTGGATTTACTGGGACGCGGGAAAGAAAAAATCTCTTTGCAGGAGGCCTTATCTTGAAGCCAATTCTGTACCCTTCTGAAACAATGTTTTGAATCCAAAGATTGTGAATTGAATTGATCCAAATTTCTTTGAAAAATCGTAATCTGCCCCCTACCAGCTGGGCTGGAATGAGGGCCGCACCTTCATGTGGACTTGGGATCTGGCTTTGGTTTTCTAAAAGGCTTGGATTTATTCCAGACTGGAGATGGTTTCCAAACTGATACCGCTCCTGTGGGTGAAGGATCAGGCTTTTGTTCCTTATTGTGACGAAAGGAACGAAAACGATTATTAGACCTAAATTTACCTTTAGATTTTTTATCCTGTGGTAAAAAAGTTCCTTTCCCTCCAGTAACAGTTGAGATAATAGAATCCAACTGAGAACCAAATAATTTATTACCCTGGAAAGAAAGGGAAAGCAAAGTTGACTTAGAAGACATATCAGCATTCCAAGTTTTAAGCCATAAAGCTCTTCTAGCTAAAATAGCTAGAGACATATAACTGACATCAACCCTAATGATATCAAAGATGGCATCACAAATAAAATTATTAGCATGTTGAAGAAGATTAACAATGCTATGAGAATTATGATCTGTTACTTGCTGCGCTAAAGCTTCTAACCAAAATGTTGAAGCTGCAGCAACATCCGCTAAAGATATAGCAGGTCTAAGAAGATTACCTGAACATAAGTAAGCTTTTCTTAGAAATGATTCAATCTTCCTATCTAAAGGATCCTTAAAGGAAGTACTATCTGCCGTAGGAATAGTAGTACGTTTAGCAAGAGTAGAGACAGCCCCATCAACTTTAGGGATTTTGTCCCAAAATTCTAATCTGTCAGATGGCACAGGATATAATTGCTTAAAACGTTTAGAAGGAGTAAATGAATTACCCAAATTATTCCATTCCCTGGAGATTACTTCAGAAATAGCATCATGGACAGGAAAAACTTCTGGAATAACTACAGGAGATTTAAAAACCTTATTTAAACGTTTAGATTTAGTATCAAGAGGACCAGAATCCTCTTTCTAATGCAATTAAGACTTCTTTAAGTAAAGAACGAATAAATTCCATTTTGAATAAATATGAAGATTTATCAGCATCAACCTCTGAGACAGAATCCTCTGAACCAGAGGAACCATTATCAGAATGATGTTCATTTAAAAATTCATCTGAAAAATGAGAAGTTTTAAAAGACCTTTTACGTTTACTAGAAGGAGGAATAACAGAAATAGCCTTCTTAATGGATTTAGAAACAAAATCTCTTATGTTAACAGGAACACTCTGAGTATTAGATGTTGATGGAACAGCAACAGGTAATGTAACATTACTAAAGGAAATATTATCTGCATTAACAAGTTTGTCATGACATTCATTACAAACAACAGCTGGAGGAATAGATACCACAAGTTTACAGCAGATACACTTAACTTTGGTAGATCCAGCACCAGGCAGCGTTTTTCCAGAAGTATCTTCTGACTCAGTGTCAATCTGGGACATCTTGTAATATGTAATAGAAAAAAAACAACATATAAAGCAAAATTGATCAAATTCCTTAAATGACAGTTTCAGGAATGGGAAAAAAATGCCAGTGAACAAGCTTCTAGCAACCAGAAGCAATAAATAATGAGACTTAAATAATGTGGAGACAATAGTAACACCCATATTTTTTAGCGCCAAAAAAGACGCCCACATTATTTGGCGCCTAAATGCTTTTGGCGCCAAAAATGACGCCACATCCGGAACGCCGACACTTTTGGCGCAAAAAAACGTCAAAGATGACGCAACTTCCGGCGACACGTATGACGCCGGAAACAGAAAATTTTTTTTGCCGCCAAAAAAGTCTGCGCCAAGAATGACGCAATAAAATGAAGCATTTTCAGCCCCCAACAGCCCACAGGGAAAAAAGTCAAATTTTAAGGTAAGAAAAAAATTGATTTATTCATATGCATTATCCCAAATATGAAACTGACTGTCTGAAATAAGGAATGTTGAACATCCTGAGTCAAGGCAAATAAATGTTTGAATACATATATTTAGAACTTTATATAAAAGTGCCCAACCATAGCTTAGAGTGTCACAGAAAATAAGACTTACTTACCCCAGGACACTCATCTACATGTAGTAGAAAGCCAAACCAGTACTGAAACGAGAATCAGTAGAGGTAATGGTATATATAAGAGTATATCGTCGATCTGAAAAGGGAGGTAAGAGATGAATCTCTACGACCGATAACAGAGAACCTATGAAATAGACCCCGTAGAAGGAGATCATTGAATTCAAATAGGCAATACTCTCCTCACATCCCTCTGACATTCACTGCATGCTGAGAGGAAAACCGGGCTCCAACCTGCTGCGGAGCGCATATCAACGTAGAATCTAGCACAAACTTACTTCACCACCTCCATAGGAGGCAAAGTTTGTAAAACTGATTTGTGGGTGTGGTGAGGGGTGTATTTATAGGCATTTTGAGGTTTGGGAAACTTTGCCCCTCCTGGTAGGAATGTATATCCCATACGTCACTAGCTCATGGACTCTTCCTAATTACATGAAAGAAAAAACACAATTTGCAAAAACGGTACTGTGCCTTTAAGAGAAAAAAAGGCATACACAAACTGCAAAACAGGTTAAAATTGCTTCAAATTTTCCGAAATTTTAACAGTGTACCCACTAAGCCTTAGAAGGATTGCACAACAAGTAAATAAGCAATAAACCCACAAATGACAAAACCAGATTGAAATTTGTCTAAAAACAGGTTAAAACCCCTATAAGCACCTTGCGACAGCTCTGCTTTGGCCCTACCTGCTCTTAGGAACGATAATCTGGGGTTAAAGCTTCGAATAGGCCCTCAGGAGGCTATCAGTACCTCAGGAGAAGTTGCTTGCTGCTTGTCTGAATTACTAAATGCGCAACTGAGGCGCGAAAATAGGCCCCGCCCACCTCACTCGATGTTGCTGGGGCCTACACTAATCTAGCAAACTATGTTTGAAAACCATGTGGGTTATAACAACCCTAAATAAGCCAAATGACCCCTCAAACGTTCCCATAAACATAAAAAACGTTACTCCCAGAACACACAAACGTTTGTCACTTTCTAATAAACAAACTGAGTGCCCAAAAAACTTAGCCCTTCATGCAAGCTAGTAAAGCCTCTTTCATACTAGGATTACTTCTTCCCCTTATGGGGATACTGTCAGCCTTTCTGACTTAACACAGTCTCTGCAGAAAATATGACTGAACATGCCTCATTGCTGCATAGCAAGAAACCGTTCCTCACACTGAAGTTTTCTTGTACTCCTCAGCTTCTGTGGGAACAGCAGTGGACCTTAGTTACAAATGCTAAGATCATAATCCTCCAGGCAGAAATCTTCATCTATGTCCTGCCTGAGAGTAAATAGTACAACACCGGTACCATTTAAAAATAAACTCTTGATTGTAGCTAAAATTAAACAGCTTAACACCTCTTTCACTTTACCCTTCCTGCTTAGAGCCAGCAAAGAGAATGACTGGGGGTGGAGTTAAGGGGGGAGCTATATAGACAGCTCTGCTATGGTGCTCTCTTTGCCACTTCCTGTTAGGAAGGATAATATCCCACAAGTAAGGATGGATCCGTGGACTCAGTACATCATGCAAAAGAAATTAACTTTGCAGTTCTGAGAGGAAGAGTTTCCCAATTATAGTTTCTAATAATTTCTAACAGCATTTTCCTATATATAAAGAAAGACATTTAACCTTGTTATTTAGTTAAAGAGAAATGCATTATGCATTCACTTGAGACAAAATAAATCCAATAATCTAAACGGGATGTAATATCTACTTAACACTTCACAATTACACTAATTCACTTTTTTAGGTGAGGGAAATAAAAATACAAAACTTAAAATTGTAATTTTGCCTTTTATGATTAACACTATAGGATATTTACAACTCACAAATGTAATATAATTCATTTCGGATACAAAATTTTGAATTTTACAAGGATGTTTTGCAATACACATTTTAAATCAAGACAAATTCCAGATGTGCTTGAAGTCATGTCAAATTTACAACATTGATTTTGTACTAATAAAAAAAATTAACACATCTATATAATTATCTGAGGAATTCAAGGGTAATGACTCCTGAAACAATGTGTGGATATTAAGAAATTGATGCTCCTATTTTTAATCTTTTTTTTTTTTTTAAAACCCACACATTTAGGATGGTGAAAGGTTGGAAGACCCACTGACTGCATTTATAATGTAGAGCATACAATGATTTTTGTTGGTATGGTATATGGTATTTAAGATATGTATCACTATTTTAACATGGCCTCTTTCACTTTACCCTTCCTGCTTAGAGCCAGCAAAGAGAATGACTGGGGGGTGGAGTTAAGGGGGGAGCTATATAGACAGCTCTGCTATGGTGCTCTCTTTGCCACTTCCTGTTAGGAAGGATAATATCCCACAAGTAAGGATGGATCCGTGGACTCAGTACATCATGCAAAAGAAATTAACTTTGCAGTTCTGAGAGGAAGAGTTTCCCAATTATAGTTTCTAATAATTTCTAACAGCATTTTCCTATATATAAAGAAAGACATTTAACCTTGTTATTTAGTTAAAGAGAAATGCATTATGCATTCACTTGAGACAAAATAAATCCAATAATCTAAACGGGATGTAATATCTACTTAACACTTCACAATTACACTAATTCACTTTTTTAGGTGAGGGAAATAAAAATACAAAACTTAAAATTGTAATTTTGCCTTTTATGATTAACACTATAGGATATTTACAACTCACAAATGTAATATAATTCATTTCGGATACAAAATTTTGAATTTTACAAGGATGTTTTGCAATACACATTTTAAATCAAGACAAATTCCAGATGTGCTTGAAGTCATGTCAAATTTACAACATTGATTTTGTACTAATAAAAAAAATTAACACATCTATATAATTATCTGAGGAATTCAAGGGTAATGACTCCTGAAACAATGTGTGGATATTAAGAAATTGATGCTCCTATTTTTAATCATTTTTTTTTTTTAAAACCCACACATTTAGGATGGTGAAAGGTTGGAAGACCCACTGACTGCATTTATAATGTAGAGCATACAATGATTTTTGTTGGTATGGTATATGGTATTTAAGATATGTATCACTATTTTAACATGGTCTGTACGTTTGGATTTATCATTTTATAAACATAATGAATTGTAAGACGAATGTGTGAGATTATTTAATGGTGCTTATTTATGCACTTTATAACTTAGCATATGGGCAAAATAAATAGCACTGATCACTAACTTATATGGTTATTGCTAACCTCGGTGAATTGTTCTACATAAGTGAAGTAGTAAAATAGAGGCCCCTGAATTACCATGCACATCTAGTGTACACAATATAAAGAAAAAATAAAAATTATTACACAATGCAAGAAGAGACAGGAATATGCTACTTTGCATGTACAAGTGCAACATGTTGCATTAAAGTGAATAAATATCACAGATTTAATGTCATTATTAAAGTGATGTCTGATCAGCATTTAGTAGTACACTGTCCAAAGAGAAGAATTAGAAAAGAAATGTCCCAAAACTTCCTTTGCCATTTCTTTTAAACTGATTGCCTATTATAGAGACAAACATTTCTTGGGATGTTAGGTTTTCATCATCTGCTTTTGTAATTCCCAAGGCACTCAGTCTTTTCTTCTGTATTTGGCGTTTGCTCTTTGAGTTGGCGACCAATTCATTAGCAATGGCGTGATTTCCTTCCACTTCCTCACTTGTTTCACACTTCTCATTTTCAGGGACTACTATTGCCATAGGTTCATCAGTCTGTACTACATCTATTTTGTCCACATGTTCTATAATATCCTTATCTGATTGTATCCCTAGTAAAAAAAAAAAAAAAAAAAAAAAAAAAAAAAAAAAAAAGAAAATATAATAAATGAGGTAGCTTTTTATTATTACTTATGGAAGTTAAAAAATTTTTTTTATCAAAAACTAAATAAAATGGCTCCAACTACAACTAGTTTGTTTTGGAAGCTAAAACTTGTACACTCAATTCCAGAACATGAAAACATAGAAAGAATCAATATCAAACATGTTTAAAGGGCAAAACATCTACTTCATCTCTTAGAGATAATTTTTTTTTTCTAAAACAGAAACATACTGAGAAAAAAGGAAATTTATGCTTACCTGATAAATGTATTTCTTTTACGATATGACGAGTCCACGGATTTCATCCTTACTTATGGGATTACACCTCCTTTAGCTCCTCCCTTCCCTCCCCCTCCAGTCATTCGACCGAAGTTAGGAAGAGAAAGGAAAAGCCAAAAGGTGCAGAGGTGACTGAAGTTTAACAAAATAAATACCTGTCTTAGAAATGACGGCCGTGGACTCGTCATATCGTAAAAGAAAACATAATTTATGCTTACCTGATAAATTCCTTTCTTCTGTAGTGTGATCAGTCCACGGGTCATCATTACTTGTGGGATATTAACTGCTCCCCTACAGGAAGTGCAAGAGGATTCACCCAGCAGAGTTGCTATATAGCTCCTCCCCTCTACGTCACCTCCAGTCATTCGACCAAGGACCAACGAGAAAGGAGAAGCCAAGGGTGTAGTGGTGACTGGAGTATAATTTAAAAAATATTTACCTGCCTTAAAAAACAGGGCGGGCCGTGGACTGATCACACTACAGAAGAAAGGAATTTATCAGGTAAGCATAAATTATGTTTTCTTCTGTTAAGTGTGATCAGTCCACGGGTCATCATTACTTGTGGGATACCAATACCAAAGCAAAAGTACACGGATGACGGGAGGGATAGGCAGGCTCTTTATACAGAAGGAACCACTGCCTGAAGAACCTTTCTCCCAAAAATAGCCTCCGAGGAAGCAAAAGTGTCAAATTTGTAAAATTTGGAAAAAGTATGAAGTGAAGACCAAGTTGCAGCCTTGCAAATCTGTTCAACAGAGGCCTCATTCTTAAAGGCCCAAGTGGAAGCCACAGCTCTAGTGGAATGAGCTGTAATTCTTTCAGGAGGCTGCTGTCCAGCAGTCTCATAAGCTAAACGAATTATGCTACGAAGCCAAAAAGAGAGAGAGGTAGCAGAAGCTTTTTGACCTCTCCTCTGACCAGAGTAAACGACAAACAGGGAAGACGTTTGTCGAAAATCTTTAGTTGCCTGTAAATAAAATTTAAGGGCACGAACTACATCCAGATTGTGCAAAAGACGTTCCTTCCTCGAAGAAGGATTTGGGCACAAGGATGGAACAACAATCTCCTGATTGATATTCCTGTTAGTGACTACCTTAGGTAAGAACCCAGGCTTAGTACGCAGAACTACCTTATCCGAGTGAAAAATCAAATAAGGAGAATCACAATGTAAGGCTGATAACTCAGAGACTCTTCGAGCCGAGGAAATAGCCATTAAAAATAGAACTTTCCAAGATAACAACTTTATATCAATGGAATGAAGGGGTTCAAACGGAACACCCTGTAAAACGTTAAGAACAAGGTTTAAACTCCATGGTGGAGCCACAGCTTTAAACACAGGTTTAATCCTGGCCAAAGCCTGACAAAAAGCCTGAACGTCTGGAACTTCTGACAGACGCTTGTGTAACAGAATGGACAGAGCTGAGATCTGTCCCTTTAAGGAACTAGCGGATAACCCCTTTTCTAAACCTTCTTGTAGAAAAGACAATATCCTAGGAATCCTAACCTTACTCCAAGAGTAACCTTTGGATTCGCACCAATATAGGTATTTACGCCATATTTTATGGTAAATCTTTCTGGTGACAGGCTTCCTAGCCTGTATTAAGGTATCAATAACTGACTCAGAAAAACCACGCTTTGATAAGATCAAGCGTTCAATTTCCAAGCAGTCAGCTTCAGAGAAGTTAGATTTTGATGTTTGAAAGGACCCTGAATCAGAAGGTCCTGTTTCAGAGGTAACGACCAAGGTGGACAGAATGACATGTCCACCAGATCTGTATACCAAGTCCTGCGTGGCCATGCAGGCGCTATTAGAATCACTGATGCTTTCTCCTGTTTGATTCTGGCAATCAATCGAGGAAGCATCGGGAAAGGTGGAAACACATAAGCCATCCTGAAGGTCCATGGTGCTGTCAAGGCATCTATCAGGACCGCTCCCGGATCCCTGGATCTGGACCCGTAGCGCGGAAGCTTGGCGTTCTGTCGAGACGCCATGAGATCTATCTCTGGTTTGCCCCAACGTGGAAGTATTTGGGCAAAGACCTCTGGATGAAGTTCCCACTCCCCCGGATGAAAAGTCTGACGACTTAAGAAATCTGCCTCCCAGTTCTCCACTCCCGGGATGTGGATTGCAGACAGGTGGCAAGAGTGAGACTCTGCCCAGCGAATTATCTTCGATACTTCCATCATTGCTAGGGAGCTTCTTGTCCCTCCCTGATGGTTGATATAAGCTACAGTCGTGATGTTGTCCGACTGGAACCTGATGAACCCCCGAGTTGCTAACTGGGGCCAAGCCAGAAGAGCATTGAGGACTGCTCTCAATTCCAGAATGTTTATTGGAAGAAGACTCTCCTCCTGATTCCATAGTCCCTGAGCCTTCAGAGAATTCCAGACAGCGCCCCAACCTAGTAGGCTGGCGTCTGTTGTTACAATTGACCAGTCTGGCCTGCTGAATGGCATTCCCCTGGACAGATGTGGCCGATAAAGCCACCATAGAAGAGAATTTCTGGTCTCTTGAATGGAATGAAGGACACGGCATGCATTTTGAAGTTTTGTTAACCTGTCCTCTGTCAGGTAAATCTTCATTTCTACAGAATCTATCAGAGTCCCCAGGAAGGGAACTCTTGTGAGTGGAAAGAGAGAACTTTTCTCTTCGTTCACTTTCCATCCATGCGACCTTAGAAATGCCAGTACTATCTCTGTATGAGATTTGGCAGTTTGAAAGCTTGAAGCTTGTATCAGTATGTCGTCTAAGTACGGAGCTACTGAAATTCCTCGCGGTCTTAGTACCGCCAGAAGAGTGCCCAGAACCTTTGTGAAGATTCTTGGAGCCGTAGCCAGTCCGAATGGAAGAGCTACAAACTGGTAATGCCTGTCTAAAAAGGCAAACCTTAGATACCGGTAATGACTTCTGTGAATCGGTATGTGAAGGTAAGCATCCTTTAAATCCACTGTGGTCAAGTACTGACCCTCTTGGATCATGGGCAAAATTGTTCGAATAGTTTCCATCTTGAACGATGGAACTCTTAGGAATTTGTTTAGGATCTTTAAATCCAAGATTGGCCTGAAGGTTCCCTCTTTTTGGGAACTACAAACAGATTTGAGTAAAACCCTTGTCCTTGTTCCAACCGCGGAACTGGATGGATCACTCCCATTAATAAAAGATCTTGTACGCAGCGTAGAAACGCTTCCTTCTTTGTTAGGTTTGTTGACAACCTTGACAGATGAAATCTCCCTCTTGGGGGAGAGGATTTGAAGTCCAGAAGGTATCCCTGAGATATGATCTCTAACACCCAGGGATCCTGAACATCTCTTGCCCAAGCCTGGGCGAAGAGGGAAAGTCTGCCCCCCACTAGATCCGGTCCCGGATCGGGGGCCCTCAATTCATGCTGTCTTAGGGGCAGCAGCAGGTTTTCTGGCCTGTTTGCCCCTGTTCCAGGACTGGTTAGGTTTCCAGCCTTGTCTGTAGCGAGCAACAGCTCCTTCCTGTCTTGGTGCAGAGGAAGTTGATGCTGCTCCTGCTTTGAAATTACGAAAGGAACGAAAATTGGACTGTCTAGCCTTGGCTTTGGCCTTGTCCTGAGGCAGGGCATGACCTTTACCTCCTGTAATGTCATCAATAATCTCTTTCAAGCCGGGTCCGAATAAGGTCTGCCCTTTGAAAGGAATATTAAGCAATTTAGATTTAGACGTAACATCAGCTGACCAGGATTTTAGCCACAGAGCTCTGCGTGCCTGAATGGCGAATCCTGAATTTTTAGCCGCAAGTTTAGTTAAATGTACTACGGCATCTGAAATAAATGAATTAGCTAACTTAAGGAATTTAAGTTTGTGTGTGATGTCATCTAGTGTGGATGATTGAAGTGTCTCTTCCAGAGACTCAAACCAAAATGCTGCTGCAGCCGTGACAGGCGCAATACATGCAAGAGGTTGCAATATAAACCCTTGTTGAACAAACATTTTCTTAAGGTAACCCTCTAATTTTTTATCCATTGGATCTGAAAAAGCACAGCTATCCTCCACTGGGATAGTGGTACGCTTAGCTAAAGTAGAAACTGCTCCCTCCACCTTAGGGACCATTTGCCATAAGTCCCGTGTGGCGGCGTCTATTGGAAACATTTTTCTGAATATAGGAGGGGGTGAGAAAGGCACACCGGGTCTATCCCACTCCTTAGTAACAATGTCAGTAAGTCTCTTAGGTATAGGAAAAACGTCAGTACTCGTCGGTACCGCAAAATATTTATCCAACCTACACATTTTTTCTGGGATTGCAACTGTGTTACAATCATTCAGAGCCGCTAATACCTCCCCTAGTAACACACGGAGGTTCTCAAGCTTAAATTTAAAATTTGAAATGTCTGAGTCCAGTTTATTTGGATCAGAACGGTCACCCACAGAATGAAGCTCTCCGTCTTCACGTTCTGCAAACTGTGACGCAGTATCAGACATGGCCCTTGCATTATCAGCGCACTCTGTTCTCATCCCAGAGTGATCACGTTTACCTCTTAGTTCTGGTAGTTTAGCCAAAACTTCAGTCATAACAGTAGCCATATCTTGTAATGTGATTTGTAATGGCCGCCCAGATGCACTCGGCGCTACAATATCACGCACCTCCTGAGCGGGAGATGCAGGTACTGACACGTGAGGCGAGTTAGTCGGCATAACTCTCCCCTCGTTGTTTGGTGAAATATGTTCAATTTGTACAGATTGACTATTTTTTAAAGTAGCATCAATACATTTAGTACATAAATTTCTATTGGGCTCCACTTTGGCATTAACACATATAGCACAGAGATATTCCTCTGAATCAGACATGTTTAACACACTAGCAAATAAACAGCAACTTGGAAATACTTTTCAAAGTAATTTACAAATAATATGAAAACGAACTGTGCCTTTAAGAAGCACAGAAAATATTATAACAGATAAAATAATTAAGTTATAGCATCAATCTTTGTCAGAATATACAGTTTTAGCAAAGGATTGTTCCCCTCAGCAAATGATAACTAACCCAGGCAGCAGAAAAAAATACACAAATAAACGTTTTTTATATCACAGTCAATACAATCAGCACAGCTCTGCTGTGAATGATTACTTCCCTCAAAAAAGACTCTTGAGATCCCTGAACTCTGTAGAGATGAACCGGATCATGCAGGAAGAAAATGAACCTCTGACTGAGTTTTTCTGATGCATAGTGAAAGCACCAAAATGGCCCCTCCCCCACACACATAACAGTGAGAGGGATCAGTGAACTGCTCTAATTTAAATCAAAACTATTGCCAAGTGGAAAAAAAGTGCCCAAAACATTTTTTCACCCAGTACCTCAGAGAAAAAAACGTTTTTACATGCCAGCAAAAAAACGTTTTACCTCAATAATTAATTGTCATTTAAAACCTATTGCAAGTCCCTGCAAAATAGGTTAAGTCTATGTATACAGTTTAAAAGCCAGAGAAGTACCATTTCCCAGAAAACTGAAGTGTAAAATATACATACATGACAGCCTGATATCAGCTACATCTACTGCATTCAAGGCTGAGTTTACATTATAACGGTATGGCAGGATTTTCTCATCAATTCCATGTCAGAAAATAATAAACTGCTACATACCTCTTTGCAGATTAATCTGCCTGCTGTCCCCTGATCTGAAGTTTACCTCTCCTCAGATGGCCGAGAAACAGCAATATGATCTTAACTACTCCGGCTAAAATCATAGAAAAACTCAGGTAGATTCTTCTTCAAATTCTACCAGAGAAGGAATAACACACTCCGGTGCTATTATAAAATAACAAACTTTTGATTGAAGATATAAAAACTAAATATATCACCATAGTCCTCTCACACATCCTATCTAGTCGTTGGGTGCAAGAGAATGACTGGGGGTGACGTAGAGGGGAGGAGCTATATAGCAACTCTGCTGGGTGAATCCTCTTGCACTTCCTGTAGGGGAGCAGTTAATATCCCACAAGTAATGATGACCCGTGGACTGATCACACTTAACAGAAGAAATAAATTTATCAGGTAAGCATAAATTTCCTTTTCTTTTACAAGATATGACGAGTCCACGGATTTCATCCATACTTATGGGATACAATACCAAAGCTATAGGACACGGATTAAAGGGAGGGACAAGACAGGAACCTAAACGGAAGGCACCACTGCTTGAAGAACCTCTCTCCCAAAACCAGCCTCAGAAGAAGCGAAAAGCCATGTGCCCCTCTTACATACACAACAAACATATCGCTCCAATATAAAGCGTAACTGTATGAAAAAAAACTGCACTGCCTCAGGTCAGTTTAATGTATGACAATGACAGTCCTTAGCCAGCAACCGCATCTACCAGCGTTTAGCCCATACTGAATAACATAATTTATGTAAGAACTTACCTGATAAATTAATTTCTTTCATATTAGCAAGAGTCCACGAGCTAGTGACGTATGGGATATACATTCCTACCAGGAGGGGCAAAGTTTCCCAAACCTCAAAATGCCTATAAATACACCCCTCACCACACCCACAATTCAGTTTAACGAATAGCCAAGAAGTGGGGTGATAAGAAAGGAGCGAAAGCATAAAAAAAATAAGGAATTGGAATAATTGTGCTTTATACAAAAAAATCATAACCACCACAAAAAGGGTGGGCCTCATGGACTCTTGCTAATATGAAAGAAATTAATTTGTCAGGTAAGTTCTTACATAAATTATGTTTTCTTTCATGTAATTAGCAAGAGTCCATGAGCTAGTGACGTATGGGATAGTAGATACCCAAGATGTGGAACTTCCATGCAAGAGTCACTAGAGAGGGAGGGATAAAATAAAGACAGACAATTCCGCTGAAAAAATAATCCACAACACAAATCAAAAAAATGAAATAATAAGCAGCAGAATCAAACTGAAACAGCTGCCTGAAGTACTTTTCTACCAAAAACTGCTTCTGAAGAAGAGAAAACATCAAAATGGTAGAATTTAGTAAAAGTATGCAAAGAAGACCAAGTTGCTGCTTTGCAAATTTGATCAACAGAAGCTTCATTCCTAAAAGCCCAGGAAGTAGAAACTGACCTAGTAGAATGAGCTGTAATCCTTTGAGGCGGGGACTTACCCGACTCTACATAAGCATGATGAATCAAAGATTTTAACCAAGATGCCAAAGAAATGGCAGAAGCCTTCTGACCTTTCCTGGAACCAGAAAAGATAACAAATAGACTAGAAGTCTTTCTATAACCTTTAGTAGCTTCAACATAATATTTCAAAGCTCTTACTACATCCAAAGAATGTAAGGATTTCTCCAGAGAATTCTTAGGATTAGGACACAATGAAGGGACAACAATCTCTCTACTAAAGTTGTTAGAATTCACAACCTTAGGTAAAAATTTAAATGAAGTCTGCAACACTGCCTTATCCTGATGAAAAATCAGAAAAGGAGATTCAGAAGAGCAGATAACACAAACTCTTCTAGCAGAAGAGATGGCTAAAAGGAACAACACTTACCAAGAAAGTAATTTAATATCCAGAGAATGCATAGGTTCAAACGGAGGAGCTTGTAAAGCCCTCAGAACCAAATTAAGACTCCAAGGAGGAGAGATTGACTTAATGACAGGCTTGATACGAACAAAAGCCTGTACCAAACAATGAATATCAGGATGATTAGCAATCTTTCTGTGAAAAAGAACAGAAAGAGCAGAGATTTGACCTTTCAAAGAGCTTGCAGACAAACCCTTATCCAAACCATCCTGAAGAAACTGTAAAATTCTAGGAATTCTAAAAGAATGCCAAGAGAGTTTATGAGAAGAACACCAAGAAATGTAAGTCTTCCAGACTAGATAATAAATCTTTCTAGACACAGATTTACGAGCCTGTATCATAGTATTAATCACTGAGTCAGAGAAACCTCTATGACTAAGAATCAGGCGTTCAATCTCCATACCTTCAAATTTAATGATTTGAGATCCTGATGAAAAAATGGGCCTTGAGATAGAAGGTCTGGCCTTAATTGAAGTGTCCAAGGTTGGCAACTTGCCATCCGAACGAGATCCGCATACCAAAACCTGTGAGGCCATGCTGGAGCCACCAGCAATACAAACGAACGTTCCATTAGAATTTTGGAAATCACTTTTGGAAGAAGAACTAGAGGCGGAAAGATATAAGCATGTTGATAATTCCAAGGAAGCGACAGCGCGTCCACTGCTTCCGCCTGAGGATCCCTGGATCTGGACAGATACCTGGGATGTTTCTTGTATAGATGAGAGGCCATCAGATCTATTTATGGAAGTCCCCAGATTTGAACAATCTGAAGAAATACCTCTGGGTGAAGAGACCATTCGCCCGGATGTAACGTCTGGCGACTGAGAAAATCCACTTCCCAATTGTCTACACTTGGGATATGAACCGCAGAAATTAGACAGGAGCTGGATTCCTCCCATACAAGTATCCGAGATACTTCTTTCATAGCCTGAGGACTGTGAGTCCCACCTTGATTATTGACATACGCCACGGTTGTGACATTGTCTGTCTGAAAACAAATAAACGATTCTCTCTTCAGAAGAGGCCAGAACTGAAGAGCTCTGAAAATCGCACGGAGTTCCAAAATGTTGATTGGTAATTTCGCCTCCTGAAATTCCTAAACCCCCTGCGCTGTCAGAGATCCCCATAAAGCTCCCCAACCTGAAAGACTCGCATCTGTTGAGATTACAGTCCAGGTTGGACGAACAAAAGAGGCCCCTTGAATTAGACGATGGTGATTCAACCACCAAGTCAGAGAAGATCGAACATTGGGATTTAAGGATATTAATTGTGATATCTTTGTATAATCCCTGCACCACTGGTTCAGCATACAAAGCTGGAGAGGTCTCATGTGAAAACGAGCAAAGGGGATTGCGTCCGATGCAGCAGTCATGAGACCTAGAATTTCCATGCACAAAGCTACCGAAGGGAATGATTGAGACTGAAGGTTTCGACAAGCTGAAACCAACTTCAGACGTCTCTTTTCTGTTAGAGACAAAGTCATGGACACTGAATCTATTTGAAAGCCCAAAAAGGTTACCTTTGTCTGAGGAATCAATGAACTCTTTGGTAAATTGATCATCCAACCATGTCTTTGAAGAAACAACACAAGTTGATTCGTATGAGATTCTGCAGAATGTAAAGACTGAGCAAGTACCAAGATATCGTCCAAATAAGGAAATACCGCAATACCCTGTTCTCCGATTACAGAGAGAAGGGCACCGAGAACCTTTGAAAAGATCCTTGGAGCTGTTGCTAAGCCAAACGGAAGAGCAACAAACTGGTAATGCTTGTCTAGAAAAGAGAATCTCAGGAACTGATAGTGATCTGGATGAATTGGAATATGAAGATATGCATCCTGTAAGTCTATTGTAGACATATAATGCCCTTGCTGAACAAAAGGCAGAATAGTCCTTATAGTCACCATCTTGAATGTTGGTATCCTTACATAACGATTCAATATTTTTAGATCCAGAACTGGTCTGAAGGAATTCTCCTTCTTTGGAACAATGAATAGATTTGAGTAAAACCCCAGACCCCGTTCCAAAACTGGAACTGGCACAATTACCCCAGCCAACTCTAGGTCTGAAACACATTTCAGAAACGCCTGAGCCTTCACTGGGTTTACTGGAATGCGTGAGAGAAAAAATCTTCTCACAGGCGGCATTACCTTGAAACCTATTCTGTACCCTTGTGAAACAATGTTCTGAACCCAAAGACTGTGAATCGAATTGATCCAAATATCTTTGAAAAATCGTAACCTGTCCCCTACCAGCTGAGCTGGAATGAGGGCCGCACCTTCATGCAGATTTGGGAGCTGGTTTTGACTTTCTAAAAGGCTTGGATTTATTCCCGACTGGAGAAGGTTTCCAAACGGAAACCGTTCCTTTAGGGGAAGGGTCAGGCTTTTGTTCCTTATTCTGACGAAAGGAACGAAAACGATTAGCAGCCCTATATTTACCTTTAGATTTTTTGTCCTGAGGCAAAAAGGTTCCTTTCCCCCCAGTAACAGTTGAAATTATAGAATCCAACTGTGAACCAAATAATTTATTACCTTGGAAAGAAAGAGAAAGCAAAGTTGACTTAGAAGTCATATCTGCATTCCAAGAATTAAGCCATAAAGCTCTTCTAGCTAAAATAGCTAAAGACATATACCTGACATCAATTCTAATGATATCAAAAATGGCATCACAAATAAAGTTATTAGCATGTTGAAGAAGTTTAACAATGCTATAAGCATTATGATCTGACACCTGTTGCGCTAAAGCCTCCAACCAGAAAGTGGAAGCTGCAGCAACATCAGCCAAAGAAATAGCAGGTCTAGCAGGTCTAAGAAGATTACCTGAACATAAATAAGCTCTCTTTAGAAAGGATTCAAGCTTCCTATCTAAAGGATCCTTAAAGGAAGTACTATCCGCCGTAGGAATAGTAGTATGTTTAGCAAGAGTAGAAATAGCCCCATCAACTTTAGGGATTTTATCCCAAAATTGTAATCTATCAGATGGCACAGGGTACAATTTCTTAAACCTTGGAGAAGGAGTAAATAAAGTACCCAGACTATTCCATTCCCTAGAGATTACTTCTGAAATAGCACCAGGAACTGGAAAAACTTCTGGAATAACTACATGAGGTTTAAACCGAATTTAAACGCTTAGTAGATTTAGTATCAAGAGGACTAGACTCCTCCATATCTAATGCAATCAACACTTCTTTAAGTAAAGAATGAATAAACTCCATCTTAAATAAATATGAAGATTTATCAGTGTCAATATCTGAGGCAGAATCTTCTGAACCAGATAGATCCTCATCAGAAACAGATAAGTCAGAATGATGGCAGTCACTTAAAAACTCATCTGAAATATGAGAAGTTTTAAAAGACCTTTTACGTTTACTGGAAGGAGGAATAACAGACAGAGCCTTCCTAATAGAATTAGAAACAAATTCTTTTACATTAACAGGGACATCCTGAACATTAGATATTGAAGGAAAAACAACAGGTAAAGGAGTATTACTAATGGAGACACTATCTGCGTTAGAAAGCTTATCATGACAACTAACACAACCAAAAGTTTACAACAGATGCACTTAACTTTGGTAGAACCAGCATCAGGCAGCGTCTTTCCAGAAGTAGATTCTGATCCAGGGTCAGGTTGTGACATCTTGCAATATGTAATAGGAAAAACAACATATAAAGAAAAAATTATCAAATTCCTTAAATGACAGTTTCAGGAATGGGAAAAGATGCAAAATAAACAAGCCTCTAGCAACCAGAAGCAATAAATAGATCCCCTAGAGGAAGACCATTGTATTCAAATAGGCAATACTCTCTTCACATCCCTCTGACATTCACTGCACTCTGAGAGGAAAACCGGGCTCCAGCCTGCTGCGAAGCGCATATCAACGAAGAATCTAGCACAAACTTAGTTCACCACCTCCATGGGAGGCAAAGTTTGTAAAACTGAATTGTGGGTGTGGTGAGGGGTGTATTTATAGGCATTTTGAGGTTTGGGAAACTTTGCCCCTCCTGGTAGGAATGTATATCCCATACATCACTAGCTCATGGACTCTTGCTAATTACATGAAAGAAATTAGACATATTTAGCAATCAATATAAGGGAATGTCAGGTACACCATTTCCATACATATAGTGCATACTGCTTACCCCTCCCCAGAAAGCCTGTTCTGATGCATCAAGTCTCCCCAGAAACAAAAGACTGAACATACCTCAATGCTGCTTGTAGCATAACACGGTTCTCCACACTGAAGATCTCTCTTTACACTACCTTCAACTGCTCTGTGGGAACCAGCATGGATCTTACATAACATTTGCTAAGATCATCAACATCAGGGCAGAAAAATAAAATGTCTCCACTCCTCTTGGGAAGTTATAGACTGACGATTTCACCCTGAGAAAAATAGTACTCACTGGCACCATTTTAAAATAAAAGACTTCTTAAATGAAGAATCTAAACTAACACCTCACTTTACCTCTTCCTATCAATAACACAGGCAAAGAGAATGACTGGAGGGGGAGGGAAGGGAGGAGCTATATATACAGCTCTGCTGTGGTGCTCTTTGCCACTTCCTGCTAAACAGGAGGAGTAATCCCATAAGGATGAAATCCGTGGACTCGTCATATCTTGTAAAAGAAAAGTTTACATTATCCACGTAGTGTATATAAACGACATGTTTAAAACAAAAGTGTGTCTAAAGTGCCTAGAGATACCAAAAATATTGTAAAACAGTAATATACTGATGAATCTATTAACTTAAAGGGACATGAAAAACAATTTTTTTCTTTCATGTTTCAGATGGAGCATTTGATTTTAAATACATTTCCAATTTACTTCTATTTAATTTCTTTTGTTCTCTTGGTATCCTTTGATGAAAATGATACCTAGGTAGGTATCAGGAGCTGCTGATTGATGACTGGGTTGTGGACTCTCTCTGTCAAGAAGGAATTAAAATCAGGAAAGCAAAGTTTTTATTTTCCTTCTATTGGCAGTAAGAGCCCACAAGAACATTCATAACCTATGGCAAACCAAAACCCAAGCTGTAGGGTTCAAGAATATTCAGGAGGGAAAAAGTAGGGAAGGCAGTCCTAAGTACTAGGCACCATCGCTTGTAGAACCCCTTCTCCCAAAGGATGCCCCGGCTGAGGCAAAAACAGAAAATTAGTAGAACTTTGTGAGAGTGTTTAATGAAGACCACATTGCAGCTTTGCAGATCTGCTCAACTGAAGCCTCATTCTTCAAGGCCCAAGTAGTAGACACCGCACGGGTAGAATGTGCCGTAATTCTCTAATGGGACTCCTGACCTCTTCCCTGTAGGCCATACTGATCAGACTTCTCAGCCAAAAGGAATTCTTAACAGCTGAGGCCTATTGCCCCTTGCTGTCAGTATATAGCAGGATTATAATACAATTTATTTAATAATTATTCTTTAAAACAAACCCCCAATAAAATGCATATATGAAAAAATTAAAATCAATATTTTATTCCTAAATTCTTTATATTAAAGTTATAAATACATTGAATTATATTTATAGGAATAAGATTATGAATCAAACTATACAAGCTTAAACTGTTACAATATTCTATACAAAGATCATAAAAATACACCTTTACAAATTACCTTATTTACAATGAATCACATTAAAATATCACAATAAAATACCAGAACCTTCTGTTATTAACTGATAACTCTAGTTCAATGCCCAATATGGATTACCAACTTACTATACTTAATAACTACCAGAGTATGGATCGTTAACTTAACAATGCTTAGTTAGACAATATAACAAAATGCTTTAACATCCAATTGATATGCCAATTTATTTGGACTGAAATAACCTCTTTAGCTATAATAAGGCAAATTCTAATATAAATATATATATATATATATATATATGAAAGAAAAGAGAAAATGATAGAAAAGGTAGGGCGCAAATAATATAAATGTTTATAATATATATTAAATTGGCTATTATTCTGCAAAACAATAAATAGAAAGTCACTTGTAAGATCAGTCTAATATGTCCAATATCCTTATGATAGATATATAGTTGCTGAACACAAATCCAATGCAATAAAATAAAATAGTAAGGAGACAGTAAATAGTTTATATATATATATATATTTCATCTCTCATATATAGCATATACTTTTTATTTTTATTATATTTTATTATCTTTTTATTTTTTTACTTATTTTTTTAGAAGATCTACCACTGTATATTATACAAACTTTTGATATGTGTTTTGTACGAAGTGTTTAGATTGTATTGTGTGTTTTATAATACTATGTATTACTAGCTAAATAGGCTAACTATTTACTGTCTCCTTACTATTTTATTTTATTGCAGTGGATTTGTGTTCAGCAACTATATATCTATCATAAGGATATTGGACATATTAGACTGATCTTACAAGTGACTTTCTATTTATTGTTTTCCAGAATAATAGCCAATTTAATATATATTATAAACATTTATATTATTTGCGCCCTACCTTTTCTATCATTTTCTCTTTTCTTTCATATTTTCTTTTACCCTAGTTGGAGGGTTTAGGGACCATCTCTCTAGGGTAGATAGATTGGGGCTGCATTTAATTACTATTATCCACTTCCAAAGAATTTTTAGGATCAGGTTTTTCCTGCTTGCGCCACATGCACACTTCTCTTCTTTTCTTCTATATATATATATATATATATATATATATATATATATATATATATATATATATATATATATATATATATATATATATATATATAAAACACAATAACTGTATTTATTTTATGATATTAAAATACAAAATTATTTCTAAACATTAATATGTAATACCAGTATACTTACTACAACCTAACTAAAGCTTTAGAATAGCTTTGATTTAAAATATTAAATATACAGTTGCTTATACTTTACCAGATCATCAGTTTGAGAATTCAGTTAATATCCAAATATGTCTATCGTCATATGTTACAGAATTATGCACATTTGTAAGAGAATTAATCTTGATAGTCTCCTATCAACAAAGAGTGTCCCACTGTATTTGTCTTACAGAAAACTGTGTTCGTACACTGGTCTCTCTTATAAGCAAAAGTGGCAACAGCAGGATTGCAAACAGTCACCAACCAAACTTTTTTCCACCAAGATCCCTCTCTCTCTGCGCAGGGAGTTTTTGTCTGAGACAAAACTCCTCCTCACTTCTTAATCATTCGATAGATTTGGATACGCCCTTTTCTCTGATTGGTTACTGGGAAATTTCATTTTCAACAGCCAAATGCCTTTTTGGCTGTAATACTGGATTTAGGCCATCGAGGCAGCAGGCAAAAAGAAACAGTTTTATTCAAATATTGCTGAAGTTCAATTATCTAACCTATAAAATGTTTATCAAATACACTTTCTTTATATTAATAAACCTGTCTGGTCATATATCTGTCTCATCTAATATAACTTAGCATGTATTTATAGAGGCCAAAGATGAACATATTTCCAGTATCATACTAGTAAGCAATTATACTGTAAATTATTTGGCTCTTCACAGAATCATTTCATTTAACATCCTGGCATTATATTGCATCTTCAATAAATACAGCACATTTCACATTTCTAATATTTTTTGAGTGCATATATTCATGTTTATGATCAATATTCATAGGACATCTTGTTGTCTGAAAAATAAAGAAACAGATGCTGTTATTTTGAAATGAGTCAAACATGTATACATACTAATGCAGATATTAATTTAATTTATTACAAATCTGAAAGGCATTTCTTAGATCCATGGAAATATGAATTTTTATACAATACTGAGGTATATCTTACTTGAAATTCAAACACAAGTTGTAAATTCAAAAATAAATTTACAAGTTATAATGCAAAATATGTTTCACTGCTTAGATAATCTTCATCTACATGTAACGTCTAGAATTCATGGATTCAACACAGCAGGGGTAAATCTACTGTTGCATACACTTAAGCCATGTCTGTTTATTTACATTGGTCTGATAGGTTTATTACCCATCTTGGGCAGGAAATCAACTTTAAACAGAGCAGCCACATGGTAAACATCTCTTTGAAATAACTGCCTGATCTTTGAAATGACTGCCTGAACTAATGAGACCAAATGTTTTCCCTTTGTTCTCATTTGGATGTATTTGAGCAGTAAGGGGGACAGTGGCAATCTGATAGGAACTTTAGCTTTACACCTTAGGCAGGAAATCTTTGAAAGCAAATCTTTGTTCTCAGATGTTCTTTTAATCAGGAAAAAAGGGGGTTCGTCTGTTATGGCTATAGCCCACACAATTCATGTCAAATTTTATATTAACCAAAATGAAACATCAAATCATGTGGTACATATGTAGTCCACTTCATGTTATTCACAGATACCCTGACATTGTGCTTACCGGTATACAGAATGAATAAGGAAGAAGATTGTCAAAACTCCTTAGTAGCGTGAAGGTAGAACTTCAACACTGACCACATCCAAATTGTGTAACAGTCTCTCTTTGGAGGAAGATGGATTAGGACAAAGTGTAGGAACCACAATCTTCTGATTGATATTATGAGTATTCACCACTTTAGGTAGAAAGCCTGGTTAAGTCCCCAACACAGTCTTATCCTGATGGATCACCAGATACGGATGATTACACATCAAAGCTGAAAGCTCTGATACTCTGTGAGCAGAGGAAAAAGCCAATAAAAAGACCACTATCCAAGTGAGCAACTTAATATCAATAGAATGTAGAGGCTCAAACAGGGCTCTCTGAAGAACCTTAAGAACTAAATTTAGGCTCCACGGGGCAACAACAGCTTTGGAAAAAAAGTGTCAAATTTGGGCCAGAGCCTGAACAAACTCTTGAACATCTGGCAAACTAGCCAACTTCTTGTGAAACAAAACTGAAAAGGGCAGAAATCTGACCCTTAATAGAACTGGCCAACAGGCCTTTCTCCAGACCTTCCTGGAGAAACTCGTTGTGCTGTAGCCAGCCCGAATGGAAGCGCAACAAACTGGTAGTGCTTGACCAAGACCTTATCTTGATGAAAAATCAAAAAAGGAGGCTCACAATTCAGAAACTCTTCTAGCAGATTAAATAGCCAAAATAAACACTTTCCAAGAAAGTAGTTAAATGTCCAATTTATGCATAGGCTCAAAAGGAGTATCCTGGAAAACCCTTAACACTAGGTTAAAGAACCATGAAAATCAGTATAAATGTGGCCAAAACAGTGATTAGTTATCACATAGACGTATGATCTACACGTTTAAAATCTTTTTGTATAAAATCTTCATCTGTTTTTTTTCTGTGTTTCCAGTTCCAAGGACATCCCGCTTTTTTGCTGATGCCTCATTATAAAAAATGCATCCAATCATGATGTGTTTGCTCTCCTGTAATTTACATATTGTACTCGGCATTGTGCAGTCCCAAACTCATGCACAAATGATAACAATCTTCTATGCATGAGCATCATGCTTTTTGCCTGACAATTATACGCAGACCTTATGAAACTAGTGCCGCTGATGAAAATTTAGGCTGCGCACGCAGCGAGTGAAGAAAAATCAAAATATGACACTGATGTCCCCAATGATGTGTGCGACTTCACAATGAGCATGCGCAAAAGATGTGCGCACAATCATGCCTATATGGATAGAGACGAAAAATAGGACTGCATAGCTTGTAAAAATGCCAGCTTGGAAAAGATTAATATTTCAACTACATAATGCAAGAAAAAAAGCCAATATTTATTACATAGTTATTTACTTAATATTCTGCGTATAAACTTTACAATTTTTTGAAGAAGATGTTTGCCTTTCGTGTCCCTTTAAGATTCCAAGGAGGAGAAATAGGCTTGATAACAGATTTAATTAAGACCAGAGTTTAAACAAAACAATGATCAGGAAGATTAACAATCTTTCTGTGGAACAAAACTGAAAGAGCTGAAATCTGCCGTTTCAGGGAACTGGCAGATAAACCCTTATGTAGGCCATCCTGTAAAAAATTAAAAATCCTAGGAATTCTAAAAGAATGCCAGGAAAAAAACAATTTATGTAAGAACTTACCTGATAAATTAATTTCTTTCATATTGGCAAGAGTCCATGAGCTAGTGACATATGGGATATACAATACTACCAGGAGAGGCAAAGTTTCCCAAACCTCAAAATACACCCCTCACCACACCCACAAATCAGTTTAAAGAATAGCCAAGAAGTGGGATGATAAAGAACGGAATAAAAAGCATCAACAAATGAATTTGGAAATAATTGTGCTTTATACAAAAAAATCATAACCATCATAAAAAAAGGGGTGGGCCTCACGGACTCTTGCCAATATGAAAGAAATTAATTTATCAGGTAAGTTCTTACATAAATTATGTTTTCTTTCATGTAATTGGCAAGAGTCCATGAGCTAGTGACGTATGGGATAGCAATACACAATATGTGGAACTCCAGGCAAGAGTCACTAGAGAGGGAGGGATAAAAAATAAAGACAGCCAATTCCGCTGAAAAAATTAATCCATAACCCAAATCATAAGTTTTAATCTTATAAAGGAAAAGAAAAAAACTGAAATTATAAGCAGAAGAATCAAACTGAAACAGCTGCCTGAAGAACTTTTCTACCAAAAACTGCTTCTGAAGAAGAAAAAACATCAAAATGGTAGAACTTAGTAAATGTATGCAAAGAAGACCAAGTTGCTGCTTTGCAAATCTGATCAACTGAAGCTTCATTCTTAAAAGCCCAGGAAGTGGAAACTGACCTAGTAGAATGAGCTGTAATCCTCTGAGGCGGGGATTTACCCGACTCCAAATAAGACTAATGAATCAAAAGCTTTAACCAAGATGCCAAAGAAATGGCAGAAGCCTTCTGACCTTTCCTAGAAACACAAGAGACAACAAATAGACTAGAAGTCTTCCTGAAATCTTTAGTAGCTTCAACATAATATTTCAAAGCTCTCACAACATTCAAAGAATGTAAAGAATTCTTAGGATGTGGACACAAAGAAGGGACAACAATTTCCCTACTAATGTTGTTGGAATTCACAACTTTAGGTAAGAATTTAAATGAAGTCCACAAAACTAACTTAACCTGATGAAAAATCAGAAAAACAGAATTTATGCTTACCTGATAAATTACTTTCTCCAACGGTGTGTCCGGTCCACGGCGTCATCCTTACTTGTGGGATATTCTCTTCCCCAACAGGAAATGGCAAAGAGTCCCAGCAAAGCTGGTCACATGATCCCTCCTAGGCTCCGCCCACCCCAGTCATTCGACCGACAGACAGGAGGAAATATATATAGGAGAAACCATATGATACCGTGGTGACTGTAGTTAGAGAAAATAATTCATCAGACCTGATTAAAAAAACCAGGGCGGGCCATGGACCGGACACACCGTTGGAGAAAGTAATTTATCAGGTAAGCATAAATTCTGTTTTCTCCAACATTGGTGTGTCCGGTCCACGGCGTCATCCTTACTTGTGGGAACCAATACCAAAGCTTTAGGACACGGATGAAGGGAGAGAGCAAATCAGGTCACCTAAACGGAAGGAACCACAGCTTGCAAAACCTTTCTCCCAAAAATAGCCTCCGAAGAAGCAAAAGTATCAAATTTGTAAAATTTGGCAAAAGTGTGCAGTGAAGACCAAGTCGCTGCCTTACATATCTGGTCAACAGAAGCCTCGTTCTTGAAGGCCCATGTGGAAGCCACAGCCCTAGTGGAGTGAGCTGTGATTCTTTCGGGAGGCTGCCGTCCGGCAGTCTCATAAGCCAATCGGATAATGCTTTTAAGCCAAAAGGAAAGAGAGGTAGAAGTCGCTTTTTGACATCTCCTTTTACCAGAATAAACAACAAACAAGGAAGATGTTTGTCTGAAATCCTTAGTAGCCTCTAAATAGAATTTTAGAGCACGGACTACGTCCAAATTGTGTAACAAACGTTCCTTCTTTGAAACTGGATTCGGACACAAAGAAGGTACAACTATCTCCTGGTTAATATTTTTGTTAGAAACAACTTTAGGAAGAAAACCAGGCTTAGTACGCAAAACCACCTTATCTGCATGGAACACCAGATAGGGCGGAGAACACTGCAGAGCAGATAACTCTGAAACTCTTCTAGCAGAAGAAATTGCAACTAAAAACAAAACTTTCCAAGATAGTAACTTAATATCTATGGAATGTAAAGGTTCAAACGGAACCCCTTGAAGAACTGAAAGAACTAGATTTAGACTCCAGGGAGGAGTCAAAGGTCTGTAAACAGGCTTGATCCTAACCAGAGCCTGAACAAATGCTTGAACATCTGGCACGGCTGCCAGTCTTTTGTGAAGTAAAACAGATAAAGCAGAGATCTGTCCCTTTAGAGAACTTGCAGATAATCCTTTCTCCAAACCTTCTTGTAGAAAGGATAGAATCTTAGGAATTTGTATCTTGTTCCATGGAAATCCTTTGGATTCACACCAACAGATATATTTTTTCCATATTTTATGGTAAATTTTTCTAGTTACAGGCTTCCTAGCCTGAATCAGAGTATCTATTACAGAATCTGAAAACCCACGCTTTGATAAAATCAAGCGTTCAATCTCCAAGCCGTCAGTTGGAGGGAAACCAGATTCGGATGTTCGAATGGACCCTGAACAAGAAGGTCCTGTCTCAAAGGTAGCTTCCATGGTGGAGCCGATGACATTCACCAGGTCTGCATACCAAGTCCTGCGTGGCCACGCAGGAGCTATCAAGATCACCGAGGCCCTCTCCTGATTGATCCTGGCTACCAGCCTGGGAATGAGAGGAAACGGTGGGAATACATAAGCTAGGTTGAAGGTCCAAGGTGCTACTAGTGCATCTACTAGAGTCGCCTTGGGATCCCTGGATCTGGACCCGTAGCAAGGAACCTTGAAGTTCTGACGAGACGCCATCAGATCCATGTCTGGAATGCCCCATAATTGAGTTATTTGGGCAAAGATTTCCGGATGGAGTTCCCACTCCCCCGGATGGAATGTCTGACGACTCAGAAAATCCGCTTCCCAATTTTCCACTCCTGGGATGTGGATCGCAGACAAGTGGCAGGAGTGATCCTCCGCCCATTGAATTATCTTGGTCACTTCTTTCATCGCCAGGGAACTCCTTGTTCCCCCCTGATGATTGATATATGCGACGGTCGTCATGTTGTCTGATTGAAACCTTATGAATTTGGCCTTTGCTAGTTGAGGCCAAGCTCTGAGAGCATTGAATATCGCTCTCAGTTCCAGAATGTTTATCGGGAGAAGAGACTCTTCCCGAGACCATAGACCCTGAGCTTTCAGGGATTCCCAGACCGCGCCCCAGCCCACTAGACTGGCGTCGGTCGTGACAATGACCCACTCTGGTCTGCGGAAGCTCATTCCCTGTGACAGATTGTCCAGGGTCAGCCACCAACGGAGTGAATCTCTGGTCTTTTGATCTACTTGAATCATCGGAGACAAGTCTGTATAATCCCCATTCCACTGTCTGAGCATGCACAGTTGTAATGGTCTTAGATGAATTCGTGCAAAAGGAACTATGTCCATTGTTGCAACCATCAATCCTATTACTTCCATGCACTGCGCTATGGAAGGACGAGGAACAGAATGAAGTACTTGACAAGAGCTTAGAAGTTTTGATTTTCTGACCTCTGTCAGAAAAATCCTCATTTCTAAGGAATCTATTATTGTTCCCAAGAAGGGAACTCTTGTAGACGGGGACAGAGAACTTTTTTCTTTGTTCACCTTCCATCCGTGAGATCTGAGAAAGGCTAGGACAATGTCCGTATGAGCCTTTGCTTTTGACAGGGACGACGCTTGAATTAGGATGTCGTCCAAGTAAGGTACTACTGCAATGCCCCTTGGTCTTAGAACCGCTAGAAGGGACCCTAGTACCTTTGTGAAAATCCTTGGAGCAGTGGCTAATCCGAATGGAAGTGCCACAAACTGGTAATGCTTGTCCAGAAAAGCGAACCTTAGGAACTGATGATGTTCCTTGTGGATAGGAATATGTAGGTACGCATCCTTTAAATCCACGGTAGTCATAAATTGACTTTCCTGGATGGTGGGTAGGATCGTTCGAATAGTTTCCATTTTGAACGATGGTACCCTGAGAAATTTGTTTAGGATCTTCAGATCCAAAATTGGTCTGAATGTTCCCTCTCTTTTGGGAACTATGAACAGATTGGAATAAAATCCCATTCCTTGTTCTCTTATTGGAACTGGATGTATCACTCCCATCTTTAACAGGTCTTCTACACAATGTAAGAATGCCTGTCTCTTTATTTGGTTTGAAGATAAGTGAGACCTGTGGAACCTTCCCCTTGGGGGTAGTTCCTTGAATTCCAGGAGATAACCTTGAGAAACTATTTCTAGCGCCCAAGGATCCTGAACATCTCTTGCCCAAGCCTGAGCAAAGAGAGAGAGTCTGCCCCCCACTAGATCCGGTCCCGGATCGGGGGCTATCCCTTCATGCTGTTTTGGTAGCAGTGGTAGGCTTCTTGGCCTGCTTACCCTTGTTCCAGCCTTGCGTTGGTTTCCAGGCTGGTTTGGGTTGTGAAGTATTACCCTCTTGCTTAGAGGATGCAGAATTAGAGGCTGGTCCGTTTCTGCGAAAGGGACGAAAATTAGGCTTATTTTTAGCCTTAAAAGACCTATCCTGTGGGAGGGCGTGGCCCTTTCCCCCAGTGATGTCTGAAATAATCTCTTTCAAATCTGGTCCAAATAATGTTTTACCTTTGAAAGGAATGTTAAGCAATTTTGTCTTGGAAGACACTTCCGCTGACCAAGACTTTAGCCAAAGCGCTCTGCGCGCCACTATAGCAAACCCTGAATTTTTCGCCGCTAATCTAGCTAATTGCAAAGCGGCGTCCAAAACAAAAGAGTTAGCCAATTTAAGTGCTTGAACTCTGTCCATAACCTCCTCATACGAAGATTCTTTACTGAGCGACTTTTCTAGTTCCTCGAACCAGAAACACGCTGCCGTAGTGACAGGAACAATGCATGAAATTGGTTGTAGAAGGTAACCTTGCTGTACAAAAATCTTTTTAAGCAAACCCTCTAATTTTTTATCCATAGGATCTTTGAAAGCACAACTATCCTCGATAGGAATAGTAGTGCGTTTGTTTAGAGTTAAAACCGCCCCCTCGACCTTGGGGACTGTCTGCCATAAGTCCTTTCTGGGGTCGACTATAGGAAATAATTTCTTAAATATAAGGGGGGGGGAACAAAAGGTATGCCGGGCTTTTCCCACTCTTTATTTACTATGTCCGCCACCCGCTTGGGTATAGGAAAAGCGTTGGGGGGCACCGGAACCTCTAGGAACTTGTCCATCTTACATAATTTCTCTGGAATGACCAAATTGTCACAATCATCCAAAGTAGATAACGCCTCCTTAAGCAGTGCGCGGAGATGTTCTAATTTAAATGTCACAACATCAGGTTCAGCTTGATGAGAAATTTTTCCTGAATCTGAGATTTCTCCATCAGACAAAACCTCCCTCATGGCCCCTTGAGATTGGTGTGAGGGTATGTCAGAACAGTTATCATCAGCGCCCTCTTGCTCTTCAGTGTTTAAAACAGAGCAATCGCGCTTTCTCTGATAAGTAGGCATTTTGGATAAAAGATTTGCTATGGAGTTATCCATTACAGCCGTTAATTGTTGCATGGTAATAAGTATTGGCGCACTAGATGTACTAGGGGCCTCCTGTGTGGGCAAAACTGTTGTAGACACAGTAGGGGATGATGTAGTATCATGTTTACTCCCCTCATTTGAGGAATCATCTTGGGCAATATCATTATCTGTGGCATTACTGTCCTTACTTTGTTTGGACACTATGGCACAATTATCACATAAATTTAAATGGGGAGACACATTGGCTTTCATACATATAGAACATAGCTTATCTGATGGTACAGACATGTTAAACAGGCTTAAACTTGTCAACAAAGCACAAAAAACGTTTTAAAATAAAACCGTTACTGTCACTTTAAATTTTCAAACTGAAAACACTTTATTACTGAATATGTGAAAAAGTATGAAGGAATTGTTCAAATTTCACCACAGTGTCTTAAAGCATTAAAAGTATTGCACACCAAATTTCAGAGCTTTAACCCTTAAAATAACGGAACTGGAGCCGTTTTTAAATTTAACCCCTATACAGTCCCAGCTATATGCTTTGCTGAGACCCAACCAAGCCCAGAGGGGAATACGATACCAAATGACGCCTTCTAGAAGCTTTTTTAGTGATTCTTAGATCCTCACACATGCATCTGCATGCCTTGCTCTCCAAAAACAACTGCGCAGTAATGGCGCGAAAATGAGGCTCAGTCTATAACTAGAAAGGCCCCCAGACTAAAAAAGGTGTCCAACACAGTGCCTGCCGTTTTTTAAACGTTCCCCAAGATTATAATGCCAATTATTAGCTAGAATCTGCATAATATGCCCCAATAAAGCAATCGTTTTAGCCCATAAAAATGTCTACCAGTTTTTAAGCCCTTTTTTAAGCCCTTTATTCTTTTATGTTTGACTAAGAAAATGGCTTACCGGTCCCCATGAGGGGAAATGACAGCCTTCCAGCATTACATGGTCTTGTTAGAAATATGGCTAGTCATACCTTAAGCAGAAAAGTCTGCTAACTGTTTCCCCCAACTGAAGTTACTTCATCTCAACAGTCCTGTGTGGAAACAGCAATCGATTTTAGTTACTGTCTGCTAAAATCATCTTCCTCTTACAAACAGAAATCTTCATCCTTTTCTGTTTCAGAGTAAATAGTACATACCAGCACTATTTTAAAATAACAAACACTTGATAGAAGAATAAAAACTAGATTTAAACACCAAAAAACTCTTAACCATCTCCGTGGAGATGTTGCCTGTGCAACGGCAAAGAGAATGACTGGGGTGGGCGGAGCCTAGGAGGGATCATGTGACCAGCTTTGCTGGGACTCTTTGCCATTTCCTGTTGGGGAAGAGAATATCCCACAAGTAAGGATGACGCCGTGGACCGGACACACCAATGTTGGAGAAAGGAGACTCACAAGCAAGAGCAGATAATTCAGAAACTCTTCTAGCAGAAGAGATGACCAAAAGACACAACACTTTACAAGAAAGCAATTTAATGTCCAAAAAATGCATAGGCTCAAACGGAGGAGCCTGTAAAGCCTTCAAAACCAAATTAATAATCCAAGGAGGAGAGATTGATTTAATGACAGGCTTGATACAAACCAAAGCCTGTACAAAACAATGAATATCAGGGAGTTTAGCAATTTTTCTGTGGAATAAAACAGAACAAGTTCCTTGAAAGGACAAATCTCTGCTCTCAGACAAACCCTTATACAAACCATCCTGAAGAAACTGTAAAATTCTAGGAATTCTAAAAGAATGCCAAGAGAATTTATGAGAGGAACACCATGAAATGTAAGTCTTCCAAACTCGATAATAAATCTTTCTAGAAACAGATTTACGAGCCTGCAACATAGTATTAATCACTGAGTCAGAGAAACCTCTATGACTAAGCATTCAATCTCCATACCTTCAAATTTAATGATTTGAGATCCTGATGGAAAAACGGACCTTGAGATAGGTCTGGCCTTAGTGGAAGTGGCCAAGGTTGGCAGCTGGACATCCAAACAAGATCCGCATACCAAAACCTGTGAAGCCATGCTGGAGCCACGAGCAGCACAAACGATTGCTCCATGATGATTTTGGAGATCACTCTTGGAAGAAGAACTAGAGGCGGGAAAATATAAGCAGGATGATAACACCAAGGAAGTGTCAACGCATCCACTGCTTCCGCCTGAGGATCCCTGGACCTGGACAGGTACCTGGGAAGTTTTTTGTTTAGATGAGATGCCATCAGATCTATTTCTGGAAGCCCCCACATATGAACAATTTGAGAAAACACATCTGGGTGGAGAGACCATTCTCCCGCTTCCCAATTGTCTATACCTGCAGAAATTAGACAGGAGCTGGATTCCGTCCAAACAAGTATCCAAGATACTTCTTTCATAGCTTGAGGACTGTGAGTCCCACCCTGACGATTGACATATGCCACAGTTGTGATATTGTCTGAACTGTTCTCTCTTCAACAGAGGCCAAGACTGAAGGGCTCTGAAAATTGCAGGGAGTTCTGAATGGTAATCTCGCCTCTTGAGATTTCCAAACCCCTTGTGCTGTCAGAGATCCCCAAACAGCTCCCCAACCTGAAAGACTGACATCTGTTGTGATCACAGTCCAGGTTGGACGAACGAAAGAGGCCCCTAAAATTATACGATGGTGATCTAACAACCAAGTCAGAGAAAGTCGAACATTGGGATTTAAGGATATTAATTGTGATATCCTTGTATAATCCCTGCCCCATTGGTTCAGCATACAAAGCTGGAGAGGTCTCATATGAAATCGAGCAAAGGGGATCGCGTTTGATGCTGCAGTCATTAGACCTAAAACTTCCATGCACATAGCTACTGAAGGGAATGACTGAGACTGAAGGTTCCGACAGGCTGCAACCAATTTCAAATGTCTCTTGTCTGTTAGAGACAAAGTCATGGACACTGAATCTATCTGGAAACCTAAAAAGGTTACCTTTGTCTGAGGAATCAAATAACTTTTTGGTAAATTGATCCTCCAACCATGTCTTGGAAGAAACAACACTAGTTGATTTGTGTGAGATTCTGCAGAACGTAAAGACTGAGCGAGTACCAAGATATCGTCCAAATAAGGAAATACTGCAATACCCCACTCTCTGATTAGAGAGTAGGGCACCTAGAACCTTTGAAAAGATTCTTGGAGCTGTCGCTAGGCCAAAAGGAAGAGCAACAAATTGGTAATGCTTGTCTAGAAAAGAGAATCTCAGGAACTGATAATCATCTGGATGAATCGGAATATGAAGATATGCATCCTGTAAGTCTATTGTGGACATATAATGCCCTTGCTGAACAAAAGGCAGAATAGTCCTTAGTCACCATTTTGAAAGTTGGTACTCTTACATATCGATTCAAGATCTTTAGATCAAAAACTGGTCTGAATGAATTTCTATCTTTGGGACAATTAATAGATTTGAATAAAACCCCAGACCCTGTTCCTGAAATGGAACTTGCAAAATTACCCCTGATAACTCCAGGTCTGAAACACACTTCAGGAAAGCCTGATCCTTTACTGGGTTTGCTGGAATGCGTGATAGAAAAAATCTTCTCACAGGCAGTCTTATTCTGAATCCTATTCTGTACCCCTGAGAGACAATACTCTGAATCCAATGATTTGGACCGAATTTATCCAAACATCTTTGAAAAATTTTAATCTGCCCCCTACCAGCTGAGCTGGAATAAGGGCCGCACCTTCATGCGGATTTGGGGGCTGGTTTTGATCTCTTAAATGGCTTGGATTTATTCCAATTTGAAGAAGGCTTCCAATTGGAAGCAGATTCCTTGGGGGAAGGATTAGGTTTCTGTTCCTTATTTTGTCGAAAGGAACGAAAATGATTAGAAGCATTAGATTTACCCTTAGGTCTTATCCTGAGGCAAAAAAACTCCCTTTCCCCCCCAGTGACAGCTGAAATTATTGAATCCAACTGAGAACCAAATAACATTACCTTGGAAAGAAAGAGATAGCAATCTGGACTTAGAAGTCATGTCAGCATTCCAAGATTGAATCCACAAAGCTCTTCTAGCTAAAATAGCTAAAGACATAGATTTAACATCAATTTTGATGATATCAAAAATGGCATCACAAATGAAATTAGCATGTTGAATCAAGTTAACAATGCTAGACAAATCATGATCTGATACTTGTTGCGCTAAAGTTTCCAACCAAAAAGTTGAAGCAGCTGCAACATCAGCCAAAGAAATTGCAGGCCTAAGAAGATGACCTGAATATAAATCAGCTTTCCTTAGATAAGATTCAAGTTTTCTATCTAAAGGATCTTTAAAAGAAGTACTCTTACGTAGGAATAGTAGTACGTTTAGCAAGAGTAGAGATAGCCCCATCAACTTTGGGGATCTTTTCCCAAAACTCCAATCTAAATGCTGGCAAAGGATACAATTTTTTAAACTTGAAGAAGGAATAAAATAAGTATCAGGCCTATTCCATTCCTTAGAAATCATATCAGAAATAGCATCAGGTACTGGAAAAACCTCTGGAATAACCACAGGAAATTTATAAACAGAATTTAAATGTTTACTAGTTTTAATATCAAGAGGACTAGTTTTCTCCATATCTAATGTAATCAACACTTCTTTTAACAAAGAACGAATATACTCCATTTTAAGAGGATTTGTCAGTGTCAATATCTGAGGCAGGATCTTCTGAATCAGATAGATCCTCGTCAGAGAAGGATAATTCAATATGTTGCTGGTCATTTGACATTTCATCAACCTTATGAGAAGTTTTAAAAGACCTTTTACGTTTATTAGAAGGCGGAATAAAAGACAAAGCCTTCTGACTAAAATCAGAAATAAATTATTTTAAATTTACAGGTATATCTTGTGCATTAGATGTTGAAGGAACAGCAACAGGTAATGAACTACTACTGATGGATACATTCTCTGCATGTAAAAGATTATCATGACAACCATTACAAACCACAGCTGGAGGTATAACCCCCACAAGTTTACAACAAATGCACTTAGCTTTCTTAGAAGTGTTATCAGGCCACAGGGTTCCATCAGTGATTTCTGAGATAGGATCAGATTGAGACATCTTGCAAATGTAAGAGAAAAAAACAACATATAAACCAAAATTATCAATTTCCTTATATGGCAGTTTTAGGAATGGGAAAAAATGCAAACAGCATAGCCCTCTGACATAGAAAAAAGGTAGGAGGCAAATAGAAAAAAGGGTCTTAAATAATGAGTATGACGTACAACAAACAGAAAAATATTTTTTGGCGCCAAAAACGTCCGGAAACGACACACTCGAGTCATAGATGACGCAACCTTGTGAAAGGACTCGCCGTCAACTAAGATGCCAGAAATGACGAATTTGCATTAACGAACGTAACTTTGCGGCAAAAAAAATCTTGCGCCAAGATTGACGCAATAAACTGGCATTTTGTGCCCTTGCGAGCCTAATTCTGCCCGCGAATTTAAAAGACAGTCAATTAGAAAAAGAGACTATACCCCAGGTAAGAAATACATTGTTCATAAAAAAGCATTTCACAAATATGAAACTGACAGTCTGCAAAAGGAAATATACTGAAAACCGGAATCATGGCAAATATAAGTACAATACATATATTTAGAACTTTATATAAATACATAAAGTGCCAAACCATAGCTGAGAGTGTCTTAAGTAATGAAAACATACTTACCAAAAGACACCCATCCACATATAGCAGATAGCCAAACCAGCACTGAAACGGTTATCAATAGAGGTAATGGAATATGAGAGTATATTGTCGATCTGAAAAAGGGAGGTAGGAGATGAATCTCTACGACCAATAACAGAGAACCTATGAAATAGATCCCTGTGAGGAAAACCATTGCATTCAATAGGTGATACTCCCTTCACATCCCTCTGACATTCACTGTACTCTGAGAGGAATCGGGCTTCAAAATGCTGAGAAGCGCATATCAACGTAGACATCTTAGCACAAACTTACTTCAACACCTCTATAGGAGGCAAAGTTTGTAAAACTGAATTGTGGGTGTGGTGAGGGGTGTATTTATAGGCATTTTGAGGTTTGGGAAACTTTGCCCCTCCTGGTAGGATTGTATATCCCATACGTCACTAGCTCATGGACTCTTACCAATTACATGAAAGAAACATGATTTATACACTATGAAATTAGTTTTCCAAACCTTGTGATAAATCTTCTTAAGAAACAGGTTTGCGAGCCTGAATCATGT